>NC_139596.1:679631-707131 GCF_946808225.1 Silurus aristotelis | reverse complement strand
TGCAAACGTCGGCTGAGGATGCTCACTGCGTTCTCGTACGCCTTGTGTTTCACCTTCAGATCCTTCTGAGTGCTCGTCAAATCCGTCCCCAACTTCTTCACCCTCACCTTCTGCTCTGAGATCGCCCTGAGACACAGCAGCACACTTAATTACTAACGCTGACCTCGTTCTTCATCATGATCACCAGAAACATCTCCACTTAGAAAAATACACTTCCTGTTAGCATGAAAACGTTGGTTCGCTTTTGGTCATTTTGTTACTAGCAACAGTTCGGTCATGTGACTCACTTCTTGGCTTCATTCTGCATCTCCTCCACCTTCTTCCTCAGGACCTCGTTCTCCTCTGTGACCGCAGAGAGCTGATTCTGGTCAAACTGCACAGACTAAACACACACAGATGCTTAGGGGCTATTAGTAAGAAAGTGGTGTGTGTGTGTGTGTGTGTGTGTGTGTGTGTGCGCGCGCGCGTGTGTGTGCATGCGGGCACACCTGCAGCTGTGTGTCGAGCTGGTCTCTCTCGCCCTGCACCTCCTGTAGATGATCCTCCAGGCTACTCATCTGCTGCTGCACTCTCTGGACCTCCTGCAGGAGGCGCTGCTGCTCCAGCTCAGCACTCCTCTTCTCCTGGGCCACCTGCTGAACCTCCTCCTTCAGCTCCTTTACCTCCAAAAGCAGACGCTTCTTCGTCATCTTCAGCTCTGAGATCAGTTGCTCCTTAGAGGCGGCATCTCGCCTGTACGCCTCCACCATCACCTGCAGGGGGCGATATGGAGCAACTCTCATGCACAATAATTACACAGGTGGTTAAGGTGGTGGGAGGGGCCAGTGTGGTGGGAGGGGCTTATAGCATTATGGTACGCGGGTCAGGTAGACGTACCTTCTGCTGGTTGAACTGTTCCTTCAGTTTCTGTGTGTGTTTCTTCAGAGAGACGTTCTCCTGCTGTAACGACTCGATCTGGAACACAAAATCACAGATTTATTTGTAGGGATGTGAGAAGACACTCAAGAGGTTATGGCAGGTGTGTGTAGTAGAGGGTGTAGAGGTGGGCGTGTGTGTGTGTGTAGAGGTGGGCGTGTGTGTGTGTGTGTGTGTGTAGAGGTGGGCGTGTGTGTGTGTGTGTGCGTGTGTGTAGAGGTGGGCGTGTGTGTGTGTGTGTGCGTGTGTGTAGAGGTGGGCGTGTGTGTGTGTGTGTGCGTGTGTGTAGAGGTGGGCGTGTGTGTGTGTGTGTGCGTGTGTGTAGAGGTGGGCGTGTGTGTGTGTGTGTGCGTGTGTGTAGAGGTGGGCGTGTGTGTGTGTGTGTGCGTGTGTGTGTGCGTGTGTGTAGAGGTGGGCGTGTGTGTGTGCGTGTGTGTAGAGGTGGGCGTGTGTGTGGGCGTGTGTGTAGAGGTGGGCGTGTGTGTGTGCGTGTGTGTAGAGGTGGGCGTGTGCGTGGAGGTGGGCGTGTGCGCGCGCGCGCGTGGAGGTGGGCGTGTGCGCGCGCGCGCGTGGAGGTGGGCGTGTGCGCGCGCGCGCGTGGAGGTGGGCGTGTGCGCGCGCGCGCGTGGAGGTGGGCGTGTGCGCGCGCGCGCGTGGAGGTGGGCGTGTGCGCGCGCGCGCGTGGAGGTGGGCGTGTGCGCGCGCGCGCGTGGAGGTGGGCGTGTGCGCGCGCGCGCGTGGAGGTGGGCGTGTGCGCGCGCGCGCGTGGAGGTGGGCGTGTGCGCGCGCGCGCGTGGAGGTGGGCGTGTGTGTGTGTGTGTGTGTGTGTGTGTGGAGGTGCACGTGTGTGTGTGTGTGGAGGTGCACGTGTGTGTGTGTGGAGGTGCACGTGTGTGTGTGTGTGTGTGGAGGTGCACGTGTGTGTGTGGAGGTGCACGTGTGTGTGTGGAGGTGCACGTGTGTGTGTGGAGGTGCACGTGTGTGTGTGTGTGTGTGTGGAGGTGCACGTGTGTGTGTGTGTGTGTGTGGAGGTGCACGTGTGTGTGTGTGTGTGTGGAGGTGCACGTGTGTGTGTGTGTGTGTGTGGAGGTGCACGTGTGTGTGTGTGTGTGTGGAGGTGCACGTGTGTGTGTGTGTGTGTGGAGGTGCACGTGTGTGTGTGTGTGTGTGTGTGTGTGTGTGTGTGGAGGTGCACGTGTGTGTGTGTGTGTGTGTGTGTGGAGGTGCACGTGTGTGTGTGTGTGTGTGTGTGTGTGTGTGGAGGTGCGTGTGTGTGTGTGTGGAGGTGCACGTGTGTGTGTGTGTGGAGGTGCACGTGTGTGTGTGTGTGTGTGGAGGTGCACGTGTGTGTGTGGAGGTGCACGTGTGTGTGTGGAGGTGCACGTGTGTGTGTGTGTGTGTGGAGGTGCACGTGTGTGTGTGTGTGTGTGTGTGGAGGTGCACGTGTGTGTGTGTGTGGAGGTGCACGTGTGTGTGTGTGTGGAGGTGCACGTGTGTGTGTGTGTGGAGGTGCACGTGTGTGTGTGTGTGTGTGTGTGTGGAGGTGCACGTGTGTGTGTGTGTGGAGGTGCACGTGTGTGTGTGTGTGTGTGTGTGTGTGGAGGTGCACGTGTGTGTGTGTGTGTGTGTGTGTGGAGGTGCACGTGTGTGTGTGTGTGGAGGTGCACGTGTGTGTGTGTGTGTGTGTGTGTGGAGGTGCACGTGTGTGTGTGTGTGTGTGTGGAGGTGCACGTGTGTGTGTGTGTGTGTGGAGGTGCACGTGTGTGTGTGTGGAGGTGCACGTGTGTGTGTGTGTGTGTGTGTGTGTGGAGGTGCACGTGTGTGTGTGTGGAGGTGCACGTGTGTGTGTGTGGAGGTGCACGTGTGTGTGTGTGGAGGTGCACGTGTGTGTGTGTGTGTGTGGAGGTGCACGTGTGTGTGTGTGTGTGGAGGTGCACGTGTGTGTGTGTGTGTGTGTGGAGGTGCACGTGTGTGTGTGTGTGTGTGTGTGTGTGGAGGTGCACGTGTGTGTGTGTGTGTGTGTGGAGGTGCACGTGTGTGTGTGTGTGTGTGTGTGTGTGGAGGTGCACGTGTGTGTGTGTGTGTGTGTGTGTGTGTGGAGGTGCACGTGTGTGTGTGTGTGTGTGTGTGTGTGTGGAGGTGCGCGTGCGTGGAGGTAGGCGTGTGCGCGCGCGTGCGTGGAGGTAGGCGTGTGTGTGTGTGTGGAGGTGCACGTGTGTGTGTGTGTGTGTGGAGGTGCACGTGTGTGTGTGTGTGTGTGGAGGTGCACGTGTGTGTGTGTGTGTGTGGAGGTGCACGTGTGTGTGTGTGTGTGTGTGGAGGTGCACGTGTGTGTGTGTGTGTGTGTGTGTGGAGGTGCACGTGTGTGTGTGTGTGTGTGTGTGGAGGTGCACGTGTGTGTGTGTGTGTGTGTGTGTGTGGAGGTGCACGTGTGTGTGTGTGTGTGTGTGTGTGTGTGTGTGGAGGTGCACGTGTGTGTGTGTGTGTGTGTGTGTGTGTGTGTGTGTGGAGGTGCACGTGTGTGTGTGTGTGTGTGTGTGTGGAGGTGCACGTGTGTGTGTGTGTGTGTGTGGAGGTGCACGTGTGTGGAGGTGCACGTGTGTGTGTGTGTGTGGAGGTGCACGTGTGTGTGTGTGTGTGTGTGTGTGGAGGTGCACGTGTGTGTGTGTGTGTGTGTGTGTGTGTGGAGGTGCACGTGTGTGTGTGTGTGTGTGTGTGTGTGTGGAGGTGCACGTGTGTGTGTGTGTGTGTGTGTGTGTGTGTGGAGGTGCACGTGTGTGTGTGTGTGTGTGTGTGTGTGTGTGTGTGTGTGTGTGGAGGTGCACGTGTGTGTGTGTGTGTGTGTGTGTGTGTGGAGGTGCGTGTGTGTGTGTGTGTGTGTGTGTGTGTGTGTGTGTGTGTGTGTGGAGGTGCGTGTGTGTGTGTGTGTGTGTGTGTGTGGAGGTGCACGTGTGTGTGTGTGTGTGTGTGTGTGTGTGGAGGTGCACGTGTGTGGAGGTGCACGTGTGTGTGTGTGTGTGGAGGTGCACGTGTGTGTGTGTGTGTGTGTGTGTGTGTGTGTGTGTGTGTGTGTGGAGGTGCACGTGTGTGTGTGTGTGTGTGTGTGTGTGTGTGTGTGTGTGGAGGTGCACGTGTGTGTGTGTGTGTGTGTGTGTGTGTGGAGGTGCACGTGTGTGTGTGTGTGTGTGGAGGTGCACGTGTGTGTGTGTGTGTGTGTGTGGGGGTGCACGTGTGTGGAGGTGCACGTGTGTGTGTGTGTGTGTGTGGAGGTGCACGTGTGTGTGTGTGTGTGGAGGTGTGGAGGTGCACGTGTGTGTGTGTGTGTGTGTGTGTGTGTGTGTGTAGGTGCACGTGTGTGTGTGTGTGTGTGTGTGTGTGTGTGTGTGTGTGTAGGTGCACGTGTGTGTGTGTGTGTGTGTGTGTGTGTGTGTGTGTGTGTGTGGAGGTGCGTGTGTGTGTGTGTGTGTGTGTGTGTGTGTGGAGGTGCGTGTGTGTGTGTGTGTGTGTGTGTGTGTGTGGAGGTGTGTGTGTGTGTGTGGAGGTGCGTGTGTGTGTGTGTGTGTGTGTGTGTGTGTGTGTGTGTGTGTGTGTGTGTGTGTGTGTGTGGAGGTGCGTGTGTGTGTGTGTGTGTGTGTGTGTGTGTGTGTGTGGAGGTGCACGTGTGTGTGTGTGTGTGTGTGTGTGTGTGTGGAGGTGCACGTGTGTGGAGGTGCACGTGTGTGTGTGTGTGTGGAGGTGCACGTGTGTGTGTGTGTGTGTGTGTGTGTGTGTGTGTGTGTGTGGAGGTGCACGTGTGTGTGTGTGTGTGTGTGTGTGTGGAGGTGCACGTGTGTGTGTGTGTGTGTGTGTGTGTGGAGGTGCACGTGTGTGTGTGTGTGTGTGGAGGTGCACGTGTGTGTGTGTGTGTGTGTGTGTGTGTGTGTGGAGGTGCACGTGTGTGTGTGTGTGTGTGCGTGTGTGTGTGTGTGTGGGGGTGCACGTGTGTGGAGGTGCACGTGTGTGTGTGTGTGTGTGTGGAGGTGCACGTGTGTGTGTGTGTGTGGAGGTGTGGAGGTGCACGTGTGTGTGTGTGTGTGTGTGTGTGTGTGTGTGTGTGTGTAGGTGCACGTGTGTGTGTGTGTGTGTGTGTGTGTGTGTGTGTGTGTGTGTAGGTGCACGTGTGTGTGTGTGTGTGTGTGTGTGTGTGTGTGTGTGTGTGTGGAGGTGCACGTGTGTGTGTGTGTGTGTGTGTGTGTGTGTGTGTGTGGAGGTGCACGTGTGTGTGTGTGTGTGTGTGTGGAGGTGCACGTGTGTGTGTGTGTGTGTGTGTGTGTGTGTGTGTGTGGAGGTGCACGTGTGTGTGTGTGTGTGTGTGTGTGTGTGTGTGGAGGTGCACGTGTGTGTGTGTGTGTGTGTGTGTGTGGAGGTGCACGTGTGTGTGTGTGTGTGTGTGTGTGTGTGTGTGTGTGTGTGTGGAGGTGTGTGTGTGTGTGTGGAGGTGCGCGCGTGTGTGTGTGTGTGTGTGGAGGTGCGCGTGTGTGTGTGTGTGTGGAGGTGCGCGTGTGTGTGTGTGTGGAGGTGCGCGTGTGTGTGTGTGTGTGTGGAGGTGCGCGTGTGTGTGTGTGGAGGTGCGCGTGTGTGTGTGTGTGTGTGTGTGTGTGGAGGTGCGCGTGTGTGTGTGTGTGTGTGGAGGTGCGCGTGTGTGTGTGTGTGTGGAGGTGCGCGTGTGTGTGTGTGTGTGGAGGTGCGCGTGTGTGTGTGTGTGTGTGTGTGTGGAGGTGCGCGTGTGTGTGTGTGGAGGTGCGCGTGTGTGTGTGTGTGTGGAGGTGCGCGTGTGTGTGTGTGTGTGTGGAGGTGCGCGTGTGTGTGGAGGTGCGCGTGTGTGTGTGTGTGTGTGGAGGTGCGCGTGTGTGTGTGTGTGTGTGGAGGTGCGCGTGTGTGTGTGTGTGTGTGGAGGTGCGCGTGTGTGTGTGTGTGTGTGGAGGTGCGCGTGTGTGTGTGTGTGTGTGTGGAGGTGCGCGTGTGTGTGTGTGTGTGTGGAGGTGCGCGTGTGTGTGTGTGTGTGTGTGGAGGTGCGCGTGTGTGTGTGGAGGTGCGCGTGTGTGTGTGTGTGTGTGGAGGTGCGCGTGTGTGTGTGTGTGTGTGGAGGTGCGCGTGTGTGTGTGTGGAGGTGCGCGTGTGTGTGTGTGGAGGTGCGCGTGTGTGTGTGTGGAGGTGCGCGTGTGTGTGTGTGGAGGTGCGCGTGTGTGTGTGTGGAGGTGCGCGTGTGTGTGTGTGGAGGTGCGCGTGTGTGTGTGTGGAGGTGCGCGTGTGTGTGTGTGTGTGTGGAGGTGCGCGTGTGTGTGTGTGTGTGTGGAGGTGCGCGTGTGTGTGTGTGTGTGTGGAGGTGCGCGTGTGTGTGTGTGTGTGGAGGTGCGCGTGTGTGTGTGTGTGTGTGTGGAGGTGCGCGTGTGTGTGTGTGTGTGTGGAGGTGCGCGTGTGTGTGTGTGTGTGGAGGTGCACGTGTGTGTGTGTGTGTGTGGAGGTGCACGTGTGTGTGTGGAGGTGCACGTGTGTGTGTGGAGGTGCACGTGTGTGTGTGGAGGTGCACGTGTGTGTGGAGGTGCACGTGTGTGTGGAGGTGCACGTGTGTGTGGAGGTGCACGTGTGTGTGTGTGTGTGTGTGTGGAGGTGCACGTGTGTGTGTGTGTGTGTGTGTGTGGAGGTGCACGTGTGTGTGTGTGTGTGTGTGTGGAGGTGCACGTGTGTGTGTGTGTGTGTGTGGAGGTGCACGTGTGTGTGTGTGTGTGTGTGTGTGGAGGTGCACGTGTGTGTGTGTGTGTGTGGAGGTGCACGTGTGTGTGTGTGTGTGTGTGTGTGGAGGTGCACGTGTGTGTGTGTGTGTGTGGAGGTGCACGTGTGTGTGTGTGTGTGTGGAGGTGCACGTGTGTGTGTGTGTGTGTGTGGAGGTGCACGTGTGTGTGTGTGTGTGTGGAGGTGCACGTGTGTGTGTGTGTGTGTGGAGGTGCACGTGTGTGTGTGTGTGTGGAGGTGCACGTGTGTGTGTGTGTGTGTGGAGGTGCACGTGTGTGTGTGTGTGTGTGTGTGGAGGTGCACGTGTGTGTGTGTGTGTGTGTGGAGGTGCACGTGTGTGTGTGTGTGTGTGTGTGTGTGGAGGTGCACGTGTGTGTGTGTGTGTGTGTGTGTGGAGGTGCACGTGTGTGTGTGTGTGGAGGTGCACGTGTGTGCGTGTGTGTGTGTGGAGGTGCACGTGTGTGTGTGTCTGTGTGTGTGTGGAGGTGCACGTGTGTGTGTGTCTGTGTGTGTGTGGAGGTGCACGTGTGTGTGTGTCTGTGTGTGTGTGAAGGTGCACGTGTGTGTGTGTGTCTGTGGAGGTGCACGTGTGTGTGTGTGTCTGTGGAGGTGCACGTGTGTGTGTGTGTCTGTGTGTGTCTCTCTGTGTGTGTGTGTGTGTGTGTGTGTGTGGAGGTGCACGTGTGTGTGTGTGTGTCTCTGTGTGTGTGTGTGTGTGGAGGTGCACGTGTGTGTGTGTGTGTGTGTGGAGGTGCACGTGTGTGTGTGTGTGTCTGTGTGTGTGTGGAGGTGCACGTGTGTGTGTGTGTCTGTGTGTGTGTGGAGGTGCACGTGTGTGTGTGTGTGTGTGTGTCTGTGTGTGTGTGTGTGTGTGTGTGTGTGTGTGTGTGTGTGTGTGGAGGTGCACGTGTGTGTGTGTGCGTGCGTGTGTGGAGGTGCACGTGTGTGTGTGTGCGTGCGTGTGTGGAGGTGCACGTGTGTGTGTGTGTGTGTGTCTCTGTGTGTGTCTCTGTGTGTGGAGGTGCACGTGTGTGTGTGTCTCTGTGTGTGTGTGGAGGTGCACGTGTGTGTGTGTCTCTGTGTGTGTGTGGAGGTGCACGTGTGTGTGTGTGTGTGTGTCTCTGTGTGTGTGTGTGTGTGTGTGTGGAGGTGCACGTGTGTGTGTGTGTGTGTGTGCGTGTGTGGAGGTGCACGTGTGTGTGTGTGTGCGTGTGTGTGTGTGCGCACGCGTGTGTGTGTGTGTGCATGGGTTTCTATTCAAATGCTGTGTTAAAGCTGTGAAACTCAACGTTTTCAGATAAAAGTATTGGCACCCCTGCGTTTGAGTTTGTGTAAATCTGTGATCTGCTCACCTGCGTGGCCTGGACCTGCACTTCCTGTCTGAGCCGCTCGAGCGCATCAGAGGAGTCCAACACTTCCTGTCCGAGTTTTTCGGCTCCATCGCCCAGCTGGTCCTTCTCAGCTCGCGCCGCCTGCAGCGCCACCTCCAGGACGATCTTCTCGTTGCGCAGGGTGTGCAGCTCTTCGTCGTGGGTAAGGGTGTCGGACTGCTGCTCGGCCAACTCGGCCTGGAGCTGCTCGTAGCGCGCCTCCATCAGCTGCAGCGCCTGCTCTTTACTCTGCAGTGCATCCTGAGTCTCCGTCAGCTTCTTCATCAGATCCACGTGCTCACGCTGGAACGCTGAGAGCTGACCTTCCTTCTGGGACAGAGACACTCTCACCTGGACAAGACAGGAACAGGACACTGATCTACCTGCTACACTCATTCTCATGCACCTGTACGTGTGTGTGTGTGTGTGTGTGTGTGTGTGTGTGTGTACCTCCTCTAGCTCCCGCTCGAGTGATGCAGTTTTGCTGGCTGCTTTTAGAAGCTGCTCTCGCTCCTCCTCAAACTCCTCCAGTTTCCGCTGCAGGTCCTCCTCCACCATTGACTTCGCGTCCTGGATCTGCAAGATGGCCGCTTCCTGCGTCAGCATGTCCGTCTAGAGGGGGCGGAGTCAGAGAAGAGAGGCAGGGTGAGACATGAATGGGTGTCTCAGGGTATACAGGGTACCTCATACAGGGTGAGACATTTTAAATAAAGAGGAATATGTTGGATTGGGGCGGAGCCAGGTATGAGGTCAGGTTGTGATATCACAGATTAAGCTCCACCCCTCACCTCGATGCTCTGCAGCTGGACTGCAATACGTTCCTTCTCCTTGATGGAGCGGTGTTTGGACTCGGTGAGCTGGTGGGACAGGCTGACGTTCTCTATCTTTAGGGTTTCCAGCATGCCGACCTGAGTCATGTGACCCGCCTGCGAAGAAGAGGAGGAAGAGGATGCGCTGTAGTACACCATTACAAAGATACACTGATGTGTGAAGAAACACAAGAATTAAACCAAAGTGAGTGCGTGTGTGTGTGTGTGTGTGTGTGTGTACCTGCATGTTGGCCATCTGACCCTGCAGTCGGACCCGGGCTTCCTGTGCTATAGCGAGCTGCTGCTGATACCAACTGCGCAGCTGCTGCAGCGACTGCACCTCCGCCTGCGACGTCTGCAGCCGAGAGTTCAGAGCACCACGTTCAGCCTCCACCTGCTGCAGCTGTGTGTGCAGTCCTGACAGCTGCAGACGCAACTCGCTCACTAACACACACACACACACACACACACACACACACACACACACACACACACACACACACACACACACACACACACACACACACTGATGCACGTCATGCGTTTACATTATTTATTATATTTATCATGTGTACGTTCCTGCCTCCTTACCCGTGGTGTCTCTGGAGCTCAGGTTCTGCTGCATGTCTTCCACCCTCCCCATCAGCCTCTGGTACTGCTGCTCAGCGAGCTGCAGGTCTTTGGAGAGCGACTCCATGCCGGTGTTCTTCTCCTCCAGCTGACCCTGCAGCTCCGCCATGCTTCGCTCCAGCCCGACCGCCTCCGAGCGCAGGGACGACACCTCCGACGCCAGCGACGCCTGACGCTCCGTACTCACACGCGTCTCCTCGCACTGAGCTCGCAGACGAGCGTCCAGTGCCGCTAACTCCGCCTGCAGCTCCGTCTTCTCCTTCAGAGCCTGCGACAGGGGCGGAGCTTAGATTTATAACGTATATATATATATATACACACACACACACACACACACACACACACACACACACACACACTGCACATATACAGGTGATGTTATTAACATTTGAATATGCATTAAAAGATCAAAATAAGCGAGGCCCATTGTCACTAGTAGGGAATGTCAGAACTGTTACCTGCAGCGCGTGCGTTTGTGTGTGTGTGTGCGCATGTGTGTGTGTGTGTGTGTGTGTGTGTGTGTGTGTGTGCTTCGTTCCTTGTTTTGATTTGCTTTCATCATCAGTTTGTTATCAGTTATCTCACCTGACTGGCCTCAGAGGACAGAGACTCCAGCTGTCCCTCCAGCCTCATCTTCTCCTTCAACACCTGCAGCAGCTCATCATGATTCCCCATCACTGAGCTCCCGTATGACACACTGCACACACACACACACACACACACACACACACACACACACACACACACACACACACACACACACACCAATAAAATATGGGTTAAATGTGTATACGTATGCAGGTTTGTGACCTGCATCACGTAAATCACTTTTTCCTGATTGCTTAATTACCCTTCTGTTGCCATGGTTTCACTCACAGACTCACTTCATTAACACAAGCTTTATTTGACTTTATTTGACTGACAACTCTAACGTTACATATATAATGAGTGGGCGTGGCCAAACTTTACACTGTTCTGATAATATTTAGATATTTAATCCATGTGCGAGTCATTATAAGCTCATTAATATTCATATATGGTTATTGGTATGATAATGACTCCTGAGTGAGATGTTTGATTTGAGTAAAACAGACATACGTGCTGGAGAAGCTGTCCCTGCGACTGCGCGACTCTGCCCCGCCCTCACTCTCCAGCTCCTCATTGGCCCTGCCTTCCTTCTCCAGCTCCAGCTCTTCATTGGCTGCCTGCAGCACCTCCCTCAGAGAAGGGTACCGCCCCACGACCACTTCCTCCTCCTCCTCCTTCTTAACCGTTACCGTGAGCTCTAACGATCCATGGTTTGCGATGTTCTCACTGGTGTCTGAGATTGTGGAGACGGAGCTAGTGCTGTTCCCGGACAGCGTGGAGACGGAGCTAGTGTTCATCTCAGAGACCCCGGAGACAGAGGAGGACCAGGATTTCTCTCCGGAGGTGTCCGGGGTTTTGTAGTCAGCAAGCGAGTGGATCTTTCCGGATCGTGATTTGGACTTCCGGTCTTTGGGAGCTGGGATGCCCAGGCTGCCCAGTTTGGGTCCGCGGGGAACGCTGGTGCGCAGGAACGAGTACTCCGTCGTCATGGCGACCGTGGAAGCACGGGGCAAGATGTCAGGGTGCAGCATGAGCTCTGGGTCCAAGGTACTGCAGGGGCGAGACTTGGGGGACAAACGATGGTGTGACTGAGAGAGAGAGAGAGAGAGAGAGACACACAGAGAGAGAGAATATAAAAGAAGGGGTTAAAAAAAGAGGAAAGAATTTGGTGAATAAAGGCATAGATGAATAGAGATAGACAGACGGACGGATAAATGGATGGAATCCTAGATGGACCGATAAAAAGATGGATAGATTGTGATTAATGGATGAATGGATAGATAGATGTATTGCTAGCTAGCTAGATAAATGGATAAACGGATTGATGGATGGACAGATAGATGAATAAATGGGTAGGTTGATGCACACAGACGAGAGCTGAGGTAAAAGTTAGCTGTAAAAAGTTAACTTGACCAAAGATGACAATGCTAACGGCTAGCTGTAACAGCTAACACGGGTGTGTGTGTGTGTGTGTGTGTGTGCGTGACTGAAGCAGAGCTCCAACGGGTTGTCAGGCTGTGATTAGCGTGAGTGTGTGACACAAAGTGACTATAAATATGAGAGGAATGTGGATGTGAATGAGATGATTGACAGGTCGCTTCAGATGAAATAAAGAACGATAGAATCTGTACTGTCACTGATAAAACCCCCTCAGGGCCTCGTGCTAATCATGCTAATGAAAAAATCCCAAAGTGATGGCTCTCCTACGCAATGACACGTTTAGCTACACATTGTGTTAATAATGACTTTTACTTCCACGTGAGCTACGATGTGTGAACCAGTGAGCATCAGACAGAGGATCAGATCAAAGGATTTCTCAGGTGTCACTGCTAACACTGAATATATCAAAGTGAGCATGTGTTAGCATGATCACATCCTACAAGCTAAATACAATTACTGAGACAAACACCAAAAGTATTGGCACCCTGACCCGTGTGTGTGTGTGTGTGTGTGTGTGTGTGTGTCTCACTCTCTCCCGCTGTCTCTGAACGCGGTACTGTTTCAGCTGCTCCTCCAGACGCTGACGTGCATCCAGACGAATCTTCTCCTCGTTCTCCATCTCCAGAGATGGCTCGTTCGCTACACACACACACACACACACACACACACACACACCGGAGTGAGTTTGGTCTCAGTAGTTATCCTGGTTAATTATTCTTAACTCTGACAAAACTGTCTAGTGGAAGAGGAATAAAAGCTGCACACACACACACACGCATGCGCACACACACACACACACACACACACACAGAGCGTGCAGAGGTGTGTGAGACGTGAGCTGATGGTACACTCTCCTGTCAATCATATATCAATATAGCCACGCCCCCTCACTCTCCTAACTCTAATGATAAGCAGTTAATATGAAAATCTGGTGTGTTAACAAGCATCAGTATTTTCACACTGACTGATCAGCACACGTCTGACACGGGAGAAAAACATAACATGCTTAGCAATCCAACAGAACAAAAAACATCCAATCTCCAAAGCCAGCCCTGAGGGTCAAGAGTGTGTTGGAGGGGCAGATTAGCCTGAGGGGTCACACTCGGGGGTTAAAGTGTGAGTGGGCGGGGCAGGAGGAGGGCGAGGGGCGGAGTCAGGGGCAGTTTGATCCCGTGTGCTTACACAGTTCCGTCTCCTGCATGGGGATACTTAGTCTGAGCGACTGCAGGGCCGAGCCCTCAGGCTTCTCTACGCTGTCATGGAAACAAGCCACACCTGCACCAGGAAGTGACACGGGAGACAAGCTGCTGTTTCCGGTCTCTCTCCGAACCTCTCCGTTCTCCAGCAGCTCCACGCTGAAGTGACCTGCACCAGAGTTAGAGAAAACACACACACACACACAGAATGAACAAAAGAGTGGAAAAATATGTATTATAACCAGTGTGTGTGTGTGTGTGTGTGTGTGTGTGTGTGTGTGTGTGTGTGATTATGATCAGAGAAGCGCTGTGAGATAACAGGTGTAGTAAAACAGGCTGAGCGAGTGAGGTGAGGAACTGATTTATACTCAGTCCGGAGAGACCCAACACCGGGAGTCACAGTCCGGAGAGACCCAACACCGGGAGTCACAGTCCGGAGAGACCCAACACCGGGAGTCACAGTCCGGAGAGACCCAACACCGGGAGTCACAGTCCGGAGAGACCCAACACCGGGAGTCACAGTCCGGAGAGACCCAACACCGGGAGTCACAGTCCGGAGAGACCCAACACCGGGAGTCACAGTCCGGAGAGACCCAACACCGGGAGTCACAGTCCGGAGAGACCCAACACCGGGAGTCACAGTCCGGAGAGACCCAACACCGGGACTCACAGTCCGGAGAGACCCAACACCGGGACTCACAGTCCGGAGAGACCCAACACCGGGACTCACAGTCCGGAGAGACCCAACACCAGGACTCACAGTCCAGAGAGACCCAACACCAGGAGTCACAGTCCAGAGAGACCCAACACCAGGAGTCACAGTCCAGACAGACTCAACACCAGGACTCACAGTCAGGAGCGATTTAACACCAGGACTTAGTCCACAGTCAGGAGAAACTCATACACTTGGTAGTAAAGGCTCACCGTTGGGGACGCTCTCCTCAATGTGTGGACGTGTCCGAGTGCCCGTGTCTCCGACTCCACTTCCCCGTGTACTGATGATGGTGTTGATGGTCTCTGTTGTTTCGTTGTTTCCGTTCTCCATCTCTGTACACTTCACCTCCAACATCCATGAACAGGGACGCTGATGTCCTCCTCCACTGTCTCACTTTCTGTCTCACTGCATCTTGGACACGTGACCTGTATTAGGGCAATAAACAGGAAATAAGCACGACATCTGCATTAAACTCTACCCCCACATCTGATATTCCTGAAGAGTGTGTTGGAGATCTCACACACACACACACACACACACACACACACACACACAGGTATATGCGCTGTATATTTCTAACGGTGTTAATGTCTATAAATAAAGAGTGAGAGGTAAACAATAATAATAAGAATAATAAACACGTGTCTCACTCTCCTGTAGATCAGTGTGAACCCTCTGAACACTATCTAGTGCACTAGAAGCACATTCAGGACATGCCCCGCTTTAATCACCGTTAGCATGTTAGCCTGTTAGCTCTCTCACACACTCACACACACACACACACACAGGGTTGATCCCGTAGTGACACAAACACACACACAAACGCACGCGTGTTCCTTACACAGTGTGTTAATAAGGCACTATAACGCGTCATAAAACGGTCCGTATGAAGTCTTTAGGGCGCGCGCGCTGGAAGACCGAACCGCTGCACCGCCGACCACAGCTACGTGGCTGTTTGGGTTCCGTCGCGGATCATCGTCCGGCTCGAAGAAGCACCCCACTAAAGGTTCCGTGGTGGAGACGGACTGATTTCATGGAAGCACCGAACTCTTCCGGATGAACTCTAAACCTTTACATGTACCATAAAATAATTAATATTTAAATGATTAATATACACAAATATACCGAATTAGGAGCTGCTAATGTTTTATTCTGATGAACACCGGATTCACTTAATCCTGTATTAAATACGTTTATAATTAAATTGTACAATAATTATACTTTAATACACGGGATATTCATATGTATTTTTAAGCTGCATTTCATTAGTTTTAAGATGTAAAGTGTAAACAGGAAAAACACCGGTTTTCCCTCAGTTGGAGCGCTGAATCGTGAAACGTGACCCGGAAGTGCTGCACATTAGCATTAGCGTAACTAGTGTGACCTGTGAGCAGGTCTTCCGCCTCTCAGCTCAGAGAACACACACACACACACACACACACACACACACTCCAGTGTTAAACAGAAGAAACACGTCATCACGAGGGCGGATCTGTTCATTAACTAATCAGTGTTTAATTCGAGTTATTATTGGTCACACACACATTCAGAGTGCGACATGTAGTGAAACGTGTTCCTCACTGCTTCATGCGTTAGATGGCTTTCAGAGCTGTTAGAAGTTCGAGAAGCTGACAGGAAAATACACTTGTTTCTAATAAACCATTAAACCTGCCATAAATTCCCTCAGGATACTGCTGCTACATGTTCCTCAGTTTAATATGAGAAGGTTAAAGTCTATGGTTGGTTCTATTTTCCACATAATGTAAAGTTGAGAGGAAGAGCACAGAGTTCTCACCTTCTAACAGAAGTGGTATAGAAAATAAGGACCGCTTGTATGGATTTGGTGAAAATTAGCCTTTTAATAAGCAATGAAATGATCGAACTAGTGTCCATTACTTTACATTTCGACACAGCCATGCCGAAAGGAGGTTTTGGTCATGCTTAAAAAAACAAACAAAACAAACAAAATAAGCTCCGCCTGTTTATGAAGCTCCGCCCAGACAAGTCAGATAATCAAGGCAGTGTGTAGAAGAATCATGTTGCAATACACTGAGTAAATGATCATCAGTGCATATCAAACACACGTAATACTACACTAAGCACAACACACACACGCACACACACACTCGAGTGAACGTTTCTTTATTTCCTCCATTTTGTTTATAATCAGACAGAGCAGCACCAGGCCTAAGAGTGCTTCACTGATCTCTTCAGATCATCCGCTCAGGTTGGAACCCTGAGACGCCTTCCGCGTTCTCCCTCAGAACCTCAGCTTTCTGCCGACCAAACTCGCCTTCCTGCTCGTTCTGCGTCCAGTACAGAAAAAAAAACAAAAGATACACGAGCCGAGGCGGGAGCGAGGCGAACCCTGCCCTCCCCCCGTCAGGGCCATCAGGTGATCCGTACACAAGCAGGCGAGCGTGTGTGTAGGTGTGTGTATGGGAGAGAAAGGAATGGATGAAGAATGATGCTGAGGTCTCTGATGGACAAATAAAAAACAAATGGAAAAACAGAGGTTTGAACCCAAAATAAAGAGACTACGTGTCCGAATGCCGTGTTCAGAGTCTGTTTTAGAAAAGAGAAGAAGTGCTGCAAGGAGGGAGTGGGTGGAGAAGAAGAAAAAACAAAAACAAAAAAACAACTCATTTCTCCTCTCCCTCCTTCTTCTCCTCCTCCGTTTTCTTCTCCTTCTCTTTCTCCTTCTTCTCCTTCTCCTTGAGTGACAGCTCTTCCAGTTTCTCCACAACATTGTTGGCTTTGTCTCCACCTTCTGACACAGACACACACAAAATTAGAGGGAAAATGTAAGAATTGATGAATAAAAACATCTGCCTCAGGAAAAGCAGGTGTAACAGACTGCTCTGTAGCTCCTCCCACAGGGGGTGGAGTCAATGTGGAGCATTTCTGTAACATCACTGTAGCAGACTGAAAAAGTTCAGAGCCGGAGAAGACGACTTCAAACAGAGTGAGTCTGCACGCACTGGAGTGAGAGTGAGTGTGTGTGTGAGTGTGTGTGTGCACTACCTTCGAGTGATTTCCGGACTTCCTCTTTGCATTCATCAAACTTCACCTTGAACTTCTGTGCATCTGCAATGAAAAAAACATGAGTTCATATTTCTTACCAGAGAGCTTCAGATGCTTGTGTGTGTGTGTGTGTGTGTGTGTGTGTGTGTGTGTGTGTGTGTACACTCACTCTCTGCGTTGAGGAAGCGGATGGCCAGCAGCTCTGGTTTTGGTTCTTCATCAGCGAAGTCGGCGTGTGTGTTCCACACCCAGGCCCTGTCACTGCCTGCGTTTGGCTTCAGCTCCATCAGGGGCATGACTGTACACGTGCACACACAGTTTATATCACACATTTATCACGTGTATTAACAGGGGAGTGTGTGTGTGTGAGAGCCCTGAACACACTCACTGTGGTGGTTGGCACAGATTTTGAGTGTGCGGTCTCTCCTCATCAGCAGGCGGATGGAACCCTTCTCTTTGTGGCGCAGCAGCTTTACATCTCCTGTACCACGCTCCTTCCACTCCGGAGGATCGTTCTCACTCGCAAAGCGGTACAGCTTCGCTCTCCTACACACACACACACACACACACAGGATGATTTATAATCAGGATAGTAACTTCAGTCTCAGATCAATGTGTCTGAACGCTGCCCTCCCAAACCCTTTATTATATTTACCCACAATCCCGAGGAGCACTCACATTTTGAAGATCTCCTCCTCGTCCTCCTCCAGAGTTTTAACCTCGCGCTCAGGCAGAGACACGATGGGTTCGAAGTGCGGGTCATGGTTTGTGTCATCTGCGTTATCCGTGGAGGTCTCGTGCTCCTCTTGTGCATCCTTGAGAAAGAGATGGAGACGGTGCGATTATAGTAACACACACACTACAGTCAGTCAGTGTATGTGTGCAGCACAACTGTAGGATAAAGAGACGTAGGGGGATTTGGAGTCTCGCTCTTTTTGGTGGGCATTTCTTTTATCTAATCTCAGAGCCGTGAATCGTGTGCGCGCGCACACGTGGACAATGAGAGATCCAGGTTTAATCTGCCTCAGTGTGGTGGAGCTTTATTACACCACCCTAACAGTGTCTGTCCTGTCTTTATCTCCAGACATTAAATACAAGACAACAAAACAATGTCAACTTCCTGGATCTCATCATATTACACGTTCTAGTGTTAGGAGGTTTAAACACCATCACGTACACGTGTTTCCTCTCTGACCCACACATTTATTACTCCCTGCCTTCACACACACACACACACACACACACACACACACACACACACACACACACACACCCCGTACCAGCACCAAACACTAAGGAACCATAAACAAAAACGTAACGAGATTATAAGATTGTTAATATCATAAGCATCAGCCAGAGTTGAGGCACGATATTTCAGAGTATTCGATGTATCGAGATCATACCGGTACATCAGTCAGCTCTAATCTCACAGCACTTTATGGAAAGAAGTTCCACCATTAATAACACTAAAGAAGCTATATCTATACATATAAAACCACTTTCTCTACAAACCATGAGAGATATTTTTTTTACACATGACCAGAGAATAAAATAAATCTGTCTCGGTGAGATGTGAAGCAGAAAACCATGTGCGCACGCACACACACACACACACACACACACACACACAGCATCCGGCCTAGCATGCTAATCAAATCTAACACCAACACGTCATGGCATTACTGTTAGTAATTCTAATGTACACATGAACACGATATTAATCCCCTGTGCGTCTAAACACATCACACACATCATGCTCTTACACACAAATACACTTAAATATATTTTAGGATTTTCTTATGCTAGCATGTTGACTAGCAGGCGGTGTCCGGGCCTAACCGAGCTCCTGACTGAACACACACACACACACACACACACACACACACACGGAACACTCATTAACTCCATCATCTCTCAGGAATGAATGGAGAGACAGTGTGTGTGTGTGTGTGTGTGTGTGTGTGTGTTTAGGTGATTAGCATGCACTAGCAGAAACAGGCCGGAACTAGCATTAGCGCTGAACTCGTGTTAGATTAGCGCGCACGCGCAGTGAGAGAGAGCGCTGGTTGAGAGCAGTAAAACACTGGTATTAAAGAGGAGTATGTGTGTGATTTATAGGCGCTGTGAGAAGAGTGTTAGCGGTGTATTGCTAGGGCAGGGCCCGTGGGCTGCGGAGGAACAGGAGGGTACGCGGGCGGCACTGCTTGACGCTCGGTGGTGTGGAACATCAGCGGTAAATTCGCCCGAGTTTCTGTCAGAACCGCACCGGGCTCCACTTATATTCTACTCCCTCACACTGAACCGCACCGCGGATGTGTGTGTGTGTGTGTGTGTGTGTGTGTGTGTGTTTATATATAACACGCGCACAGAACCGGCTTTTTTTTTTTAACTCGCGCACGAGCCGCTAAAACTAAATCCGCGGGAAAATGCTCTCTCTGATTCTGTGTAAAATCCGGAATAAACCGGAGCGGGGCGGCTGAGGGAAGCCGGGACTCTCACCTTGGGATCGGCCATGATTCCTGCGGATAAACTCCTGATTCTCTCTGCTTTTTGCTTTGGCCTGATTTTCGGCGCGTTTTCTCCTCCTCTCGTTCACACACACTCTTCTTCCGGTTAGAGAACTGCACGCGCAAGCTCACTCTCTACACAACGATCCCCTCTCTCTTTCCCGCTTCGCGCGCGACTAACCGGAACACCCGGCCGCTGACGTCATCTCCTTTCTAGCGCTGGGAGTCGAGTACCAAAGAGCGAGTCGGTTCTCCAGAAAAACAGGGAGTCGACTCTCGACATACCTCGCAGGTCGTGTATTTCCCCCTTAGGTCTTCAGTGGTGTCCTGTCTGATCTAATCCACCTCTTAACACATCATCATGACGTCACGTCTACAGAACCCATCAGAATTATAGAAAAGTGCAGTAAATCAGAGCTGCATTACACACAGGATCTCATACAGCAGACAGTATGACTGTTATCACTAAAGCAACAAACACAATGAACACAATTCCACACGTCTCCTTTCACTGGAGCCACAACTGCACCTCTACATACATCATCTCCAGCAGAAGCACTGATATTCACCTCATCACATCACCCTGGGGTTCCTACGTTTCTGTTTATTACAGTTTTCCTGGGGATTTACAATGAAGACAATCTGTGTGTTTTCTGTGCAAATTCTACAAGAAAGAAAACACAAAAGTATAAATGCTTCATGAGAGAAGCTTAACAACTGATTTGGTTGACGTTTCCTCACGATGTCCATCTTTTCTTCAAAAGTGCATCTTTTGAATGTCCTTGTAAGTGTATCTGTGACCAAATAAATGTGTTCTCCTCGGTCAGTCATTGTGGAATAAAAAAACAGTGATTAAATCCATGGGAATATATTTGAGATTGTGCAGTTTGTTACAGATGCGGTTTGCGAGCTCTGACTAGTGCGCTCTTTGACCGTCTGATAGAAAAAAAAATGTGAAAAATTCTGATGTACTCAACGTGTTCCCGGTGACTCCAAATTGCAATCCGATTGGCCAAAGCAACTGCTTTCCAGCAACATGTACGTTATGCTGCAGTCACGTGTAACGTACATGATACTCCCAGTCACATGTACGTTATACTGCAGTCACGTGTACGTTATACTACAGTCATGTGTACATTACACTGCAGTCACATGTACGTTATTCTACAGTCACGTGTACATTAACACTGCAGTCACGTACGTTACACTGCAGTCACATGTATGTTACACTGCAGTCACGTGTACATTACACTGCAGTCACATGCACGTTATTCTACAGTCACGTACGTTACACTGCAGTCACGTGTACGTTACACTGCAGTCACATGTACATTACACTACAGTCACATGTACGTTATTCTACAGTCATGTACGTTACACTGCAGTCACGTGTACGTTATACTACAGTCACGTGTACGTTATACTGCAGTCTCGTGTACGTTATACTACAGTCACGTGTACATTAACACTGCAGTCACGTACGTTACACTGCAGTCACATGTATGTTACACTGCAGTCACGTGTACATAACACTGCAGTCACGTACGTTATTCTACAGTCACGTACGTTACACTGCAGTCACGTGTACGTTACACTGCAGTCACATGTACGTTATTCTACAGTCATGTACGTTACACTGCAGTCACGTGTACGTTATACTGCAGTCACGTGTACGTTATACTACAGTCACGTATATGTTACACTGCAGTCACATGTACGTTATTCTACAGTCACGTACGTTACACTGCAGTCACGTGTACGTTATACTACAGTCACGTGTACATTACACTGCAGTCACATGTACGTTATTCTACAGTCACGTGTACATTAACACTGCAGTCACGTACGTTCCACTGCAGTCACATGTATGTTACACTGCAGTCACGTGTACATAACACTGCAGTCACGTACGTTATTCTACAGTCACGTACGTTACACTGCAGTCACGTGTACGTTACACTGCAGTCACATGTACGTTATTCTACAGTCATGTACGTTACACTGCAGTCACGTGTACGTTATACTGCAGTCACGTGTACGTTATACTACAGTCACGTATATGTTACACTGCAGTCACATGTACGTTATTCTACAGTCACGTACGTTACACTGCAGTCATGTGTACGTTATACTACAGTCACGTGTACATTACACTGCAGTCACATGTACGTTATTCTACAGTCACGTGTACATTAACACTGCAGTCACGTACGTTCCACTGCAGTCACATGTATGTTACACTGCAGTCACGTGTACATTACACTGCAGTCACGTGTACATTACACTGCAGTCACGTACGTTATTCTACAGTCACGTACGTTACACTGCAGTCACGTGTACGTTACACTGCAGTTACGTGTACGTTACACTGCAGTCACGTGTACGTTACACTGCAGTCACGTGTACGTTACACTGCAGTCACGTGTACGTTATTATACAGTCACGTACGTTACACTGCAGTCACGTGTACGTTACACTGCAGTCACACGTACGTTATTCTACAGTCACGTACGTTACACTGCAGTCACGTGTACGTTACACTGCAGTTACATGTACGTTATTCTACAGTCATGTACGTTACACTGCAGTCACGTGTACGTTATACTACAGTCACGTGTACGGTATACTGCAGTCACGTGTACGTTATTCTACAGTCACGTGTATGTTACACTGCAGTCACATGTACGTTATTCTACAGTCACGTACGTTACACTGCAGTCACGTGTACATTATACTACAGTCACGTGTACGTTATTCTACAGTCACGTGTACGTTATTCTACAGTCACATGTACTGTTGATTCTAAAGGCCTTACTGAAGGCCTCACCAACATGTGATGTGATGGCTGAAATCTGATTAATAGAAACTCTAATACATATAGAATCAGATGCAGTGAAACTGAGAGAGACGCTATGAAATGAAGAGAAGAGTTTATTGGGTATCATTTAATACACATTCACAGACAGAAAGGTGATGAGTGTGGTGTGATGAAGCTGAGCCACTCGGATCATCCTGAACATGATTCATTTCCTCACAGCACAACCCAGAATTCACCCCACCTTCTAATCAATCACAGTCCACACCTCAGCAGCAGTGTGTGTGTGTGATTACTAAATTAATAATCTTTATTTTAATACGATACTCCCCTGAAATGTGTTTAAACTCTTTAACGCATGATTCTTTTAACTATATCGACTCTCGGAATCGGTTCAATCAAAAGGAATCGACTCTAAATTCTATTAAACCGAACACCGCCGCCTCGATGACGTCACTTCTGTTCACGTACTTACTTTCTTTTTTCCTTTCTTTTTTTCCTCTTTTAATGTGTGTATTTATTTTTACAGCAGTGCTTTTGAACGGTTTCATGAATTACTTTTTATTTTAATACAAATTTTGTTATCGGTTTATATTAAATGTGCTGCGTATTTAGTGCGTCACTTCCTGTGCAGGTATAAACCACAACGAGAAGAATAGAAAATACGCTATTATTACTACATTCTGTAGAGAACAAATCTATTAAAAAATAAATTCTGCAACACTTTCTTCATAAATACTAATAATTTGGTTTTGATTCTGAATCACAAAAATCCTCAGTAGTAAATAAGTAATTTTTCTGTTCAATCTTTACAAAATCACTTCTTCTGCTCATGAAGATCTTTTCATGGGTTTGAGTGGAAGATCTCCTGCTATAAACCCTACTGAATATAGAGGAATGTGAACACTGACTGCACCCCAGACCTCCTCACCTCACCTCACCTCACCTCACCTCACCTCACCTCCATCAGTACCTGACTTTACTCACACACACGTAGCTGAATGAATCTCCACACAATCTAGTGGAACATCATTTCAGAAGAGTGGAGCATGTGAGAACAGTGAAAGGAGACTAGACAGACAGACAGAATCCTGTGACAAAATGCTTTATCTGTCTATAAATGTGATGTAATACACATTACAGATAAACTCTTTTATTAGTCTTTTCTACTATAGGTGTATTTCTGGTGGAACTGTAAAAGATTTACCTTTGTGTGTGTGTGTGTGTGTGTGTGTGTGTGAGCGAGAGAGAGAGAGAGAGAGAGAGAGAGAGTGTATGATAAATAAAATTAAATCAAGTCCCCCAGGTTCATTTCATGTTTCAGAGCAGGATTAGAAACACAGGGATGTCACCACAGAGCTGATTTCACCCACAAGCCACAAACTTTTATTTTTATCTTTAAAATATACATAGACATCATCTGATTTTAAATACCCCACAGCCTCCCCTCATCCCTCCCTTCCTCCCTCCCTCCTCCAGAAAAAAAATACCACCAGCCCTGTCCGTGTGCAGCATATTACACTCTCATGTATTTTTTTTCTGGGTTAAATAAAGTTAAAGTTAAATAAAACACTACTGCAGGGGTCCTGCAGGGGGCGCAGCGCTTCTACAGCCTGGACTCTGGCTTTTTGACCATTGGTGTGTTATTGAAGCTGAATGATTGGATAAATTCAGACTGTCTGATTCAGTTGTGTCAGGTTGGACAGAGTGCTCAGAAAGACGTCTCGGTAGCACGTGTTTAGTGTCAGTGCG
Source organism: Silurus aristotelis (assembly GCF_946808225.1). NCBI lineage: Eukaryota > Metazoa > Chordata > Actinopteri > Siluriformes > Siluridae > Silurus > Silurus aristotelis. The sequence continues at coordinate 683,598 of NC_139596.1, read as the reverse complement.
TACGTGTAGTCATGGTAAGTGTTTAAAGGCCTTTGGTGAATGTAAAGGAGAGTTTATAATCATGTGCAAAAAAATCTACTGAAGCCAAACATCTAATTCTGCTCTTAAACCACTCAGTGCAAGTCTCGAGGAGACTGGGAGTGTTTTCCACCGTAAAATGTGTCTATGTGGTGTCGTCCAATTGACCCTCCTCAAAATCTATCAACAAATACAAAATGTGTATTTTTAAATAATTGGCTTTAAAAAGTGTGGTCATATGGATCAGAGGGTTTTCTAGACGATCATGAGGGTGAGATTTACAGAACTTGAATAAAAAGACACGAAAGGTATCATGATCACAGTATTAACACCGGCGTGTAGAGGGCTAAAAGTCAGGGTGGACTGTATAACAGTATGTCTGTGTGTTGGACTGGTGTATTGTGTGTGAACTCCCCCTGCTAGATGAGATTTGGTGTGTATTATAAAGTGCCCCTGATGCTATTTAAAGGCCTTTGTTGCTGCTGTTGCATTAATAGCTGCAGTACTGGAGCCGGCCTGCAGGTGGTGGATGGGAGTTCCAGATGGAGTCCAGGTGTGTAGCGCCGCGCGCTCCCCATACAGATTATTAATGCTAACACGGTTAGTCGACATGTCCTTCTCTCCGTCTACATTCCCACATAAAGACCCCGAGTCCGTTTCCCTGCGGATCAGTTCCTCGTGCAGTGATCGAGTGGAGGGCGTGTGGTTCTCTCTCTGATAATCAAGACGTGTTACAATGAACCAGGAATCTCATACCGACAGAAATCTGTAGACCCAGAGCCACTACGGTCCCTCTGCAGTCCTGCAACAAGACGCCCCATCTGATTGGTGGAGTCAGTCGAGAGTGGGCGGTGCTTATACAGAGCAAACACATAGTCTAGGAGGAAACACTCTTCGGTCACAAAGCTACATCAAAGGAGAGTCTGGCGTTTGTTCTGCTGTGTGTGTGTGTGTGTGAGTGCATTTTCAAGATGCGCTGTTCTCGAGTCAGAGGGCGTTACTTTATTAGTTTTCCTACATGTCCCTCCTGCAGTTCGGGGTCACACCCGAGGGGAGTATTTTGGGTTTCTTGGCACCTCGGTGAAGGACTTGAGTTCGTAAGGGATCCCCGTGTCCACCTCGATGGATTTGCGGGAGAATAGCAGCCGTATATCGTTGTGCAAGTAGATCTTTCCTGATTTGGAGCTCTGGAATCTGAGAGAGAGAGAGAGAGAGAGAGAGAGAGAGAGATTAATATAAGTTATACATTTTATTAGTGTATGAGGTCTTAAAGCATCAGACAATCAGGGAAAACTCATCAGACCTAAGGTGTATCAGGTAGCATAGAATCCTCTTCCTATCGGAGGCGGAGCTGTCTGACCCCGCCCCTTCCTCCTCGACAGGCACCAGGAAAATGCGGTGGCGCAGGAAGGTCATGTGATTGACGGGCATGTCCCCAAAGTTGTAGGTCACCAGGAACATCTTCACCACAGTCTTATTGGGGTTAAATAAGGTCTGAACATTAAACACACACACACACACACACACACACACACACACACACACACACACACACACATATTAAGATATAATATATTTATAGCACCAGTGACACAATCATTAAGATGCATTTACCAACAACAGAGAGTGAATAAGACAGATAGACAGAAAGAGAGAGACAGGTAAACAGAGACAAAGTCAAGACAGACAGAGAGAGAGAGAGAGAGAGAGAGGGAGGACACTTTGACTCACCACTTGAATGGTCCCTGCTTTAGGTACACTGTATCCTTTCTTTCCCAGGGGCTCCAGTGAGATCACACCCTGATACACACACACACAGGATTACATAACATCTGCATGTTACAATGTAACACACACACACAGACTCAAAGACAGAGAGACATACACAAAGATAGACACAGGCACACACCAACACAGACAGACAGACAGACAGACAGAGTCAGAGTCAGTGGTTACCAGGAAGGGGGAGGGTGCGCTGTGCTCGGACGTATCGTAGTAGGTCACCTGTACAGGTAGAGTTGCATGTTTGGGGCAATACGAGCCACTCGCCCCGATCTCGGCTGTGAACCCCTCAATACGTCCTGACGGCGAGAACCGACCCTTGAGGATCGACTCCTGTGTACACACACACACACACACACACACACACACACACACACACACACACACACACACACTTGTACTCTGAACTGTTTGTATCTCTAATATTCAGACTTGAACAGATTTTACCTCAAAGTTTCCCAAAAGCGACCTGCTAACGGCTAGTGATGAACACGACGTGCGGCTGGTGTCTGTACGCCGCCCACTGCGCAGCTGACGACTGAACACACGTGCAGACACACACACACCCCATAAAAACACACGAGAAAACACCATCATGTAGTCTATATAAAAGTAAAAGTAAAGACTACATAAAAGTAGTCTATATAACATGTTTATGCTGTGTGTGTGTGTGTGTGTGTGTGTGTGTGAGAGAGAGAGAAAGATAGAGAAAGTATGGAGCTCACGATTTGAGGTGAGCGCTGGTCTTTAGTCTCCGAGATGCTCGGGAACATTCAGTGGAGCTCTGAGGAGAGACAGGAAGTCAGGCTAACACAGGAACTAGCATTACAGTATACAGGCTAACACAGGAGTTAGCTTGTGTTTGTCTCTTTGTGATGGAACAAATGTGTGTGTGTTTTTACTTTGCCCTGCTCTCTGGCAGTGGGCAGGAGGTGTGTCCAGTAGGGGGCAGCCTTGGAGTCGGTGCTGCGCCCGGGTGCCAGGCCTATGCCGGGGGTCAGGGCCAGACGGCAGCGTTTAGATGTGGAGGGTCCTTCATCCTCAGAGCACGAGTCTCCAATATCACTGAAGGACAGCAGCTTCTTCTTCTTCACCTCCACGCTTCTGTCTGACGTACTTGACCCGTTAGAGCAGGAGGGGGGTGATGGTGGGTGGGGTGGTCTTTCTGAAGGAGGAGGGGTCTTTTCCAGCTCTGTCCCCCAATCCGCAGCCTCGGTGGGGGTTAAGGGTGGCCAGGAGGACTGTGAGGGCTCCAGAGGGGCAGTGGGGGGCGTGTGCGGGTCCACCATGGGGGGCGATTTGGGTGACAGCGGGGCAAACGCGTCTTTTGCGGGGAGAGGCGGTAATAAGGGGGCGGAGCCTCTCCCACACAGTATTTCCCCCTCCATTTCTTCATCGTCGCCCTCATCGTCGTCCTCTTCCTGAAGGAGGCGTTTGGGGGCGACCACGGGGTCGGACGCGTCGTCTAATCCGCGCTTCGTCCCTCCTTTAAAGCCTCCTCTTTGGGAAAAGATGGAAAGCTGATAAACCTTCTGCAGCCGCAGCTCTTCCTGGTTCAGGGGTCTGGGCTGGGGGTCGTAGGTCACCTGGGGGTCGCTTGGTGGCAGCAGGTCTCCGGCCTGAGCCTCCTTCCGGACCAGCTCCACGTGGATGTGACGCATGGTGAGGTTTTAGTTTATTTAAGTTTTTTTAGGACAGCTGCAATACTGTAATTGATGTTTATATACGTCATAAAAAGTACTGAAAAGTTCTGCAGAGTTCCACAAAAACAAAAAGAAACAGGAAGTGAAAGAGGTTTAGATCCCGGAGGTCCGCTTCAGGATCGGCATACTGAGCTTCCCACAATGCCTTGCAGCACGACACCTGAAAAACACATCAGATTAGCTGTAATACTTACACTTTCCATTACGCCGTTTCCCATAATCCACTGCAGCTCACACACACACACACACACACTCCTGTCACACAAACACTTATCCTATTGTTTCTATTTAAAAATCTGTTCTGGGCCTCATTCAAACGAGGTTCTAAATCCGGAACATGTCTGACATCTGTTGATGAGACACACATCTGGACAGACATCTTACTCCAGTGATCACCTGTATGTTCCTCTCAGAACATCGAGGCATTGATTTCTCATTTATTTTACACTCAGGATGACGTCTCT
>NC_139596.1:648590-666931 GCF_946808225.1 Silurus aristotelis | reverse complement strand
ATTCCGGAGGAGGAAGCTCAGTACTGGACTAAGAAGCTGGAGCACATCAACACCATGAGGATCCACGAGGAGGTAAAGAGCAACAAAGATCAGCAGAGTTCCTTAAATACATGCTGATTATGTACCTGATCCTGTGTGTGTGTGTGTGTGTGTGTGTGTGTGTGTGTGTGTGTGTGTGTCTGTGTTCAAGCTACACACACACACACACACACACACACACACACACACACACACACACACACACACACACACAGAATGTTTGAACAACAGTAGCTCTAACAGGATAAATAATAAACTACAGTATGTCAGTAGGGGGAGCCATTATACATCAGCAGGACGAGGATGATCTCAGTGTAGCACTCTCTCAGAAACAGAACTAACATGCAGGAGACGTCCAATCACCACGTCCAGCTCACTGTGTGTGTGTGTGTGTGTGTGTGTGTGTGTGTGTGTGTGTGTGTGTGTGTGTGTGTGTGTGTGTTTCTGCTCCAGCTGATTTCAGGATCACTCTGAGTGATAACGTGAGGCCATATTCTGGTATTTTAGTTTGTCCCACCGCTTTATCACTTTATCTTGAAGGAAATCTGACATGGAGACACACACACACACACACACACACACACACACACACACACACACACACACACACACACACACACTTTTACAGAATTCAGAATTCCCATGTGCAAGCGGATTAGCGACAGAATTGAGAGCGCGGCATCTCGCAGGTCTTTTTTTCAGAGAGCGTTTTTGTTTTGAACAATGCCTTCAGATTACAATACACAAGCACAATCTTATTCTTAGCTCTCTGTCTCCCCCTGCTGCTGTCTCTGACTTACTGCACTGTGTCTAATCTCAGCTCTGTTTGACACTTTCTGTAGGTATTGTGTTAGTATAAGATCACACAGAAATGTTTATGTTTATTTTGATGTGTTATTTGTTTATATGTGTGTGTGTGTGTGTGTGTGTGTGTGTGTGTGTGTGTGTAGGATGAAGAGCGAGGTATCCCCTCCGTCCCCTCACAATGCTGTAAGTACACTGTTATTTCTTATCTATTAATAAACACATGTAGGTTTAATAACCAGGATGTGTGGTCAAAAACCTTCTCCACATTGTCATTCAAAATCATCAATATCATGACTACAGTTCTTCTTTCAGACACTAGAGGGAGGTGTGTGACTTAGTTACATAGAGGTTTGGTTTATTGTTTGTAACACACTGCGTTCTCTGTAACTGTGATAAGACCTCAGTGTATAACAGCTTATGAGTGTTTTTTTGTCTGCTGTATAAATGCACATTTCTAAAGGAATAATTAGTGAATAATTCTGAGCTGTTTATTTGTGCTTCTGATGTTCTGATTGGTCTATAATTGATTTTTTGAGCGTGTAATGATCCCGGACTGAAGCTAGAATTCAGAAAAGAGGTGTGTGTGTGTGTGGTTCTAATCACATGACTTCCCTTCACACATCCAGGCAGCTGGTCTTACTTTGGATGGAGTGAGCAGCAGAGTACGTACTCCACTTCGCTCGTTCCTCGTGTGTTCCTTGTGTCATCTGTGACTGCAGAACAGTCTGCTCTTCATTACTGTACTCTCATCAGTCATCACTCCTCCCACTGTTTCACCAACAACCATTTTATACACAAGATGTGAGAAAGATCACGTCTGATCATTCATCTTCTTCCTAGAGAAGATCCTATAAATTCCCATCTCTCCTTTTCTCCATTCCTTCTCCTCATCTCCTGTCAGGTCTGATCATGTGATGTAAAGCAGAAGCCTCCTCAGAGTTCTCCTCTCTTCTGAGAGTTCTCCTCTCACACACTGTGTCTGGTAGTTGAGGGTGGTGTCTACACTGAGTGAGAGAGAGTAAAGAGAGTATGAGGTGTAGTGGTCTGGATCTCGTCTGGTGTGTCCTGTCCTCATTAACATGGTCTGGTCATTGGATGGGTCTGTGTTCTCTGGAGCATCTTACAACCCGTTTGTGTGTTTGGTGTGTGTGTGTGTGTGTGTGTGTGTGTGTGTGTGTGGTTCCAGCTCTAGATGATCACGACAGTGCGGTGGATGACAGAGACAGCGACTACCGCAGCGAGACCAACAGTCGTCCCCCACGGTACCACACCACGGCCCAGCCCAACTTCTCTGCCCACCAGTACCCCATCAGCAGGAGGACACGCCCACAAACCACGTCCAGAGAGTCAGGAACCGAGCCCATCCACAGCTCTGAGCTCGACTACAGAGATGGACGAGGGCCAAGGTACAAATCACACACACACACACACACACACACACACACACACACACACACACACACACACTGAACTTATTCAGAGGACATCAGATCTCAACGTGTTCATATAAAAAAATCCACTCCAACATTTTAATTCAAATGTTTTCTTTATTAAAGAAACAAAATGCTGAATATGCACAAAAATGGGTGAAAAAGGAAACAGTTTTTTATTTGGTTTTTTTTTCATGGTCTACACACACAACAAATAGGAATTAATTATTCACTAAACAAAGTACAGAAATCAAATATTTACACCTACACAAAAAATATAGAAAAATCCACTGCAGCACATTTCATCAGTCGAAATAAAAAAGCTTCTGGAAGATCTTGAAACTGATCCATATCACAGCAGAACATCAGACACTAACAGTGACCCTTAAAGTCTAATCTACCTTTATGCTACAAGCTACCTGCTAGTCACGTTCCCGGCTAGCACAAAAGTTCATTCATTAACACTAGCAAAGAAATACGGCAGCTTTATGTACTACTTTTATCATATTATTTTGAAATTAAAAGAGCCAATGAGAGCAACAGGCACACCAGGGTGTCCCCAATTCATCCCCAAAGCAGTTCAATACGGTCAGAGATCTATCGCAGGAGATCTTCCACTCCGATCCAGATCTTCATGGAGCTGGCTTTGTGCACATGGGCATTGTCATGCTGGAACAGGTTTGTGTCTCATAGTTCGAGTGAAGGAAGATTTCATTCAATTGTGCTCCTTCACCTTTGTGCTGTAGTTCAGAGAGGAAGCACATACATGTGGAAAAGTCGTGTCCCAATACTTTTGCCCAAATATTGTATTAGTTTTGGCTTATGTGATGATTTATTAAACTTCAAATGAAACGAAAAAGACCATTCTCACGTCTGATTCGATAGATTTTACATTTACTTTGCATTTTCTTCCTTTACTATTTAATTTGATTTGTGTTCTCTCACTTTTTTCAGCACTTTCTGTTCCTTATATTGTACATTTCATTCCTTCTTTTTCTGCATCCTGGTTTTCTCTGGAACGCCAGACGTCGGAACAGTAGAGCTGGGGGAAGGATTGTACCTGTAGATTCAGGTATGGGTGTTGAGGACTGGGATACTAAATACAAACTGGACGAGAGCATCTTAGACGACTATCTGGACCCCGAGCAGAAAACATGGGACGATGATGATGATGATGATGAGATGAAGACTGAGATCTATCGCATCGTGAGCCATCCCGGATTAGACTGTACTAAAAGCCGTTTTAATCAGACTGTAGCGTGTGAGGCGACATCTCCGGAGCCTGATGAAGCCGGAAACTCTATAAAGACACTTAGTGTGGCAAGTGGAGATGTTTGTCTGGTCTACAAGGAAGCGGAAAGCTTTGAGGATGAAACATCTGCTCCAGAGATGTCCATCATTCCTTCAGTTCTGAAGCTTCATGAACAGGAGGCAGAGTCAGAGACATATACGGAGAGTCTGTTGTACAAGACCAGGATGTGGGCAAAAACTCACATCGAGGACATTCTGGAGAACTACGCAATTTATCGTGAAAGGGAGGAAGCCAGGATGAGGATGATGAGTGAGTATGAGTCAGTAGGATCAGCAGAGGTTCACTTTCCTGTGAGATCTGAGGAGGATTTGGATGCTGAAGCATTTGTTGGGAAGGACACACAAGGCGAATACAAAAGCTACAACAAGAGAAAATATATTTCTCCTTATGGTGAACGGCTGCATGGTGGAAATGTTCATACCAGAGTTTATGATGATGGTTCACCACCTAGTGGACCAGGAGATAATTACATTGATACCATGAATGAACTGCAGAAGATTGTGGATACTGTAACAGAATACCTGGCAGGACGAGAGGAGGAGATCAGTAAGTACGAGGAAATCCAGAAGTCTGACAACAAATCAAAGCTAATAGACAAGAAAAAGGAAACACATATCAAACCAGATGAGGTAAAGGAAGAAGATGAACAGGGTATCACAGGGGTTAAAAATGCTATGAACTCCTTGTTTAGCTCGCTTGTAGGTACCAAGTCGACAAGTGAAACCACAGATACCACTGAAACAACAGCAGCAACAACACCGCCGACATGCTCTCCTTTATCTGTTCAGGCAGAGTCAAGCTTTTCTAAACTGCTGTCCTTCATACCTAAATCACATGGCAGCACAACACCCATTGCTGTTGTTCCACCTGCTCATCACGAGCTGAGTGCAGATAAAAAATCCCCCCTGCAACCAAATCTGCCCCCTCATTCATCAGAGACTTGCTGTCCAGCTAGTGAAGCTACAGAAGATGCAGCACACAGTCCTGGGCCTCAGGGTTTCACTGCAGGCCCCCCACAGTCAGTAGTTGATTCTGTCTTGGGAAGACTGAGTCCCTTCAGGATATTTGGAGACAAACCAGCAAGTGAAGCAACATCATCGGCAGAAACTCTGAATAAATCTCATGGAAGCACTGAGGCAAAAGACGGGTCAACAAATATACCTCAATCCTTCTCCCAAACAGAACATCAGTCCTCATGTGGAGGTTCATGCAGCGGATCAGTGGAACTGATGCCAGAAACCGAGTCGTCAGAAGAAATACCTGATGCCCTTCCTCAAGAGACAACTCCTAAATTAGAAGAAAGTACAACTACTCAAAAAACAGATGAGGACACTAAATTTTTCAACCCTTTTAAAAAGTCCATCACATCTTTGATGACATCAGTTCCAACCCCTGCGAGTAAAACTGCTGAGGGTCCATCTGGCAACTCTGTGTTTTCCATGTTTAAACCTGCCGAAGCCCCGAAGCCAGAAGATGCACCAGTCACTATTGGAGACAAAATAAAGCTTTCCTTCTTCTCCTCTGATAGTCCTGCCTCTCCTCAATCAGCAAAAACAGAGAGTGAACTTCTCTCTGGGTTGCTGAAGTTGGGACCTGGTGAAGATGCAAAAACCTTGAAACAAAGTGCTTCCCACACTTCTAATAAATCATCTCTTCTAAGCCGCGCCGCCCTGCTGGAGACCGTACCGAAGGGAAATACAGACACAGGGTGGTTTTCTAATCTTTTCAAAACGACACCTGCTGAAACGTCCAAACCACAAACAGTATCAACAAAACCAACAGTCACAATAAACAAACCCACTGTAGTAGTGGCACCTGAAGCAGTCCAAGGTTCCAGCACAGTGTCTAAGGTCATGGCACAGGAAGAGCAAATAGTGCAGGAATCAGAACCTGAAATCATCTCTTTTCCTGAAACTCAGGATCATAGACGACATGTAATTAAAGCCGAGACTCTTTCAGATCCTTCAGAGCTTCAGGAGCAAGCACAGCCTGAAGAAGAAACAGCGTCTAAACCCCAGGGTCTACTTACAATGCTGTCTGGTGGGAGCAAAACTTCTGATAAGCCTCAAGAAGGTGGACTTCTCTCAACACTGTTTTTATCCCTCACCAGTCATACAAATGAGAGTCAGACGCAACAAGGTGCCTACATACATCAGTCACCAGGGCTATTTTCTGGCCTTTTAAAAATGACTCCCACAGAAATTGCTGGCACGAGTAACAAACCAGCTGGAGCTCCACAGTGGCCTGTCAATTCCGAAAGTCAGCTCGACTCTACCTCACCTGTTGGTGTCCAAAAGCAATCACAGGAACAAAGAGCAGCAGTGCAGAAAGGGTTCCTGGCGGGGTTTTTCAGGAAGCAGTCAGAAGGAGAGAGTTTATGTAAAGTAAATGGGACAACTGCTGCTCATGTCAATGATAAAAATAATTCTAGCGTTGGGAAAGATTTGCGTTCTGGAAAATCAGAAGGCAATGAAACCAGTAAGACATCCATGAGTAAGGACTGTGCATCTACTGACGCAACCTCAGTGCCACAAAGCGGTGGGATTTTATCAGGGCTTTTCAAATTAGCCAGTGACACTGTGTCAAGTTCCTCGCCCACTCCTGCTCAACAGAACAATCCACCTTTGTTAAAGCCAGTGGCCACTGACATGTCACTCCAGACTCTAACTCAAACAGATCCACCTTCATCACAGCCAGGAGGTCTCTTATCAGGACTTTTGCAATTAGCAGGTCCTGGAAAAGTTAGTGCCACTGGAAATGTGGTTGCAGATCAGCAGTCAGAACAGAACTTTGGTGGTCAACATCCAAATCACAAACAACCAAATTGTCAGAGTAATGCACCACCGGTTCCACCTCAATCAAGAGGACTGTTTGATGGAATTCTAAAATTAACAGAGAATGTACTTTCAAGCACACACCAGCCAAGTGGCACAAGCAGTCCTTCTGATCAACAGCCAGCAGAACCTCCTGCACCAGGAGGAACGCTGCCAGGATTTGTGAATAAAATACCTGTAGCTGAACGTACTCCTCAGAAGCCACATCTCCCATCTGCCAGTCAAGACCATAAATCATCACCTGCTTCTGCTGATCAAGGAAGCCTTCTTCCTGGTTTATTTGGGATTAGTTCTTCAGAAGGCAATACTGGAAACCAGGGATCCACCAAGAATGTTCAATCACAACACTTTCATAAGCAAAATGTGCTTCAACATCAGGATGCACAGCCCAGCAGATCAACTGGGATTTTCTCAGGACTGTTTAATCAGATTGTGGACACAAGTTCTGCTCAGTCGGACTCAAATAAAAATGCAGCCCAACAATCATCTTCTGGTCTTTTATCTGGACTTTTTGCCACCCACAAGCCGCCGGCACCACAGCAGAAAACTCCTTCAGGAGCACATGTGAATCAGCAGGAGCAGGTCATCAGGCAGCCCTTACCTAGGCAGCATCAATCCCCTCTACAGCCAGCTGCAGCACCTGAGCCACAACATGGGGGTTTGCTTTCTGGTCTTTTTAACAAACTGACTTCCGTTGACACACCGCCTCAACGTTCTGTGGCTGAAGATTCCCACAGTCAACATGCATGTAGGTCAGAACATCTAGAGCAAGACCACCAGTCTCCTGCACCAAGTAGAGGACTAACTGACATTTTCAAAACAAGAACCGTAAATACAGCTTCTGAAAGGTTTTCTTCTGAGCAGCAAAACTCCTCAACTGGACTACATCATTTATCCAGTAGGCAGCTTCCGCAAGCTCTAAAGGCATCAGCAGGAGCAGGAGCAGCACAGCAGCAAAGCCAACCTGCAGGAAGTTTGTCTAGTATTTTCCGGAAGTCTGAATCTGAACAGGTGCAGGTTAAACCAAATACCCAGACACCCAGCAAGTTAGAAACACAAGCCAACAATGCTCAAGACAGTGGAATTTTGTCTGGACTTTTCAACAAAATCTCTGCAAAGTCTGATGATAAGTCAGATATCGACACATATTCAGGTCAGAAGCCACAGCAACATGAACAGAGTAAACCTGCTCAGAATCGTCCACATATTCAAAGAGCCAAACCAATTGAGCAGGAGTCCACTCAGGATGGGAGTCTTGATCAGCAACAGAAATCAGTGCAGAAAGGTTTTCTGACGGGGTTGTTCAGTAAGGGGTCGGAGGACAACGACAAATCTAAATTACATCAACCAGAGGCTCGTTTAATTGCTGGAAACTGTGCAGCTTCTGGAGTTTGTAAATCAGAGACCAGTGAAAATCACAAGTCGACTATAACTAAGGAATCAGAAAATCAACACCATAAACAAGCAGACGGTCCTAGCGTTAGCATTTCAAAAACTAGCACTCAGACTAAGGAACCGGTAAGACTGCATCCAGCAGTGAAGTCTACTCAGCTGTACCTGGAGGAAATCCACAGACTGTTATATGGGACAGCAAATGAATACGGATATCAGGATCTGTTATATTTATTTGCTGAACATGGAATCGTTCCACCAGACCTGTATGAACACCAGTGTCTTATAGAAGCACTTCTTTGGCAGCAGCTGAATGATTATGCCTTATTGGAAGCTCTGGAAGCACAAGAACAAGAGAATCATGCAGGACTTCAAGAAAGTGCATCATCAAACAGCTGTGGAACAGTTATGCTGGGCCCTGGGTGGTGGAACCTGAAAAATATAGATCCCAGGCAATTCCACATACCTTCATATCCCTGGCAGAATGTGGTCAGATCATCATTTCAGAAACTTCCGCAGGCTGATGCGGAGGATGATGTTGTTTTTGACATGAGCCTCAAGCGCAGAACGTCCTGGGGAAGCTGCGATAATGTGGATTTCAGTAATAAAATGAACAGAATCCATGGTATTGATGAAGACTCAGGAACAGCAGTGAGGTTGACACGCTGTAGGTCCCTTTCTGAGTGTAGCCTGCACAATAAACCTCTTCAAAATGACCCTCTCAAGCCACAGTTTCATTCCTCAACACTCTTTAAACGTCCGACAGCCAAAAAGGGTCCCATAGATTTGACGACAGGTGCAGTTAATCTCAGCGGATTTTCTGCAACCACCAGAGATGAAGAAGATGAGATGCTCTTTGAGGATTCAGAATGGTACCAGCAATGGCTTTCACTGTTGGAGCAGGGAATGTGGTGGCCAGCTGAGGCTGATGATTGTGGATATTATATTTACGCAGATGAGCACTATATATACTCCTTGCTGACCGACCGGAGTGGAAATCATCTCTACGCTTATGCTAGCCAGGATAATACTGCAGATAATATCTCAGATATCCTGCAGAACAAAGAGCAACCAAAGACAACGCTTTGTGGGTTTAAGATTCCGTTGTGTAATGAAGAGGAAATGCTTTGGGTTCCAGGTCATAATGAAGCAGGTGTTTCCAGCTGTCCTGTTGATCTGTCATCAGCCTTTGAAAAAGGTAATAAAATTATGAATATGAATTTTGAACATTTTTCTGAAATGTTCCAAGACTCCTTGCATGGACAGACAGATCATGCTGTGGATTTGAGTTTTTACAGGCTGCACAAAATAAAAGTATGTAAAGATAAGCCAAAAATGATTGTTCCAGAAAATCAAATGGAAGCATCAGACCTTACAAACAAAGCCAAGAAGGTAAACAATGGTGGACCATACTGGAAAGATCAGGGAATTAAGGATATTTTCCCAGGGAAGTTGGTTACAGGTATGTCAGCTAATATATCTTCTCAAGTCTCATCTGTAAATACTTCTGTCAAAAATGTTTTATTTAATAGCTTTGGGTCAAAACCAAAATGTGCTGAAACTTCTCAAATGGTATTAAAGGGCCACTTGCCAGATCCTAAAATTGTCCTGCAGAATCCGCATGCTAGAAGAAAACTTCCAGATACTCCAGTATCATCTAAAGCACTTTTAACCACACCAAGGAATATAGTTACTGAGCTCTCAGATGTTACAACCACTTCCTCCCAGGTGACAGCCTCAAGATTACAGTGTTCTTCTGGTTCCTCACCATCCCCTGGGTTTATTAGGCCAAAATTTGGAAGACAATCATCAATTTCAACACAAACTTTGAAGACATCTAGAACTGAAGGCATCCAGAGTTTATCATCTCCCATTTCACCTCAGATACCAAAAGATGTACCATGTAATGAAAAGCGATCTTTACCATCTTTACCATCCATACCATCCTTACCATCCTTACCACCACCACAAAATCTACTTTATAAAAGACCTACACAAGCATTAGACTCTGTTTTCAGGAGTAAACCTTTAGACTTTTCTAAATCAGTAGGGAACAACGTGAATTGTTCACTCCTGAAACAAGATGTGTCCAGTGATGATGCCATATTAAAGGATGTTCTTGATTTTACCAACAACAGGTTTAAGAAATTTAGAAGGAAATGTGAAGCAGATACGAGTGAGGATGTCGGAATTGATCTGACTGTTGAGATTACAGAAGATAGTAAAGAAATGAATATGACATTTCCAGCACTAGAACTTACCATACCTTGCTCGGTTACACCTGAAGTACCTCTGACAACTGTTTCTGCTCCTTCTTCTCCAAAACTTTGCCCATCTAATTCAGGACCACCAAGCCTTAATTATGCGTCTGAGAAACACCTGTCTGCATCACCTGGTAGAGGATCCAAGCTTTTCAGGCAGGTCTCAGTACAATGTTCTACAGAGAGCACATCAGCTGGAATCCATGGAAGAGAAAATATCAATACATCTGAACATTTTCTTCGCTACAAAGCAGAAAGTGGAAAAGACCAGAAAGCATCAATTGTAACCACATTTCTAGGAACTTCAACATCACAGCTTTCCAGCCCCAAAATAAAGAAATGCTCCACAATAAATGCAAGATCAGAATCCACTCAACATATACATCCGCCCTCTTTACTAACTGAATCCATGAACATAATGCCACTACCTTCTCAGCCTCCTTGTACCAGCACATCCCCTGCAAACTTAATCAGAAATACCTTAGACATGTCTTCAGCAGCAGTGGTTAGTTCTTTAGACAGGTCAGATCTTAAATCCCAGGTTGTGCCATTTGTAAGGAGCAGATGTGCCTCGGTTGCAGATTTTAACAATGGTTCCTTCGGGGTTGCTTTGATTAAAGATCCTTCTAGGGTACAAGCAAAACAAATTCATTTAGAACAAGAAACTCTGATCAAGAAGTTTCCTCCACTAATATCTAACACAACAGTGAGCTTTGATCTGTGCAGACAGCAACCTGCTTACAACAGGAACAGAGATCTATCAGCACATTGTTCTCAGTCATGTCAGAGTGAATCAGCTCCAGCAAATTCCATTAAAAACACATTAGATATGTGTTTAAAACCAGCTGAGGGGACAGCGCTCTCTCCAGATCAAGCAGTTTCACTTGTGAGGAGAAGATCAAGGTCAACTTCAGATGTAAATCAAGAGTTTGGTGGGATATCTATGGTTGTTGGCGCTTTAACAACCAAAGAAAAACTACCACTTAGAAGATATCAGTCACAAGCTACAATCACCAGGCCTACACAACAACTAGTGAACACAGCGCCACAAATCCAACACAAATCTGTTACTCAACAACAAACTACTCTTTACAGCCAGGACCATTCAGCACATGAAGTGAAGAAATTTCTCAGGAAATATGAGTCTGAAGAAACAACCAGCCCGAAGTCTGAAGAAATCAAAAGACCTTCTGCACTGCCTCCAGCAAATAAGTTTATAGCGTCTCTGGACACGTCCCCAAAACCTCCTGGCAGCACATCATCCTCTGAGGTCGTGCCTTTGCTGAATAATAAACCCTTGTTGCTGATGGCAGAACCTGCTCCTGGTTCAGCTTCACTGTTAGATAGTTCCTCTATGGGTTTAGCTCAAACCAAACATTCTGGTATGTTCAAACTTGTAACAACAATCTCCAACACCTATGTTCAAGCATTTGCTGGTGTATTGTCAATTGTAAGCTCTTCAGATGAACCTGATAAAAAATCTGATAACTTTCCAACAGAGTTAAATAGGAACCAATGGCAGAAGCAAGTTCTGGTTGATCAAACATTACCAAGGACACATTCTATAGTGTTCAGAACTCGCAGTGAACAACTAAATAATATTCCATCAGCACCAGCAAACTCAGTCAGAAGCACTCTTGATATGTCTCTAAAGACGGCAATTAAGGAACCCGACAAAGCAGAAAGAAGTATTCTTGAAATGTCACCTGGCAAAGTAATGCCTCTTGTTCAGACGAAAAATGTGAATAGTAAAAAAGCCTTAGTTGGCATGCCCTTAATTGTTCAAGCTCTTTCAGCTCCTGAACAAGTGTCTGAGAAACAGTTACATGCTGTAAAAGTACTAAGCGATGGACATCATACAGCAGAAACTCATTTATTTCTGCAGACATCCACTTACCATAGTGACAGATGTTTTTATCCCTCACTGAAACACAATAGAGAACCGCAAGCTCAGCGTAAGCCAGTAGACTTCTCGCTAAGCGTTTTACCGTCTCAGTGCAACGCTCCGTCTGTTACGCAGGACGGACAGCTTATAGATTTCACCAAGAAGAAAGAGGTCATATCCAGGAATAAACTAAGGCACCAAGAAAGGCTGAGGAACACTAACCAAACAAATACACCAGTTATTGACTTGAGAGTTGCCGTCGATGCAAACCCACAAACCACTGGAATCAAAGATCTTTCAGCACCAGCACTTTCCTTCCTCCCCGGTCAATACACATTAACATTAGCAATGGAGCAGAAGCTGAGCTCCACAACAGCACGATATTTTACTCAGTCACAGGATACACATCCAGCTGTCCAGCACGATGCACCTATAACACCAACACATCTCAGAAGAACATCTGAGCACTCGGAAAATCATTGGAATGTGGAGATGTTACAGATTGTTCCAGTGTCTGTGCTTTCTGAAGCTTTTCTTCCTCAGGTACAATTTGCAGATAAGAACATTTGTCTTATCTCAGATAGTCCTCCTGTCCTCAGCATTGTTCCCAGTTCATTTGGAGCTCTCAGAGTGGAACAGTGTCCGCTGTTCACATCTCACACTCAGCAGATTAGGCCTACACAAACTCAAGGATCAAACACTACACCAACATATGTGCCAGAAATGCCTCATGTGCTAAACACAAACAAAGTTCCAGACCATTCCTCAAGAAGTATCACTGTATCTGAGCAGGCTGAGTCTTCCCTGAATGGTGAC
Source organism: Silurus aristotelis (assembly GCF_946808225.1). Taxonomy (NCBI): domain Eukaryota; kingdom Metazoa; phylum Chordata; class Actinopteri; order Siluriformes; family Siluridae; genus Silurus; species Silurus aristotelis. Next base: position 654,155 of record NC_139596.1, on the reverse strand, counting down.
GCACAAAAGTCTCCAGATATCAAACTGTGTGCTACTGAGCAGAAAGCAGGACAAGATCTGTCTCAAATTTCTGTAATGTTTGAAGAATCCTTAGCTAGATCTGGCTCAACCTTTACCGGTTCTTCTGCTGCCACAGAAAAGAAACATCTTGTGGCCTTTAATACAGTCCCAAGAACATTGTATGAACCTGAAACCACTACTGGATCAATCAGAGGCTCGATTTCAACGTTTGATTGCAAAACCTCAACAGCAGGTGAAGATACACTCCCACAAACATCAGAAGGAACTGGGTTTGTGTGTAGACCTGTGCCAGACCAACAGATGACCCCAAGTCCCACTCAGACTGTCCTGTCAGATAATGTCATTTCTGTTAAGAGTTTGGTTTCAGAAGATACTTCCCCTACTTCTTCTGGATTCATGGGGCAGACCTCAGCGGAAAATCCTTCTACTGTGCTTTCTACAATTTTAGTGTGTGCACAGGAGCCTTTAGTAAATACTTGTGCTGTTAAACCTTTAGCAGGTCCTGGATATACTGCTTCATCTGCTCTACCTGCAGCACCACCTAAACGTGTAGAACAGATATCAGAGCCCAGAGTGATATTTGATCCATTACATGCTGCATCAGGATATTCTGCCCCAACTCCCATGGAATTTCCTCCAAGTTTTGTGCATACAGACGAGTCGACATCATCTTATTCTACTGAACCTCTTCCATCATCTTTGCCTTCTCCAAACCCAGTGTATACAAGAGAGCCATGTATTTCTGCTGAACCTCTTACATGCTCAGGATATCTACCTGCTCCTGTGGAATCACAAGCTTTATTACTTCCAAGAACAGAATCTAAAGAATTACCATCTGTGGATTTCTCATTCCAAGTGCTTCACAACGTTTCTCCCACTGCCCCACCTGATGTTTTTCCAAGCACCATTCACTGTACTTCTCCCATCCCAGGAAGTGTTTATGATAGACCAAGCTCACAATTGCAAAGAAAAGATCCAGTTCATCATCAAAGAAACATAAGCAGGCATCTCTTCAAGGCACCTGCTATTATTATAACAGACGTAGAGTTGGAGTCTCAGGAACCTTCTTCAGTAATGCCTGCTCAACCTGAGGTGTCAGAAAATGAGACAGACCTACTGGTGAGCAAAACAAGCGATGAGCCTTCATCGACAATTCCACATACTTCACCAAACACAATGTGGACTTCTGCAGAAATCATACCAGCTGATGATCCTTCTGAACCATGTTCACAGGAGAGTGTTCACAATACAGAACCTGCTTCAGAACAAGACACGAGTGAAGGCAAGAACACAGACATTTTCTCTCCAAAGCAGTCCACTGCTAGATTTGAGATGTTAATCCTGGAGGAGGTTCCGTGTTTTGATACAGTTTTACCTACTGAAGTAAAGGAGAGAATATTGCGTCCTAATAGATTGTGTTCCAGACAGATGCTGATCCCTCAGATCACTTTAAAGCATCTAAAGGAGAAATGTCCTAGTAATGAAGACACAGGGCTTCTGTTTAGAGCTGTAGATGATGCTTGTGTGAATGTCATGGAAGCTGGTGATGTTTCGTACCAACATGCTGTTTTATTTGAAATGAGGGAAGTGTCTCTCCATGAGGAACATAAAACTACTCCTTTCGGTGAACTTTCTTCACAAATTGACAAAGCCTCAGCAGACACAAGCCCAGTAATCATTCCAGTAGACTCTATAGAGGTTCCAAAGCCTAACATGGACGTCTCTAAAACCGACACTTTTTTCACCCCAAACTCTTCACACATTGAAGAACAAACATCTCATTGTTCACTGGTCCAGGATTGTACATTACATGAAAAAGCTCTTCTGCCTGAAGACCAGGAGGAATCCAACTTGAGTAATTTTGTGTTGGATAATGAAAATATAGAGATTTTTACATTTGAACCTACTTCTCCAATCACAGACATAATATCTACGCTCTCTTCAGCATCAGAAGATGCTGAAGAGAAGTCAGAATTTGAGAACCAGAAACTCTATTATGAGCCTTCAGAAATAGCAGAGCAAAATAAGGAGGAAGATGTTGGAGTTTCTGTTGAAGATTGTGTTTCTCATATTAAGGAATACATGACCTCAGAATCACAAAAAATGAAAAACAAAAAAGGACCCAGCGAAACACCAGACATGTCCAAGGATCCAGAAGGTGTCCAGGCTGAATTACACAAATCATCATCTCCTGAAGCTAAAGTTTTAAGTACAGAGACGTTATCAATGGAAAGCACATCATCACCCAAAGTGATTTTCTCATTGTTTGGGTCTTCTGGTGCCCCTTTACCGACTCAGAGTGGTTCATCTAAACTTGGTGGTATATTTCCAGGAGCCTCCACCTCCAAAGAAACAACAGGCACAAGTCTGTTCTCAATGTTTGGTGGTGCGAGTACCCAGCAAACCCAAGCATCATCTGCACCCAAAGACGTAGCTGGAAATAAGTTGTTTTCTATGTTTAGTGGATATAAGGTTCAGGAACCACTTAATCCATGTAGACCATCAGAGCCGGGCCCAAGGAGTCCACCTGTATTTGATCAAAGAACACAGGTTATGGCAGGTCCAGGACATGATCAAAGGGGAGGTCAAGGCCCTGGGTCAAGAAGTCCCTCAGGACCTGACCCGAGATGCTCCTTTACTGTAGATCTTTCATCACAAGGACAACAAACCAAGGAAGCACCAGGAAAAGGCCTATTTTCTATGTTCAGTGTTTCATTGCCACAGCAAACAGTTGCTAGTGCAGCTCCACCAAAACCACCTACTTTAGGAACTCCAATTCTTGGGGGTTTCCTGCCTGGATACTCCACACCCAAAGATAATATCGGTTCTGGTTTGTTCTCTGTGTTTAGTGGGAACAGTGGTCAGTCGTTCCTAACACAAACGGTTCCTAAATGTTCAGAGAAAGAGCCAGCAGGAAAAGGTCTGTTTTCCAGGTTTGGTGGAACATCATCATCTGAGTCAGAAAATCTGTTTAAGGTTCCTTCTGTATTCTCTCATGGCGGTGGTTCAGACAAACAAAAACAGAGTGCATTTGGTCTTTGGTCCTTCATGGATGATAAAAAATCAAGTGAAGGTAAACTTGAAGATACAGCCACTACAAAGCTCAAAGATTTACTCAGGGACTCCACCCCTGTGGATGGTGAGATCAAGTCTGTTCAATCACCTGGAGAACCCAAAAAAAGTAAACAGGATCTTCTAACTAACTCTGTTTCTACAGCTAATGAAAGTTCTGAGAAAGTCAATACTGAAAGTGAGACCAAATCTTCTCATGCTTTTCTGAATCCAGAGGATAATAAAATAACAACAACACCTGAAGTTACCCATGACCAGAAAAATGAGCCGGGAAAGCAAACTCTGGACCATTTAACAGAAGAGCTCCAGCTGTCAGTAGAAAATGAGAACAGTGATACATTTGTTCATGTTTTCCAAAAGCAGGAGGATGATGGAATTCCTGAAGACAAAGCCTTAGTAATATTCAAAGCTATCCAAGATGAAATATATGAGAAGACAGAAATGGAAAGTAAAACTGTAGAACATCTAGCAGTAGAACAGACTCAAAAACAAGAGTCTTTTGAATCTGAGAAATTTCTGGACTCTGAGCAGAACCTTCCTAAGGAACTGCAGTTGGATAGAGACAAAGAAACTGATAGACACCTTCACTCTGTAGAATCATCAGAACCTGAGAAATCTGAGAACTCTTTGGAATCAGAGAAGCCAAATGAAACTGTAGAAGCACAGACACCTCAGAACATACCTATGGATATTATTACCCATAATACAAGTGGTGGAATTCCAGGAATGCTGGAGGAATTACAAGACAAAGAAGTTGTGGAAAATCAGATCCGTACTGAAAATGATGTAATTCCTGAGAAGCTACAGGAATCATGGAACAGAGAAGGAACAGAAAAAGTGTCTGACTTTACAAAGCAGTGTAAAAACGATCCATGTGATAACATGGTTGAGAAGAAACCAGCTCAGGACAAAGAGCATGAAGAAGCAGAAAAACAATCAACAAATCTTGCGGCTAAAAAGGTTTCAGAACTTGAACCACCGTCTGCAGTGATCATTCAGACGCAGCCTCAACCTCTGCCAGGGCTGATCAGATCTTCTGACAAGCCAAGACAAAGAATCATAGAGCCTCCTGGTCTGCTGAGATCTGAAACACACGACCATCCAAGACCGAGTATGGGTTCTGTTCCAAAGCCACCTGAATCCACTGCATTTTCTGGGTTTATGTCTATGTTCTCTGGACCCAGTTCCTCCAGCAAGACATCGACTTCCACTTTTTTCACAAAACCCCAGGATTCATTCTTCAAATTACAGCCAGCAGGATCTACACGCTTTCAGCAATCACAGAAGACCTCATTTTTTACCCTGCCCACTGACCTACCTGCTGGTCTCTCCACCGAGTCCCTAACAAGTGATTTGTTTGGTTTACTAAAAAAGCAGGAAGCTAGACCGGATCAAAACAAGCCTTCAGCAGAGACATGCACGTTCAAGACCGAGGACCAGGATGAAGCAAACAATCCTAGCAAGCCAAAAGGTTCCACAGGCATTGAGTCAAGCACAGTTAAGGAACCTGAAGCAGTGGCTTCACAGCAGGACATGATGAAAGTCTGTGAAACGTCTAAACCTGTTGAAGAGGCAGAACATGGCAACATAGACATCACAGGCATGTCTGTTAAACACCAAGAATCTGAAGAAGGTGTTATGAAGGTGGAATCAAGCACAGCAATAACATCTCCAAGCCCCACTGACAGAGTGGTCGCTCAGGAGAAATATCCATCTTCACCTACAGCTAAGAGCATGTTTGACTTCTCTGGTTTATCACCACCATCCTTTGGAGGTTTACTGTCAAGTGCTGCTGAGTCGGAAAAACCTTTCAGTTCTCTGTTCGGTTCTTCCGCTGATACTAAACTTCCTCAGCAACCATCTGACTCAGGAAGTCTGTTTGCCAGCTTCAAAGGGTTTTCCACTGGACTCTTTAAGGAAGAGAAGACAGCTCCTCCAAACGAAGAACCCATGCCTGCTCCATCCATGCTTGGGAAGAAACTAGGCTTCCCATGGCAGAGCACAGCTGCTCCTCAGACACCTTCTAGGGTTGGGGTGGAAAACAAAAGCGATGACGAAGAACCGCTTGAAACGTTATCAATAAAGTCCGACGTCACAGAAAGCGCAGATTCCAGCGATACCGAGGAACCGGATGAACAGCAAAGTTTTGACTCGAGTCCAGAAATCGTGCTAGCAGTATCTCAGGATAAACCTGGAGAGGAAGATGAAGCTGGAGCTGATGTATCTCTGCAGGAGAAGAACAGAGATGCTACAGATCATGGCATAGGACAGCTGCTAGAGTGTGCAGTGGAGGAAGAGCATGGCAGAAGGCTAGTAGGAACATGATGTATGGCTGTGCTGTTGACCATAGTGTGATGTGATGTGACCCTCTCTCATCTCCTGCAGCTCCACCTCCCAGTGCTGTAGCTGTGTGTGTTTGTGTGTGTGTGTGTGTGTGTGTGTGAATCTCCTCCTCTTAAGCTCCTGCTGTAG
>NC_139596.1:633590-638590 GCF_946808225.1 Silurus aristotelis | reverse complement strand
TTACTATAGCTCATCAGGAACGACTCGTATCGCTGTGAATCCTGGAAATAAACTCACGCCTGTGTGTGAGACTCAGGTCACGACCTGACGCTGACTCCTCACACACACACACACACACACACACACACACACACACACACACAAACACACACACACACACACAAACACACACTCACCATCTTACTGATCATAAACTACATTTGAATTTGTGCTCTTGTGCCTGTTTGTTACTGTGAGTCAGCACTGAGCTTTCAGTCTTTCCATCACTCTGATCTGTCCATCAGTCAGGAAGGTGGCGCTAGAGGCAGCTAGCTGTGCAGGAGAAGTGATCAGTATTATTTCTAAGAAACAATCATTCAGCGTTTCCACCGAGATGTTTTTCGGAGCTTCATCTGAGGACTATCACACCGAATCACAATGACTCATGGGATATTTATTTTAGAAACGCACGATTCCAGACCTGTGAGCTTCTTCTCCGAGCTCAACTCTCCTCCAGCTCATCATCATCACTGGAAGGAAACCACGCAGCTTTTATCTCCACACCTGGTTAATAAATTGATCTTTAACGACTAGCTGGTGGATTGTGAAGGAACGATGCTGTAACTACTGACACTCCAAAGCGAGGATTCGAAATTCAGACCCGAGATCAAAGTCACTCCGTCAGCTCCAACAAGAGTAAAACCATAAACACAACCCGACATCACCTGAACTTCTTACAGCACACGCTATAAAAACAGGAAGTAAACAGGAAGTGATTGTGAGAGTTGTAACCCCACAGCTCTCCTCAGGAACTATTGATCAGACTGTAGCCCCGCCCACTTCACGTCACCCAGACTGAACACCTCCAGGTGAACTACACGTTTGTTCCTCGTGGTTTCAGCGTACACATTTCACAGATATATAGTTTCCTATATAACAAAATTATTGGCACCCTTTCATTAAACATTACACAATAATTCATGAGTGAACAGTGAGAAATGAGTGAACACGTCTTACTGTGTGTGTGTGTGTGTGTGTGTGTGTGTGTGTGTGTGTAAATGCAGTGTGTTGTTGAGGATATTTATGATTTGTGTTGATCAGCTCCACACACCGAGTGAACAGATTCAAATTTCCTCCTTTTACTGTTTAATTCATCACTTCATCACCACGGAGTCGCACCGAGGATCAGAGTGCACTCATCCCTCCATCATTACTGCACAGAGCGAGAGAGAGAGAGAGAGAGAGAGAGAGAGAGAGGGAGCGAGAGAGAGAGAGAGAGAGGGAGCGAGAGAGAGAGGGAGCGAGGTGATGTGTGGAGTAGAGATGGTTCCAGTGTTTTCTAATTATAAAGAAGAAAAGAACGAAAACAGAGGAGAATAAGACAGCAGATGGCAGGGAGAGGGAGGAAGTGAGAGAGAGAGAGAGAGAGAGAGAGAGAGAGAGAGAGAGAGAGAAAGAGAGAGAGAGAGAGAGAGAGAGAGAGAGAACACACTCAGTCGATAGAGCGGACCTGCTCTGAGCAACAAGCTGAAGTGAGCGTGCAAGAGAAAGAGAGAGGAAGCATTCTGGAGACGAGGAAACAGTGTGTGTGTGTGTGTGTGTGTGTGTGTGTGTGTGTGTGTGTGTGTGGATCTGTTGAATTCTGCGAGTGAGACTGAAACGTGTGTGAGAGCGGTGTGATCAGCGGCGTCGCTCCGTATCCGAGCTCAAAATGCAGGAATAAGAAAGTTCTCCGCGTGAGGTGAGTTCTCACTCCTTCTTCTCCTTCTTCTCTTCCTCTTTCTTCTTCTATTCCTTCTCCTCGGTGGTGTGTTCCTCTCAGGTGTCGAATGAAGCAGCTCTGGAGTGTGTAAATGTGTGTGAGATGTTTGTTAGGTAATAGTAGCGTAACACACTCCAGACTCTGCTGGAGCAGTAAACGTTAGACTGAGACAGACAGACGTGTGGAGGAAGTTCTTTCCTGTTTATATCACGTGACTGCAGCAGGTGGAATCTACCATCACGTCCCGCACCACCTGAATTGTTCCTGAGGTTCTACACAGCGCTTACTTCAGACAAAGTACTTTCAGCATACGATTTACATTCCACTCAAACCCACACTCAGTGTGGAGGATCTGAGTGTAGCTACACACCAAAACACCACGTCTCAGTCTGTGTCTGAGTTAAAATCTGAGATTGTGTGTGAGTCTGAGTCTGAATGATGTGTGTGAGTCTGAGTCTGAAGCATGTGTGTGAGTCTGAGTCTGAAGCATGTGTGTGAGTCTGAGTCTGAGATTGTGTGTGAGTCTGAGTCTGAAGGATGTGTCTGAGTCTGTGTCTGAGTCTCTGTCTGTGTTAAAATCTGAGATTGTGTGTGAGTCTAAGATTGTGTGTGAGTCTGAAGGATGTGTGTGAGTCTGAGACTGAAGCATGTGTGTGAGTCTGAGTCCGAGATTGTGTGTGAGTCTGAGTCTGAAGTATGTGTGTGAGTCTGAGTCTAAAGCATGTGTGTGAGTCTGAGTCTGAAGCATGTGTGTGAGTCTGAGTCTAAAGCATGTGTGTGAGTCTGAGTCTGAGATTGTGTGTGAGTCTGAGTCTAAATGATGTGTGTGAGTCTGAGTCTGAAGGATGTGTCTGAGTCTGTGTCTGAGTCTCTGTCTGTGTTAAAATCTGAGTTTGTGTGTAAGTCTGAGTCTGAGATTGTGTGTAAGTCTGAGTCTGAGATTGTGTGTGAGTCTGAGACTGAGATTGTGTGTGAGTCTGAGTCTGAAGGATGTGTATGAGTCTGAATCTGAAGCATGTCTGTGAGTCTGAGATTGTGTGTGAGTCTGAGTCTGAGATTGTGTGTAAGTCTGAGTCTGAGATTGTGTGTGAGTCTGAGACTGAGATTGTGTGTGAGTCTGAGTCTGAAGGATATGTGTGAGTCTGAGACTGAGATTGTGTGTGAGTCTGAGTCTGAAGGATGTGTGTGAGTCTGAGTCTGAGATTGTGTGTGAGTCTGAGTCTGAAGGATGTGTGTGAGTCTGAGTCTGAGATTGTGTGTGAGTCTGAGTCTGAATGATGTGTGTGAGTCTGAGTCTGAAGCATGTGTGTGAGTCTGAGTCTGAAGCATGTGTGTGAGTCTGAGTCTGAGATTGTGTGTGAGTCTGAGTCTGAAGGATGTGTCTGAGTCTGTGTCTGAGTCTTTGTCTGTGTTAAAATCTGAGATTGTGTGTGAGTCTGAGATTGTGTGTAAGTCTGAAGGATGTGTGTGAGTCTGAGACTGAAGCATGTGTGTGAGTCTGAGTCTGAGATTGTGTGTGAGTCTGAGTCTGAAGTATGTGTGTGAGTCTGAGTCTGAAGCATGTGTGTGAGTCTGAGTCTGAAGCATGTGTGTGAGTCTGAGCCTGAGATTGTGTGTGAGTCTGAGTCTAAAGCATGTGTGTGAGTCTGAGTCTGAGATTGTGTGTGAGTCTGAGTCTGAATGATGTGTGTGAGTCTGAGTCTGAAGCATGTGTGTGAGTCTGAGTCTGAAGCATGTGTGTGAGTCTGAGTCTGAAGGATGTGGGTGAGTCTGAGATTGTGTGTGAGTCTGAGTCTGAAGGATGTGTATGAGTCTGAATCTGAAGCATGTCTGTGAGTCTGAGATTGTGTGTGAGTCTGAGTCAGATTGTGTGTGAGTCTGAGTCTGAAGGATGTGTCTGAGTCTGTGTCTGAGTCTCTGTCTGTGTTAAAATCTGAGTTTGTGTGTAAGTCTGAGTCTGAGATTGTGTGTAAGTCTGAGTCTGAGATTGTGTGTGGGTCTGAGACTGAGATTGTGTGTGAGTCTGAGTCTGAAGGATATGTGTGAGTCTGAGACTGAGATTGTGTGTGAGTCTGAGTCTGAAGGATGTGTGTGAGTCTGAGTCTGAGATTGTGTGTGAGTCTGAGTCTAAAGTATGTGTGTGAGTCTGAGACTGAGATTGTGTGTGAGTCTGAGTCTGAAGGATATGTGTGAGTCTGAGACTGAGATTGTTTGTGAGTCTGAGTCTGAAGGATGTGTGTGAGTCTGAGTCTGAGATTGTGTGTGAGTCTGAGTCTGAAGGATGTGTGTGAGTCTGAGTCTGAGATTGTGTGTGAGTCTGAGTCTGAAGGATGTGTGTGAGTCTGAGTCTGAGATTGTGTGTGAGTCTGAGTCTGAAGGATGTGTGTGAGTCTGAGTCTGATGGATGTGTGTGAGTCTGAGTCTGATGGATGTGTGTGAGTCTGAGTCTAAGATTGTGTGTGAGTTTGAAGGATGTGTGCATTAATGATCGTACTGCATGTTTAGCTTTAGATCAAATAAGAGACGGTTGTATGTGATTGGATTGGATTTTTGTCCTCCCAGATCAGACGTGTGTGTGTCCTCTCTGTAACACTGAGACTTCTAATCCATTGCTCTTACACAGTCATTCCTGCAGCAACACACTTATACGCTTTGTCAACCAGTAAAGTATAGGACAAGAAGCAAGTGTGTGTGTGTGTGTGTGTGTGTGTGTGTGTGTGTGTGTGTGTATGTGTGCGCACGCACGTATGTGCGTGCTGGTGTGTGGCTCTGTGTGTGTGTGTGTGTGTGTGTGTGTGTGTGTGTGTGTGTGTGTGTGTGTGTGTGTGTGTGAGAGCACTTGTGTGTGTGTGCGCATATGTGCGTGTGGGTGCGTGCGCGCGCGCGTGTGTGTGTGTGTGTGTGTGTGTGTGTGTGTGTGTGCATCAAGCAAATGGTTGGATACAACAGGAGGCAACGCTGCAGAAAGTGTACTGTTACTGCTGATTTGATTTATCAAGCCGCACACACACACACACACACACACACACACACACACACACACACACACACACACAGAGTGTATATATAGTGTATATATATTAAGAGACTAAACAGAGTGAAAGAGCAGGAAGAAAGAGGGAAGAGACAAATAAATGTAATAACACAAAGAGCAATTCAGACACAGACAAATAACCAATACTGTCTGTAGTGTATTAACTCTGTATTTCCTCTCTGATCTCTCCTCCTCTTTGATCTCTCCTCCTCTCTGTTCCCTCCT
>NC_139596.1:625956-630956 GCF_946808225.1 Silurus aristotelis | reverse complement strand
TGCTCTTTAATATTTATGAATGAGCAAGACATCAGTTTTTATCCGTTTTTAGATACATGTAACCTCTTGAAAGGTTCCCTCTTCCCTCCCTCTTCCCTCCCTTTTCCCTCCCTCTTCCCTTCCCACCTCTCATTCTGTTCATCTCTGCACTTATGATTGTGTTAGATATGAAACATGATGGTGATGCTGAATGAGTCAGAGTTAATTGACTCCCTCCATCATCCACTCGAATGGGTATTAGTGTATGAGAGCTGAGTCAGAGAGGCAGCTGGAGACGATTATTATAACATTAACAAAAATTAAATTATGCCCTTTAGCGTTTTATTCCTCAGTCTGGTGCCTCATAGTGAAGAGTCTCACTGTAACATCAGAGAAGACCTTCACACTGAACTCTCTCATTTAGCTCAACCACACTCACTCAGATCAAACACCTCTCACATCTCTGTCTCTCTCCGTCTGTCTCTGTCTCTCCCCGTCTGCCTCTGTCTCTCTCCGTCTGCCTCTGACTCTCTCCATCTCTTTGTCTTCCTCTGTGTCTCTACATCTCTCGCAGTCTCCCTCTGTCTCTCCATCTTTCTCCATCTTCCTCTGTCTCTCTCCGTCTTCCTTTGTCCTCCTTCGTCTCTCTCCGTCTCTCTCTGTCTGTCTCTGTTTCCCTCTGTCTCTCTCTGGCTCTCTTTGTCTCAATCTTTCTCTCATTTTTTAGTTTCACTTGTTTTACTCACCCACTTGTACCCCTGTGTGTGTGTGTGTGTGTGTGTGTGTGTGTGTGTGTGTGTGTGTGTGTGTGTGTGTGTGTGTGTGTGTGTGAGAGTACAGAAAAGAGAACAGATAAGTCAGCCGTGTCAGGAGCCCTCCGGTTACAGATCAGTGTGGAGATTAAAGGCGAGGAGAAAGTGGCACCGTATCACCTACAGTACACCTGCCTTCATGAGGTACACACACACCTGTCATTCAAATCAAATGATCTAGCCCAAGATCTCCAGGTTCCTGAGTTCCTCCTCATCTCCATGTGTTCTATCATTTATATGATTTCATCAAAATCTGACAATCTCTGTGTGATGTTTTCAGTTCTCATGGAGCATGTGTGAGAGAATGTAATATATTAGTAAGGATTTACACGTGTGTGTGTGTGTGTGTGTGTGTGTGTGTGTGTGTGTGTGTGTGTGTGTGTGTGTATAGAATATCTTCCACTACCTGATGGACATTGAGGGACAGGGTGTGGTAAAGCTGCCTGCTGCTCGAGGTGAAGATGCCTGGAAGGTTTATTTTGATGAGGTGGAGCAGGAGATTGTGGACGAGTTTGCCATCCGCTACGGCATTGAGTCCATCTACCAGGCCATGACGTACGTGTGTGTGTGTGTGTGTGTGTGTGTGTGTGTGTGTGTGTGTGTGTGTGTGTGTGTGTGTGTGTGTGTAGTTGTGGTCTTAGTGTAGCAGGTGTGGCCTTTGTACACACAGGTTTTATTATTATCTGTGTGTGTGTGTGTCTCTCTCTCTCTCTCTCTCTCTCTCTCTGTGCAGACATTTTGCATGTCTCTCCTCTAAGTACATGTGTTCTGGTGTTCCGGCGGTAATGAGCACTCTGCTGGCAAACATCAATGCTTTCTTCGCTCATCCCACCTCCAGCACCACCGTCTCCGCCCGGGACCGATTCGCTGCTTCAAACTTTGGGGTATGAGTGCCACCCTGCACCCTACACCCTGCATCTAATACACTACACCCTGCACCCTACACCCTATACAGTACACCCTGCAGCCTACACCCAATACACCACACCCTACACCTAATACACTACACCCTGCACCCTACACCCTATACAGTACACCCTGCATGTAATACACTACACCCTGCACCCTACACCCTATACAGTACACCCTGCAGCCTACACCCAATACACCACACCCTACACCTAATACACTACACCCTGCACCCTACACCCTATACAGTACACCCTGCAAACTACACCCAATACACCACACCCTACACCTAATACACTACACCCTACACCCTATACAGTACACCCTGCACCCTGCACCCAATACACCACACCCTACACCTAATACACTACACCCTGCACCCTACACCCTATACAGTACACCCTGCAGACTACACCCAATACACCACACCCTACACCTAATACACTACACCCTGCACCCTACACCCTATACAGTACACCCTGCAGACTACACCCAATACACCACACCCTACACCTAATACACTACACCCTACACCCTATACAGTACACCCTGCAGCCTACACCCAATACACCACACCCTACACCTAATACACTACACCCTGCACCCTACACCCTATACAGTACACCCTGCACCCTGCACCCAATACACCACACCCTACACCTAATACACTACACCCTGCACCCTACACCCTATACAGTACACCCTGCAGCCTACACCCAATACACCACACCCTACACCTAATACACTACACCCTGCACCCTACACCCTATACAGTACACCCTGCAGCCTACACCCAATACACCACACCCTACACCTAATACACTACACCCTACACCCTATACAGTACACCCTGCAGCCTACACCCAATACACCACACCCTACACCTAATACACTACACCCTGCACCCTACACCCTATACAGTACACCCTGCAGACTACACCCAATACACCACACCCTACACCTAATACACTACACCCTACACCCTATACAGTACACCCTGCAGCCTACACCCAATACACCACACCCTACACCTAATACACTACACCCTGCACCCTACACCCTATACAGTACACCCTGCAGCCTACACCCAATACACCACACCCTACACCTAATACACTACACCCTGCACCCTACACCCTATACAGTACACCCTGCAGCCTACACCCAATACACCACACCCTACACCTAATACACTACACCCTGCACCCTACACCCTATACAGTACACCCTGCAGCCTACACCCAATACACCACACCCTACACCTAATACACTACACCCTGCACCCTACACCCTATACAGTACACCCTGCAGCCTACACCCAATACACCACACCCTACACCTAATACACTACACCCTACACCCTATACAGTACACCCTGCAGCCTACACCCAATACACCACACCCTACACCTAATACACTACACCCTGCACCCTACACCTAATACACTACACCCTGCACCCTACACCCTATACAGTACACCCTGCAGCCTACACCCAATACACCACACCCTACACCTAATACACTACACCCTGCACCCTACACCCTATACAGTACACCCTGCACCCTGCACCCAATACACCACACCCTACACCTAATACACTACACCCTGCACCCTACACCCTATACAGTACACCCTGCAGCCTACACCCAATACACCACACCCTACACCTAATACACTACACCCTGCACCCTACACCCTATACAGTACACCCTGCACCCTACACCCAATACACCACACCCTACACCTAATACACTACACCCTGCACCCTACACCCTATACAGTACACCCTGCACCCTACACCCAATACACCACACCCTACACCTAATACACTACACCCTGCACCCTACACCCTATACAGTACACCCTGCACCCTACACCCAATACACCACACCCTACACCCAATACACTACACCCTACACCCTACACCTAATACACTACACCCTGCACCCTACACCCTATACAGTACACCCTGCACCCTACACCCAATACACCACACCCTACACCCAATACACTACACCCTACACCTAATACACTACACCCTGCACCCTACACCCTACACCCTATACACTACACCCTACACCCAAAACACTACACCCTGCACCCTACACCTAATACATTACACCCTGCACCCTACACCCTATACACTACACCCTGCACCCTACACCCTATACACTACACCCTGCACCCTACACCCTATACACTACACCCTGCACCCTATACACTACACCCTACTCCCTATACACTACACCCTGCACCCTACACCTTATACACTACACCCTGCACCCTATACACTACACCCTACACCCTATACACCACACCCTGCACCCTACACCCAAAACACTACACTCTGCACCCTACACCTAATACACTACACCCTGCACCCTACACCCTATACACTACACCCAAAACACTACACCCTACACCCTACACCTAATACACTACAACCTGCACCCTACACCCTACACCCTATACACTACACCCTGCACCCAATACATTACACCCCGCACCCTATACACTACACCCTGCACCCTACACCCTATACACTACACCCTGCACCCTACACCCTATACACTACACCCTACACATTAAATGCTACACCCTCTACCAGGGATTTGAACTGAATTGCTTGAGGTCCAGTAATTAAATCCTCCTCTTCAGCTGAGTTCTGGACAGTTATATACATAAACACGTTTTTATTTGATTTCTAATTGCACTGAAGCGTGTCAGCAGCCTCCCTTTTCTTAGCCATTTAATATTGCAGTCAAGCAGAAGGTCATTTGCATTCGCATCAACTTCTGCTAGGAATTCTTGAAGAAGGCGATGCTGATGTGATGCCCTGAGAAAGTTGATTAGTTTCATCAGTGAATCCATAACTTCTGCATACTCTTCTGACAGAGTGGAGCACAGAGCAGACTGGTGGATAACACAGTGATATGAGCAGAGGTCTGGATCCTCTTTCATCTGAGTCACTGCCTCTTTTTCTACTCCTATCATGGATGGTGCTCCATCAGTTGTGATGGACACAACATGTTTCAGGCTGATCCTTCTTAGTGTTCACATCTCTTTTATGACCAAGTATAGGTCTTCTCCTCTAGTGTGTGCTGTAACTCTGTAACACTTAAAATGTCCTCAATGAAATCTTTCTTGTCTGCATAGTAAAATCTGATGTACACCACAAGCTGAACATTAATATCAGTCGATTCATCAACTGCCAAAGCTACGCAAGGTGAATAGCAGCCTCAAGCTGTGATATTTCAGCTCTTCTTGTAGCTGTTGCAGCTGAAAGATGTTTGAGTGTG
>NC_139596.1:615956-620956 GCF_946808225.1 Silurus aristotelis | reverse complement strand
CTGTATCATACAAATAAATAGTTAAAAAATCATATATTGTGATTTCTGGATTTTTTTTTTTAGATTATGTCTCTCACAGTGGACATGCACCTACGATGACAATTTCAGACCCCTCCATGATTTCTAAGTGGGAGAACTTGCAAAAAAGCAGGGTGTTCAAATACTTATTTTCCTCACTGTATATATATATATATATATATATATATATATCACTCTTTTATCCATCCATCCATCCTTCAATCCATCCATCCATCCATCCATCCATCATTCATTATCTATTTATTTACCCATCCATCTATCCATCCATCATCTATTTACCCATCCCCCCATCCATACATATATAAATACATTCATCCATTCATCCATCCATCCATCCATCCATCCATCAATCTATAGATTTATCAATCCATCCATCATCCATCAATTCACCCATCTATCTATCCATCCATACGTTTACCCATCCATTTACTTATCTATCCATCCATTCATCCATTCAGTCTGTAGTTAAGTACCAGTTTGACCTTTGACCCCTGGCTACCTGGAGGCTGGTGTGGAGTTCAGTATAACCCCTACAGTACCCGAGTGCATTATGGGTATTCTGTGTGTCTTGGCCCAGCTGCAGTGCATTGTGGGATTTCCCCAGTGCACAGTGTAGGAGGAGGAGATCTAGAGCCCATGATGAGTGTTTATTCAGCATCAGGAGTAGATTGTAGTGGAAGAGTAGAGCTGATAGTTTCTCTCTTTCCCTCTCTCCCTCTTCTCTGTGAGCATGTCTTCATCTTTCAATTCATCCATGTCTCTTGTCTTTTCATCATGTCCATTTCCAGCCCCCGCCATATTCCACATCCGCAAGCTGTATTTCTGCGCGGGTAAGCAGTGTAGCGGAGCTTTCTGCTGCTTCACTAACACAGCACTTTATCATCTTACATCTGGATTTGGAACACAGCCGCTTAAGTGTTCAGTGATAAGGGCGGGTGCCTACATTTATAAACACCAACGAAATGGTTTACAAATAAAAAAAGATCCTGATTCATAGCATTTCTAGGGTGTGTTTGTGTGTGTGTGTGTGTGTGTGTGTGTGTGTGTGTGTGTTAGAGATTTTCCTCAGATTTAATACGGACGTTTAGCAGAATTAGTGTGTATGTTGTGTAGTTTGTGTTGAGGTTTGTGCACTAATGAGTGCACATGGAAGAGGAGGTTAAACACACGCGCAAACACACACACACACACACACACACACACACACACACACACACACACACACACACACACACAGGCCCAGTAAGGTAAGAATGACGGAGATTCCCACCTAACAGCAAACAAACTAGCATCAGAAACCATTTTAAATAAAGTGAAAACCAAAGACCTGTGCTGTAGCGCAGCAGCATGCTAGCAGGTGACAGTTAGTGTAAATGTGAAACACTAATATCACTTCTGTCAACTCCTCCAACACAAATCAATAAACAGATTCGATTAGCGATGCAAGCTAACTAGCTAGCTGTGTACACTCTGCTACTTCCCCATACAAGCTCTTTTAAATGTAAGGATGGGCCGTACATGAGATAAAACACAACCATGCTTATGTGTGTCTGTGTGTGTGTGTGTGTGTGTGTGTGTGTGTGTGTGTGTGTGTGTGTGTGTGTGTGTGTGTGTGTGTGTGTAGAACACGAGAAACACAGGCTGTGTAAGAGCGCTGACTACATGAACCTTCATTTCAAAGTAAAGTGGCTTTACAACGAGTACGTAAGAGATCTGCCCTCCTTCTCTAACACTGTGCCCGAGTACCCCACGTAAGTACACACTACACTACACTACACTACACCCTACACTATACTACACCCTACACTACACCCTACACTACACTTCCCCCTACACTATACTACACCCTACACTACACTACACCCTACACTATACTACACACTACACTACACTTCCCCCTACACTATACTACACCCTACACTACACTACACCCTACACTATACTACACCCTACACTACACTACACCCTACACTATACTACACCCTACACTACACTACACACTACACTACACCCTACACTACACCCTACACTACACTTCCCCCTACACTATACTACACCCTACACTACACTACACCCTACACTATACTACACCCTACACTACACTACACCCTACACTATACTACACCCTACACTACACTACACTACACTACACTACACCCTACACTACACTACACCCTACACTATACTACACTACACCCTACACTACACTACACCCTACACTACACTACACTACACTACACCCTGCACTATACTACACCCTACACTACACCCTACACTACACTACACCCTACACTACACCCTTCACTATACTACACCCTACACTACACTAACACTACACCCTACACTATACTACACCCTACATCACACCCTACACTACACTACACCCTACACTACACCCTTCACTATACTACACCCTACATCACACCCTACACTACACTACACCCTACACTACACCCTACACTATACTACACCCTACACTACACCCTACACTATACTACACCCTACATCACACCCTACACTAAACTACACTACACCCTACACTACACCCTTCACTATACTACACCCTACACTACACTAACACTACACCCTACACTATACTACACCCTACATTACACCCTACACTACACTACACTACACTACACCCTACACAACACCCTTCACTATACTACACCCTACACTACACTACACCCTACACTATACTACACCCTACATCACACCCTACACTACACCCTACACTACACCCTTCACTATACTACACCCTACACTACACTAACACTACACCCTACACTACACTACACTACCCCCTACATTATACTACACCCTACAATACACCCTTCACTATACTACACCCTACACTACACTAACTCTACACCCTACACTATACTACACCCTACACTACACTACACCCTACACTATACTACACCCTACACTATACTACACACTACACTACACCCTACACTATACTACACCCTATACTACACCCTACACTACACTACACCCTACACCATACTACACCCTACATCACACCCTACACTACACTACACTCTACACTATACTACACCCTACACTACACTACACCCTACACTACACCCTACACTATACTACACCCTACACTATACTACAGCCTACACTACACTACACTACACCCTACACTATACTACACTTTACATCACACCCTACACTACACTACACCCTACACTATACTACACCCTACACTACACCCTACACTGCACTACACTACACCCTACACTATACTACACCCTACACTATACTACACCCTACACTACACTACACCCTACATCACACCCTACACTACACTACACTACACTACACCCTACACTACACACTACACTACACTACACCCTACACTACATTACACCGCACCCTACACTACACTACACCCTACACTACAATACCCCCTACACTACACTACACCCTACACTACACTACACCACACCCTACACTACACTTCACTACACCCTACACTGCACTACACTTCACTACACCCTATACTACACTACAATACACCATACACTACACTACACCCTACACTACACTACAACCTACACTACACTACACTACACTACACAACACCTTGCACTATACTCTATACACCCTACACCCTACAGTACACACGTCACTCTACATTACACTAAACCCTACAGTACACACGTCACTCTACACTACACTACACTTTAAACTTCACCTCTAGTGATGCTATGTGTCTTTGTGTGTAGATGGTTTGTCCAGTTTGTACTGCAGTGGTTGGGTGAGAATGAGGACGTGTCCATGGATTTTATGCATGGTGCTCTGGAGAGGGACAAGAGAGATGGGGTACACACACACACACACACACACACACACACACACACACACACACACACACACACAGAGGACTGGACCCTTTCTGAATTTCATGCGTCTGACCTTTGATCTTCCAGTTCCAGCCGACGTCTGAGCATGCTCTGTTCTCCTGCTCGGTGGTAGACATCTTTACACAGCTCAACCAAAGCTTTGACATCATCAAGAAGCTAGACAGTCCTGACCCCAGCATTGTGGCCCAGTACAACCGCCGCTTTGCCAAGGTACACCGTAATATTTCATAATACTCCTCAATACTCCTTAATACTCCTCAATACTCCAAAATACTCCTCAATATTCCATAATACTCCTCAATACTCTGCAACACTTCATAATACTTCACAGAGCTTCATAATACTCCTGTAGAATGTAGGATAAGGTTGTGATGAACTGAAGCGTGTAGGATGAGGTTGTGATGAACTGTAGAGTGTAGGATAAGGTTGTGATAAACTGTAGAGTGTGTAATGAGGTTGTGATGAACTGTACAGTGTGTAATGAGGTTGTGATGATCTGTACAGTGTGTAATAAGGTTTTGATGATCTGTACAGTGTGTAATGAGGTTGTGATGATCTGTACAGTGTGTAATGAGGTTGTAATGAACTGTACAGTGTGTTATGAGGTTGTGATGATCTGTACAGTGTGTAATGAGGTTGTGATGAACTGTACAGTGTGTTATGAGGTTGTGATGATCTATACAGTGTGTAATGAGGTTGTGATGATCTGTACAGTGTGTAATGAGGTTGTGATGATCTGTACAGTGTGTAATGAGGTTGTAATGAACTGTACAGTGTGTAATGAGGTTGTGATGATCTGTACAGAGTGTAATGAGGTTGTGATGACCTGTACAGTGTGTAATAAGTTTGTGATGATCTGTACAGTGTGTTATGAGGTTGTGATGATCTGTACAGTGTGTTATGAGGTTGCGATGATCTGTACAGTGTGTAATGAGGTTGTGATGATCTGTACAGTGTGTAATAAGGTTTTGATGATCTGTACAGTGTGTAATGAGGTTGTGATGATCTGTACAGTGTGTAATGAGGTTGTAATGACCTGTACAGTGTGTTATGAGGTTGTGATGATCTGTACAGTGTGTAATGAGG
>NC_139596.1:595337-600337 GCF_946808225.1 Silurus aristotelis | reverse complement strand
CTGAGCAAGCACTTAACTCACTACTGCTCATTTAGTAAATGAGATCATTAAGAGTCGCTCGGGATAAACACTTCCAACAGGAAGTGGCTATATCTCTCTATCTTTGTCTCTCTATTTTCTCTATCTAATTGTCTCTGTGTCTCTTTTAGTAAATGTCTCTGTCTCACTGTATATGTCTCTCTCTTGCTGTCTCTCTATTTGTTTCTCACTCTTTCTAAAGCCGTGTCTGTGTCTCTTTGTCTTTGTCTCTGTCTTTCCTGCTTCTTTACATGTCTAACAAAGTTTTGAGTTTTGAAGTAATGCCATTAGTGATCTATGATGAAAGACTTTCCTGGTTCGATTCTTACCTCTAGTTTCATATTGAACATTATAAGAAGTTTTTAAAAACAGAACAATAAAAGGTCATTAAAATTGGTTGCTGGTAAATCATGGTATATCAGTGGTGCAGGTGTTGGAGATGTGGTTCTTGTACCTGAGTCACTTCTCATAGACTTGGAGTAACTGAGAGAATGTACAGGATGGAGAAGTTTTGACCCTCTACCATCATGATCTAAGAGAAAACAGTGGACTCTTAACTATAGAAAAAACAAGAGTCCAATAAGCAAAGCCTTGTTTGTCACCCCTCTGGTAGTGTAGTGGTTAGTGATGCGGTCTCTGCTATCTGACTCACCCGGTTCAATTCCTACCCCTTAGCTTTCCTTTCAATTGTTTAAAAAGTTTTATAAAAGAACCAAAAAAGGTCCTAAAAAAGGTCCTAAAAATCAGGTTCTTGCAGGAGATCCTGTGGCTCAATTGGAAGAGCTTTACCTCTGGGTTGAGAGGTTGCTGGTTCAAACCCCGGCCAGGACTCAAAGTTAAGAGTGTGGAAGGTTCCGGTGACAGTAGTGATGAAGGTGTCAGAAATGGCTGCGTGGAAGGTCGGTTGTGGACAGTTTCAGAGGGCATATCCTGAACCAGGGGGGCAATATTCAGGCGTCTGCCCCCCTGGCGTCTGAGAAGCTGAAAACAGGGGGTTATGAAGCAAAAACATCCCAAAAAGTATGAACATAGGCTCCAGGCAAAAAAATTTTATTAATGTTTCAAAATTCCCCCCCCCCATAACTGCAAAACCCTCTCCCTCAATTTTTCTGGGGTGTGACCCAGCAGGTCTTCAGTAATCCCTCTGAAGTTGCTCACCACACACTAATTTCCACACAACTTACCCAGAGTGGGGACAAGCCAGATTTGAACCAGCAACCTCTGAGCTCAGAGGCAAGGCTTTTACCACAAAGCCATCAAGTCCCACAACTCACCTTCTTTTTTTGGGGGGTTTATCCTTCGTTTCATGCTTCAAAGCAAGAAATTCAGACCAGAAAGAAACACAGAAAGCAGGATTCGAACCCTGAACCCCACCAACAGCAAAATATCAGTCTTAACCCACTGAACCATCGGAAAGGATAGGCTGCAACAGATGTTTAGAGCAGGTCTATCTTTTCTTTTCAAACCATCAACACAAGAATATAATGCTGAAGACAGACTTAGGAAGCAAAGCCATATCGTGACTAGCAGGAACAATGCAGGATTTGAACCCTGATTCACACCATTAACGAGGCACCAGCATTAACCCACTGAACCATCATGAAGGACAGGCTGGGAAGCTTGTTTAGAGCAGGTCTATCTTTCTTTTTAACCCATCAAACCAAAAATATGAAGATGTAGGAATCAGGAATTTAACCTACCTCATAACTAGCAGAAAGAAAGCCAGGTTTGAACCCTGACCACCAACATTAGCAAAGTACCAGCCTTAACCCACTAAGCCATTAGGAATAAACAGGATGGGAAGCTTGATTAGAGCAGGTCTATCTTTCTTTTCAAACCATCAACACAAGAATTTAACGCTAAAGAAAGATGTAGGAAGCGAATACAGATGTAAGTAACACAAGTTGATCCCACATTGTAAATAGCAGGTATAAAGCAGGATCTGAACCCTGATCCCCACCACCAGCGAGACACCAACGTTAACCCGTTGAACCATCGGTGAGGACAGGCTGGGAAGCTTGTTTAGAGCAGGTCTATCTTTCTTTTTAACCCATTAAAAACAAAAATTTATCGCTAAAGAAAGATGTAGGAAGTGAATCCTGATCGTGACTGGCAGGAAGAAAGCAGGATTCGAACCCTGAACCCCACCAAAAGCTCGACACCTGATTTAACCCACTGGACCATCAGAGAAGACAGGCCAGGAAGGTTGGTTAGAGCAGGTCTATCTACCTTTAAACCATCAACACAAGAATATAAAGCTAAAGAAAGATTTAGGAAGCAGGAACATAACCGACATCGTAACTAGCAGGATTCAAACCCTGATCCTCACCATCAGCGAGGTACCAGCCTTAACCCACTGAACCATGGAAGAGATCAGACTGTATGGATGCATGTTTAGATGAGGCACAAGCCTTAAACCACTGAGCGACCGCTGCTGAAAAGCATGTGTGCTTTTTGGAGGGTTCATACTTTGCTTCATGTCAGCGCAGTAAGAAAGAAGGCATGTAGGACTGGCTTTGAAACCTTATCACCAGCGTGGACTAAAAAACTGATAGCAGAAAAATCTACTGAAGTACAATAACAAAGTTTTTTCTACTTCAATACTTCACTGATCTGATGTTTCCACATGGATATAAACACGAGTCTGTTTATTATTACATCAGATGATTATTTTGTTAATGAAGTGATGACAGGACAGAACTAACAGGTGTAAAGTGTGAGAGAGAGAGAGAGAGAGAGAGAGAGAGAGAGAGAGAGAGAGAATAA
This sequence comes from Silurus aristotelis, assembly GCF_946808225.1. Taxonomy (NCBI): domain Eukaryota; kingdom Metazoa; phylum Chordata; class Actinopteri; order Siluriformes; family Siluridae; genus Silurus; species Silurus aristotelis. The sequence goes on along the minus strand of NC_139596.1, from coordinate 597,553 downwards.
ACTGTGGTGTCTCTTTCAGGTCCTGACACTAAGCTGATGCAGAATTGTGGGAAATCCAGTTTCAAGAGGACGAGTATCGACCGCCTGATGAACGTCCTCGTGCTGTTTGTGAGTAAGAAAAAACCCTGTGACTAATTACTGATGCTCTCCTGAACTGTGTATTTATCTGTGTGTGTGTGTGTGTGTGTGTGTGTGTGCAGATCTTTGGGTTTTTAGTGCTGATGTGTGTGATCCTAGCGGTGGGTCATGGTATCTGGGAGCACTATGAAGGCAGAAACACCACCTACATCCCCCGAGAGGGAAACACCAGCGCGGGCTTCTCAGCCTTCCTCACCTTCTGGTCCTACATCATCATTCTCAACACCGTGGTGCCCATATCACTCTACGTCAGGTATATTGTGTGTGTGTGTGTGTGTGTGTGTTAGCATTTAGTTAACTATAATAACACAACACAGTTGTGTAGAGTTTCAGAGTGTGTGTGTGTGTGTGTGTGTGCGTGTGTGCAGTATGGAGGTGATCCGTCTGGGGAACAGTTACTACATTAACTGGGACCGACTGATGTACCACGAGCGCAGCGACACGCCGGCCGAGGCTCGTACCACCACGCTGAACGAAGAACTTGGCCAGATCAACTACGTCTTCTCCGACAAGACCGGCACGCTCACACAGAACATCATGAACTTCACCAAGTGTTCCATCGGCAGCAAGACTTACGGTCTGTATCTCACACACACACACACACACACACACACACACACACACACACACACACACACACACACACACACACACACACACACACGTGTAAATATAAGTTTGAGAGCAGATGAATCAGAATGAAGGTGTTGTTTGTCCTGCAGGAGATGTGATTGACCACTACACAGGACAGAGGCTAGAGATCACAGAGGTATGACACTAAGAGTGATCATAACGTGTGTGTGTGTGTGTGTGTGTGTGTGTGTGTGTGTGTGTGTGTGTGTGTGTCCTGTGTACTTTATTAATTGTAAAAATATAATTGAAAATGAATTGACACCTCATATCCCAGCTTCAGAGTGTGATTTTCATTACATTTATGGTATTTGGCAGAAACATTTATCCAGATCAACTTACCATTATGTTATTTATACACCTGAACAGCTGAGGGGTTAAGGGCCTTGCTCAGGGGCCCAATAGTGGGGTCTTAGTGATTCTGGGTTTTAAAATCACAACCTTTCTATCAGAAATCCAACACCTGAGCAACCACTTCCCTGTGTTCAGACCAAACCTGAGCTCCTGTGCTTGTCTTGGTGTCACTAATCTATAGTGTGAATATGAGAAAAAGCAGAAAAGGTTCAAATTTTACCCCCCAAAAATAGTAAAAGTGTTTGTTTTTACACTGCAGGTCAGTGGGGTCCAAATTCCCAATAATTGCTTAACAGTTTCAATATTAAAATGCTGTGAACTTGATGCCTTGAATCTCAGACATACATGGAAATGTGCTCAGTTTTGCTCTGTCACTCTCTGTCTCTCCAAAGCTGAGATCTGAGGTTTAAAGTCCAGACAGCTTCAATGTTGAAAATGCTGTGAACTTGGAGCCTCAGATCGCAGCTTTAGAATATGACAGAGAAAAACTAAGTACATACTCTATGTATGTGTGGACCCCAGGGATCTATTTTATGAATTTGGGGAAAATCTAAATAAATAAAATAAAATAATAAAATGTAGTGTTACATTTTATTATACAGTCATTATGAAATAGCAAAAAGTCCAGATTTTCACCCGAAAAAAAACACTAAAGGGTACGTTTTTTCCGTGAAAAAAGACAAAAATTTTCCCTTTAGTGTTTTTTCGGGTGAAAACCATTAGCAGTTTCCAGCTACACCAAGCGAGTGACCTTTATTTAGTGTTTATACAGTCATTATACACACTAAATAAAGGTCACTCGCTTGGTGTAGCTGGAAACTGCTAATGGTCTAAAGCTAGAATAACATCTCCTGATCCTGCTCACATTCCCATTCTGAGAGTCATCATTCTAGTTGGGTTGATCCACGCACCAAATCTGCTTCCGCTTCAGGAAATCCTGCATTTGTTCAGAGAGTGATATGAATGTTTCTAATCGCAGCTTTGGATTGTGAAATTCAGACCAAACTTGCTCTAAAGTACATGACTTGACCTCCTAATTCAACAATGTGAATATGAAGAAAATTTAAAAAGGTCAAACTTTACCCCCAAAAAGC
>NC_139596.1:552837-587837 GCF_946808225.1 Silurus aristotelis | reverse complement strand
CTGGTGCTGTTCTTTGTGCCCTACTTCGCTCTGTACGACACCGCTGACTACCAGTCGTTTGCGCTGATCACACAGACGTGTCTCATCATCACCGTGTGTGTTCAGGTGTGTAACACTGATGTTTCCTCCACTATGGCTGTAGTACTTGAGCCCAAACCCTCGTCTCTGCTTGTCCTGTCTCTGTAGTTGGGTCTGGACCTGTCCTACTGGACGGCGGTGAACCACCTGTTTGTTTGGGGCAGTTTGGGGATGTTTTTCCTCGTCACCTTCGCTATGCAGAGTGACGGACTGCACCGAGTCCAGCCCAGTTCCTTCACCTTCATAGGTGAGTCCAGACAACAGCTACAACTATACACCATCTCTTCACACTATTCCAAGTGTGTGCCATGTTTTTACTCTCGCTCAGATGCTATATGTGATAATGCGTGTGTGTGTGTGTGTGTGTGTGTGTGTGTGTGTGTGGTAGGTACGGCACGCAACACTCTGGATCGGCTCAATGTTTGGTTGGCGATTGTCCTGACGGTGGTATTGTGTGTGCTTCCTGTGCTCCTACACCGCTTCATCTATAATCAAACCAGTCCCACTATCAACCACAAGGTATATACACACACACACACACACACACACACACACACACACACAGTGTAGGGGCATTTCAGAGACGTATCCCACATCAACAACAAACCACACACATATCTGGAAGGTACTGGCACCCAGCACTGCTGCTACTAATAATACCCTTTGTCATTGTGCAGGTGAGGTTGATGGTGCACCAGATGAAGTCTCAGCTTCCTCCTCCTCGCCGTCGCACCAGGATCCGCCGCTCTAGCACTCGTCGCTCGGGCTACGCCTTCTCGCACACTCAGGGCTATGGTGACCTCGTCACCTCCAAGTGGTTCCTACGTCGCCAGGCGCCGCCCCGATCCACGGGTTTCCCTCCCACAGGCCGCACAGCCCGGTTCAGCCCGACCGGGAAACAGCAGAACCCTAAACAGGAGGTGGAACCCACGCAGCTCCAAAACTACCGTATTGTACACGACTCTGCATTTTAGAATGGAGCTTTGTCACGGCTTGGTGCGGGTATTAAAACCAATATCTGGTGCTTGTTGTAAATTAGAAATGGTGGTGGAGATCCTACACCTCTAACGAGCCTCTATTCCTCCACCTTATCAGGAGCTTTAAGACTTCAGGACATTCGATCTGAAAGTGCAGAATCCTTGTGTTTAGGGACAGGGGTTCAGGGTTTAATAGTGCAAATGAGTCTGAGGAACAAAACTAGGAGCAGTTCTAGAGTCCAGACCTGGTACAGGTTCCAAAACTACAATCAGAGCCATGATTTTAAAACAAATAATGCATTCCATAATCTCCTGGTCTGAGAAACGAGTGAGGAGCAAACGTTCTACCAAATTCAGGTGCAAAAAGAAAAGCAGTTCCAAAACCCCAATCAGGAGTAAAATCTCAAATCTGGTTCAGGATCTCGAGTCTCGAGGCTTCTAGAGGCACCACTAAGTTTTACTGTTACAGCATGTGGCAGACAAGAACAGGGTTTTTAGTGTAGTGTTTACATGCTTCTGTAGTTGTACTCTGATTCCCCACCACACACACACACACACACACACACACACACACACACACACACACACACTAAAGAGAATCACGTTACCTAATTGTTGATGTAATGTAATGATGTAAATAAGAAGTTCTGTTACATGTATGTAGTGTTTTACATTCCATATATCACTTTATCGCCTACATGCAATAATGTGTATATAGAAGAATACGTCTGTGTAAACCTACACTGTGTTTAAACATTCGTGAAAAGTTACCAGGAAGTGCCTTGTGAATGTATTTGTGTGTGTGTGTGTGTGTGTGTGTGTGTGTGTGTGTGTGTGTGTGTGTGTGTGTGTGTGTCACCACTAAAATGTGTAATAGAAACACACCAAAGCCCCAGAAGCTGTGTGTTATTATTAAGGTTACAGATCTGTACCATTTCCATTCCTGATTTAATTCCAGTGCTGATCTTACAGAGGTTTTAGTTTGGTCGGTTTACCTCTGTGTTCAGACTGAAGCCACTTTCACTATAATTCAGAAGCCTGTGGAATTGGACTCATCCAGATGTTTCCCAGTTGTCTGGTGTCTCTGAGTTCAAGTTTGATTGTATCCCATTAGCAGCATTAATTAGCTGTGGCCAATTACTAATCCAGTGTAGTCATGTGACCAGTTTGGTGATTGTTGAATTTATCTAGAGAGACGCACACGAGTGAGCAGAACACCAGAATAATCTGAGGTAAATGTTTGGTCCTGGGAGCAGATGCTTACGTTCACCAGTAAATCAGCTGTGAGAGCTGTGTAGCTAAATGCACTAGAGATACCACACAGACTTCTGGGTAACTAGTAATAAAGACATGTACTGGTCAGTGATCATGAAGCATGTTGTGATGTAATGATGAACACAGTTTGTGGGATTGTGACTGTTTTATTAAAGTTTATAGTATAAAGTTTATACCATGTTACTGTAATGTTGTATGTTTTAATTATAAGAATAATATAAAGTGTCTGTGAGATTTTACACAATGTGTGTTGGTGGAAAACAAAAGAAAACAAGCTGAATGCCTGTGTACAGACTCACCTCCTGACTGGATCATGCTCGCAGTGTGTTCAGGTCGAGCCGGCCGTGCCGTGTATTCTTTCCCTCTTGTTTTTAAAGAGCTGAAATTACCTGGGAATCAAAACATGCAATGACTTAATAAACAACGTTTTTATGTTTATATTTTCTACTACACAATTTTGTATTAATAAAAACTTTTTATATCCAGGGGATGTGAGTCTGGTGTTTTTCTGTATACATATAATTCCAAAACAAATGTCATTAGTGTTACACAGGTCAGGAGACTCTCAGTGTCTCAACCCAGATAAATGTGGAGGTTTGTGTTATGAAGGACATCCAGTATAAAACATGTGCCACATCAAATATGTGGATCAGGAATAAGAATTTCATAGCAGATCGGTCGAGGCCCGGGTTACCAACAACCACCACACGTATCATTAACAACAGGGTACCGGTGTAAACTGGGCTACTGTTGTCTGAAGGAGGAGAAGGACAGGAAAAAGACATAGGAGAGTGGAGGAGAAGTGGAGGTTCGGGTTGGTACTTTAAACGTTGGTACTATGACGGGTAAAGGGAGAGAGGTAGCTGATATGATGGAGAGGAGAAAGGTAGAGATGTGTGTTCAGGAGACCAAGTGGAAAGGGAGTAAGAGCAGGAACATTGGAGGTGTTTAAACTGTTCTATCATGGTGTGGATGGAAAGAGAAATGGTGTAGGGGTGATTCTGAAGGAAGAGTACAGTAAGAGTGTAGTGGAGGTGAAGAGAGTTTCTGATAGGGTGATGATCGTGAAGCTGGAAGTTGAAGGCGTGATGTTAAATGTGATCAGTGCTTATGTTTCACAAGTGGGTTGTGAGATGGAGGAGAAGGAAAGATTCTGGTCTATATTCTATGTAGGAGATGCAACCTGAAGGAGATTGGAGACTGTAAGGTGTTGGCAACATCGGATGGTGGTCTGGAGGATGGTTTTGGAGCGGAAAAAAAAGAGGTGGACAGTGAGGACTAAAGATGGTGGAAACTGAAATTATGGGAAAGTGGAAGTGGCTGAGAGAAGAGGTGACCATCTGTGAGCAAATTTATGATTTCATGCCGAGGAAGAGCACCACAGATTATTATTTGCTTTAAGAATGTTGATAGAGAAGTATAGAGAAGGTCAGAAGGAGTTGCATTGTGTGTTTGTGGATTTAGAGAAAGCGTACGACAGGGAGGAGAGAGGAGTTGTGGTATTGTATGAGGAAGTCTGGTGTGTCAGAGAAGTATGTGAGGGTGGTGCAGGACATGTATGAGGACAGTGTGACAGCAGTGAAGTGTGCAGTAGGAACCACAGACTGGTTCAAGGTGGAGGTTGGACTGCATCAAGGATTGGCTCTGAGCCCTTTCCTGTTTGCAGTGGTGATGTACAGGTTGAAGGACGAGGTCAGACAGGAGTCTCCCTGGACTATGATGTTTGTGGATGATTTGTGATTTGTGGTGAAAGTAGGGAGCAGCTGAAGAAGAGCCTGGAGAGGTGGAGGTACACGCTGGAGAGAAGGGGAATGAAAGTCAGTAGGCGTAAGACAGAGTACATGTGTGTGAATGAGAGGGAGGGCAGTGGAGGGGTGCGGTTGCAGGGAGAAGAGGTGGAGAAGGTGGAGGAGTTCAGGTACCTGGGGTCAACAGTGCAAAGTAATGGAGAGTGTGTTAGAGAAGTGAAGAAAAGAGTGCAGGCAGGGTGAAGTGGGTGGAGGAGAGTGATAGCAGGAGTGATTTGTGATAGAAGAGTATCTGTGAGAGTGAAAGGGAAAGTTTATAGGACTGTGGTGAGACCTGAGATGTTGGATGGATTAGAGACAGTGGCATTGAGTAAAAGACAGGAGGTGGAGCTGGAGGTAGCAGAGCTGAAGATGTTAAGATGTTCGTTGGGAGTGACGATGAGGGACAGGATTAGAAATGAGTTTATTAGAGGGACAGCGCACGTAGGACGTTTTGGAGACAAGTTGAGGGAGGTGAGATTGAGATGGTTTGGACATGTGCAGAGGAGGGACATGGGGTATATCAGTAGGAGAATGCTGAGGATGGAGACACCAGAAAGGAGGAAAAGAGGAAGAATAAGGAGGAGGTTTATGGATGTGGTGAGGGAAGACATGCAGGTAGTTGGTTTGAAAGAGGCAGATGTAGAAGACAGAGTAGTATGGATACGGATGATTCGTTGTGGCGCCCCCTAATGGTAGCAGCCGAAAGAAGAAGAAAAAGATTCAACTCGGAATCCCCAAGTGCACCTGCTCTGTGCATCCATCTTTTTCAAATCGAGAAGAGAACCACCTCAGGACCAGTTAATTATATTACTATGCAACTACAGCAGATACAGTTAGTATAAAATCCAAGAGTGTAAATTCGGCTTTAGCTTCCACATCTTGCAGATTCGATTCATCTAAACGAGTCATTGTAAAGAGTCGACTCAGTGAGACAGGGGAGAATTATGGCCCGGTTGCTCCAGCGCAATAAACGGCTGCATCGATACAATAACACGCACAGACCCAGGCGCTTTGTGTGAGTGTGTAGTACAGGATCAGTTCAGCTTCACATCTTTACCCAGAACCACGATTCCTGATCCACCACACGCCTGTGCGGAGTTAATACGGAGTTTAGGACGCGTTCATGGCGGCGGTGATGAAGAGGAGGAGGAGGATGACGCAGCGTCCGGAGCTCACAGTCCGGCAAGGACCCTGAACACCGCGGGGTGGGGAAACACACACACACACACACACACACACACGCTCCGGCCCTGTGGGTCGGGACTGGCCCTGACACGGAGAGATGATTCGGGATTAGACCCCAGTCGCTGTGAGTATCTCTATGACCTTCAGGGTAGTACGGTGTGGACAAACAATAGGCGCGTGCGTGTAGGAGAGACAGGGAGAGAGAATATGCAGGCGCACTCCATCACTGCACTTCCAGCTGTGTTTCACATCAACATCTGTACACTGTATCACATATGACTGTGGCAATTTTGATGTGATGATTTCAGTGAAAGATGGTGGTCCTGCTCTCTCTCTCTCTCTCTCTCTCTCTCTCTGAGTCTGCTGTCAGATCTACAGAGAGCCGTTATATGCGCTGTATAACGGCTCTCTCTCTCTCTCTCTCTCTCTCTCTCTCTCTCTCTCTCTCTGAGTCTGCTGTCAGATCTACAGAGAGCCGTTATATGCGCTGTATAACGGCTCTCTCTCTCTCTCTCTCTCTCTCTCTCTCTCTCTCTCTCTCTCTGAGTCTGCTGTCAGATCTACAGAGAGCCGTTATATGCGCTGTATAACGGCTCTCTCTCTCTCTCTCTCTCTCTCTCTCTCTCTCTCTCTCTCTCTCTCTGAGTCTGCTGTCAGATCTACAGAGAGCCGTTATATGCGCTGTATAACGGCTCTCTCTCTCTCTCTCTCTCTCTCTCTCTCTCTCTCTCTGAGTCTGCTGTCAGATCTACAGAGAGCCGTTATATGCGCTGTATAACGGCTCTCTCTCTCTCTCTCTCTCTCTCTCTCTCTCTCTCTCTCTCTCTCTCTCTCTCTCTCTCAGGGCCTGTACATGTGTATTGTTTATGTACTGAATCTTCTCTGACGCATCGCGCTGGTTCAGTGTGCAGGATGTTCCTCGTCTGTTGTAAATAAAGATCTATGTGTGATGACCGGGACATTATGGAGTCTGTTAGCTCACTTTCCCGGAATATTCCATGGGCCGCGCTTCAAATCCCCCTGTCCTCCCTACCCTGGAGCACTACTAAACCCGCACAGCCTTCCGGTGCACTCGGTGTAAAGACTCTCCCTGTATGGCTCTGTCCCAAATGACACGTCATTGTTTTTGTTGTTTGAACATGGTATTTAAATATATAAATCGTGTTAGAAAGCCGCCCTGTGTGGCGCACTATTTAGCGCCAGAGTGCGGATTGGGACGCGGCCTCTGCACAAATCCAGCACACACACTGGGAGACATTTTGGGATTTGGGATTGTGTGTTATGTAACATTCACTAGTGACAGCAGACACACTCCAGTCAGTAGTAATGTTCATGTCAAACACTGCCTGAGTGACCGGGGGGGGGGGGGGATCCATCATTTCCGGTCTGTAAAAGCTGGTAATCATATTATACTGTACTTACACACACACACACACACACACACACACACACACACACACACACTCGTGTCAGTTTCTCTGGTGATGTATCAGTAGCTCTGAGAACTGAACACTGCAGCACTACTGAATCCTGCACTGTGATTGGTCATTAGTGATTAGATGTTCAAACAGCTCTGAAGGTGGTGCAGGTTTTACACTAACGCTCTCACGGGTTATTAATACCTTATGGTTTCTATAGCGACAGCTCGCTCCCTGGCCCCTTTACAGCAGACGCTGTGTTGATAATAAACAGATAAAGTGGTGATATGGTGTGATGATCTAACACCTAGGGAAGGGAAGGAGTCTCCAGTGTCAGTGTGATGGACAGTCACAGACGAGTACCTGATGATTAGGACTGTATGATGGATATGAAAAGGGCACAGGGTTTTTCAGAGAGAGACCAGAGATTATTTGCTGATTGTTTTAACATGCATATTCTCCACAATTAGAGATTCAGGTCAACATAATAGACAGATCTGTGTGTGTCTGTGTGTGTGTGTGTGTGTGTGTGTGTGTGTGTGTGTGTGTGTGTGTGTGTGTGTGTGTGTGTGTGTCGGCAGGGGTGAGGGTGTGTGTTGCTGAGTGTGAGAGATAAAGATCCGTGTGAGAGAGAGAGAGAGAGATAGAGATAAAGAGAGAGATAAAGAGGCGTGTGAGAGGGAGGGGGAGGGAGGGGGAGGGAGGGGGGAGAGGGAGAGGGAGGGAGGGAGAGAGACGGCTGTCTTCAGCTGATGCATTAGCACAAAGTGAGAGTCCTGAGACAGTAGAGCTTCACCACAGCACAGCACACGTCCTGCTCAGAGCACCAACATCAGAGCGGTTGATCTCCATGTGATCTCTGCTGTATTGTAGGATGATTACTCTCCCCCACAGTCAGTGAGAATCTCACAGTGAGATCGTACCTCAATCCTACCAGATGAACTTTTTCTCCACTGAATGATACAGTGACAGTCCACTGATGATCAATGGTGTAGGTTTTGGCAAGAAGGAGATGTGGAGATGGATCCGTTCACAGCAGGGTAAAAAAATCAGGCTCTTCAGAGTGAACTTCATGTTCACAGGAAGCTGTAGGTCATCAGAGGTCTTCCCATTTTGCTCAGTCATGATGAAGCTCCACAATTCAACAATTGCTTAATGTTCCTCAGTCTCCAGAACTGTATTTGTAGCTGTTCCAGGGGTTTGGCTTCATCTCATACCATCCTCCTGACTCTGAGTTCATTGTGACATTTGCAGGTTTTTGTGATCTTCTACACACTTTGTGATATTAAACTATAAATTGATTAATAATGATTTAGAAAATCAAATGGAAAACAATGAACCTTGTGTGTCTGTTTCCTTCTAGATGTTTTCATTCTGCCGAGATGACCTCTTCAGCTTCTTCTACCACACTCCTCACTCCCAAAGACCTCGACTCGGAATTGGGCGTGTGAATTAAACTTCTCCCAGACCTCGATCTCTGCCCCCATCTCGTTTCGCAGAGACCATGGACAGTCCTCCGAAGCTGTCCGGAGAGACGCTGATAGTTCATCACATCCCTCTTGTGCACTGCCAGGTTTCTGGTTCTCATGGACGCTACGGGAATCCACTGAGGAAAAGCAACAACCCGTTCAGCTGCCCAGAAAACCTGGGCCTGATCCGCACCACCTCGCTTCCCGAGAGAGACGTCCTCCAGCGAGAGGCGCTAGTGTACAGCAGCCTGATCCAGACCTCCAGCTCGAGCGATGCTTTTGAAGATGAAGGGATAGGAGGAGGTGAAGAAAAAGGAGTGAGAGGAGGAAGCATGGCGAGCGACACTTCCTCTTTCACGTCCAGCAATTCTGAAGATGCCCTTCCTAAAGTCCTGTCGAAGAAGGTGCAGAACAGGCCGAGCTCACTGAGACACAATCCCTTCCTGCTGAATGACGGAGAGGACGATTACCACGATGATGATGATGACGATGGAAACAATCTAAATGGGTACATGGAGGATTCTTCTTTTCACTTGCATGGAAACTCGAATTCAGCTTTAGACAGTGTGGACTTGGAGCCGTTCCACCTGCATGAGCTGGGCTATGACTCTGGACCGTTTCACCTGCATGAATCTTTAGAGAGACCCTGGAGTTTCGAACAAAAGGGGGCTCCTGTGCGCCATTTTTCCTCCCGTCTCGAGGGTCTGGATCTTTTGGGGCTGGATGTTCAGCATCGTCACGGCAGCAGCGGGTCCACCCTGTCGATGGACTGCGGAGAGCAGGAGTGGGACGATGATGACGATGATCAGTCCATGCGAGGCGGCCCGGGTGGCTCGGAATGTTGCGGATGCTCCCGGACGTATCCCGAATCGTTCACAGAATTTGCACACGGTTACTGCAGCGATTCGTCCTGCAACAGCTCTGACGGCGTTCTGGTTAACTTCAGTACCATCTACAACAAGACGAACAACATCGTCCCCGACAAGCCTATCAACCTGAACAGCTCTGCCGATCACTCCTGCACTTCTTCTGCGTCTGAGCCCGTCTGCATGGGCGGGGCTGAATATAGCAGTGGAGGTGGAGCTTTTTACTTGGATTTGCACAGATCTCCAACGGAAGCTCCACAGGCAACTACTGACCGTCCGTCTTCCTCTTCCTGCTTGTGCTCTTCTCAGCCACAAGGTGGCACGGTGGAGCTCGACGCTAACTGCAATTCTTATCACAACCATGAAGGTCTGTTACCCTCTGAGACCTCGGTCAATGACCTCACTTCCTGCATGCAGAGTCAGGCACGACTGGTCGTTGCCACCCAGAACTACTACAAGCTGGTAACCTGTGATGTTTCTTCACATTCCTCCCCAAGTCCTGCAGGATCGTCAGTCACAAGCTGCTCTGATGAACACAGCAAAGGAAGTCCCACCCAGCCCACAGAGTACTTCCTGTTTAGGCACATTAAAGAGCAAGAGGAGGAGGAAGAGCAGGGACCAGAAGCACAGGTCAATACACAGAAGGTAAAAGTCTCAGTACAGATTAATGCAGTATATATTAATTATTGTGTTTATTATTAATTTGACATTTATTTGTGATAAACAGAAACCTTTTCTTTCTGTTAGCCATGTGAGAAGACGGAGACATCAACCAGCAACTCTGAATCCACACATTCAAATGTGATTGAGGGACAAGTGTATGTTAACATCTCACCACCTGTGGGCGGCGCTTCGATTGGGCCCCGCCTTCGTTCCCGTAGCTACGACCGAAACCTGGACAAGCCCCCACAGCCTTGTCTGGGCTCTCTGGAGCGGATGCTGAGCTGCCCTGTGCGTCTCAGTGAGGGCACCACTCCTTGCCCAGGCCCGCCAACACGTGTCACTTCTTTCGCCGAGATCGCAAAGAATAAAAGGAAGAACGGCGGATCTCCTTCTCAGAAAAGTAGTGCTGAAGCCTCTTCTTTTCACTCGCACTCGTCTGGAGAGTTCTCTCCGATTATTGAGGATCTATCCTCGCTGATAAGTTCCCCCCACTGGAGCACACCACTCAAAGCCTCGCCGGGGGGAGCTGGGAGGGAGACACGGACCACAGCAGAAGGTAGGAAGATCGGTTTCATGTTCATATCTTATATATCGTCAGATGTTTGCTTCCACGTATATGAAGGGTGGAGCCAGATGCATGTTTCAGTGATGTGGTGTATTGAAGTGTATGGTGGGGAGAGTCTAGTTGATGGAGGTGGGGCCTTGTTGATCAGAGAAAGCAGAAAATTCTGAGGTTTATGTGTGTGTGTGTGTGTGTGTGTGTGTGTGTGTGTGTGTGTGTGTGTGTGTAAATAAAAGGGGTGTAGCGGTACACGTATTCAGGCTTGTGTGTACTTTTTACGTGTGGAACATAGTTACAATCTGAGTTTCCTCAGGAACGTATTAAGTGGCGGACCACACACCTCACAATTTAAGCGTATTTTTCTTTTTAAACATACAGACATGCACAACAATGTCAGGGGTATAAAAAGAAACTGGAGTTAGCGCAGTGTCACTGTGGCTACTTGCGCCGTACAGGAAATAAGGATTGTTTTGCGCGTACATGCAAACGCTAAAAAAGATCAGTAGCGCTAATTTTAGCCGCTAACCAGGAGCTAACGCTAGCGCCATGGATTCAAGGGTCTAATTATTTTATTTGTCACAAATATAGATATATATAGAATACAACTTGCAGTGGAAATGAAAAGTCAAAAAAACAAAAGAAAAATTTTGAATCTTCCTCAATTTTTTTGCTCATGTAACAAAGCAAAAAATCGACCGAGTGACGACTCGTACCTCGGAAAACTCGTACATTAATTCACTCGTCAAGGTCAAGGTACCACTGTATATATATATATATCAGTGGAACCTCAGAGCTCACAAGGGTTAGGGACCAAGACCGGTCACGAGTTCCGAATTTTCGCTGCCTTTTGATACGCCCCTTCCAACCCAGTAAAAACCCAAAGAACACTATACGAAATCGATTTAAATGAGTAAATAACACTATTTTACTCTATAAAACTTAATTATTAGACTATTTTAATGAGATAAACCTCGATTAGAAATGTTAAAACTAGCGTTTTGAGCAGCTCGCAGTTGCTCACGAGCCGATCTGAATGAGAGTCGCCGGTCGGAATGAAAGTCGCGAGCATGCGAGGTCGTGAGCGCTGAGGTTCCACTGTGTATATATATATATATATAAAATTTACATACTTTACAGTTTACTACATAATTCACATTGTATAAAAATTTACACGTTTGACAAAATCCACTTTAGTGTGACATTAAATAGAATAAAATCAATTTATAATAAAATAAAATGCACTGAGACTTTTAAAGACGGCAGATGTGCTTTAGAATGTGTAACAGTGCACATTACTGCCCCCTGTGGGCGCTACTTCCTGCTGTGCGTGTTAGAAAGAGAAGATAAAACACTGACATCTGACACCATGTGCAGCAAACAGATTGCGCAACTGCAAATTGCAAACATGCACACAGACACAGAGTGTCCCAGTCGAAGAACACACACACACACACACACACACACACACACACACACACACACACACACACACACACACTCTTTCAGAAACAAGCTGGTGAAAGGTTTCCGGAATTTCCTGCTGATTCCTGTCTCTCTGTGCTGTACGGACACAGTGACACGGCATATGCAGGTGTGTGTGTGTGTGTGTGTGTGTGTGTGTGTGTGTGTGTGAGAGAGAGTTATACTACCTCTGAGGCGGCTCTCTGTATGTTAACTGTCTCTGCTGTGTCACTGCTGTGGGCTCTGAGGTGAAACTGAAGGTAAGAGTGAAATCATGAATAACATGAGGAACTGTAGCAGATTGATGATGTAAATAAGATGATCACTACTTGTTGTTGGTGTGAGGACGGAGAAGGGCTGAGACTGAGCGAGTGTGTCGAGGTCTGTTGTTTAGATCAGCAGAGTAAACAGTGGAGTAAACAGTGGAAGGAGCTGAAGTTCTCCTGTGGGACTGCAGAGCGACTCGCTGCTCACACGGCTCTGGTTTGATCAGTTTTACTTTTACTTTCACATTCGGAGTGGATGATGTGATATGAGACTAATATCATGATTAATTATATCAATGTCTCTGCCTGTAGATGATTGGTAATAAAATCTCTATCAGGTCACATCTTCAGTTACAGTGATTCCAGTGAAGGATTTTTTATCAGTGTATGATGGGAGGTTTGTCACAATATCATGTGGTTTCACTACAGAATACATCCATCTCCATCTCCATCCATCTTCATCTTCATCAATCTCTATCTCCATCTCTATCGATCTCCATCTCTATCGATCTACATCTGCTATTCTCAGTCTGTTCTGGGTTTTCATACTGCTACACTAAAACCTGTCTGTGTTTCTGACCACAACTGCTCATACCCCTGCTCCTGCCTCTGTCCCTGCTCATACCCCTGCTCCTGCCTCTGTCCCTGCTCATACCCCTGCTCCTGCCTCTGTCCCTACTCATACCCCTGCTCCTGCCTCTGTCCCTACTCATACCCCTGCTCCTGCCTCTGTCCCTGCTCATACCCCTGCTCCTGCCTCTGTCCCTGCTCATACCCCTGCTCCTGCCTCTGTCCCTGCTCATACCCCTGCTCCTGCCTCTGTCCCTGCTCATACCCCTGCTCCTGCCTCTGTCCCTGCTCATACCCCTGCTCCTGCCTCTGTCCCTGCTCATACCCCTGCTCCTGCCTCTGTCCCTGCTCATACCCCTGCTCCTGCCTCTGTCCCTGCTCATACCCCTGCTCCTGCCTCTGTCCCTGCTCATACCCCTGCTCCTGCCTCTGTCCCTGCTCCTGCCTCTGTCCCTGCTCATACCCCTGCTCCTGCCTCTGTCCCTGCTCATACCCCTGCTCCTGCCTCTGTCCCTGCTCATACCCCTGCTCCTGCCTCTGTCCCTGCTCATACCCCTGCTCCTGCCTCTGTCCCTGCTCATACCCCTGCTCCTGCCTCTGTCCCTGCTCATACCCCTGCTCCTGCCTCTGTCCCTGCTCATACCCCTGCTCCTGCCTCTGTCCCTGCTCATACCCCTGCTCCTGCCTCTGTCCCTGCTCATACCCCTGCTCCTGCCTCTGTCCCTGCTCATACCCCTGCTCCTGCCTCTGTCCCTGCTCATACCCCTGCTCCTGCCTCTGTCCCTGCTCATACCCCTGCTCCTGCCTCTGTCCCTGCTCATACCCCTGCTCCTGCCTCTGTCCCTGCTCATACCCCTGCTCCTGCCTCTGTCCCTGCTCATACCCCTGCTCCTGCCTCTGTCCCTGCTCATACCCCTGCTCCTGCCTCTGTCCCTGCTCATACCCCTGCTCCTGCCTCTGTCCCTGCTCATACCCCTGCTCCTGCCTCTGTCCCTGCTCATACCCCTGCTCCTGCCTCTGTCCCTGCTCATACCCCTGCTCCTGCCTCTGTCCCTGCTCATACCCCTGCTCCTGCCTCTGTCCCTGCTCATACCCCTGCTCCTGCCTCTGTCCCTGCTCATACCCCTGCTCCTGCCTCTGTCCCTGCTCATACCCCTGCTCCTGCCTCTGTCCCTGCTCATGCTCCTGCCTCTGTCCCTGCTCATACCCCTGCTCCTGCCTCTGTCCCTGCTCATACCCCTGCTCCTGCCTCTGTCCCTGCTCATACCCCTGCTCCTGCCTCTGTCCCTGCTCCACATATGTTCTGAATGAACACACGATGGTTATTAAACACACACACACACACACACACACACACACAACACGACACTACTGACCTAAACGAACAGTAAGGAGGGTGGGGTTTGGCTCAGCAGTGCTGCATGGTGGGTGGAGGTATTTTTTTGATTCAGCGTTTTGTTGTTGTTTGAACGCACACACACTCTGTTACAGCTCAAAAAGGCAGCATGATAGATTTGTGATACTAAGATTTAAAGAAAGAACAATAGGAGCATATGTTATTCTTTCTGATGTTTTCTGTGATTAAAATGCTGCATTATTAACCCATGTCTCTGTACATCTCCGTGTGTAAGGTGGACTGTCCAGTTCTGCAGACTCGTCCCCTGCGGTGGTGCGCTACAGTAAAGACCAGCGTCCCACCTCGTTGCCCATCCAGCCCTTCACCCTGCAGCAGCAGTTCGGGAAACCCCAGCCGAAGGCCGTCCTCCCCCTGCTGGACGAGTACATCAATCACATGCAGGCTCATTACGGCTCCGCCCCGTCTGAGCGGGACGAGGAAGACTCTGATGATGATGGTCAGCGCCCCCGGCCCTCTCCACTGGGCAGTTATTCACCACCCCGATCAATCTCTTGCCCTGCCCCGCTCTCTCATACCCCACCTGGGGTCGCCCCGACCACCAAGCTCGCCCCTCTACCCCCGACTCCTCCGCCTGCCACCAGGGGGCATTGTTTCCACCGAGCCAATCTAAATACACTACCCACACTGCCCAGCTCCGGCCTCATGGCACAGCTGGAACAGGGGGTGCAGGAAGTGGACGTGAAAGTACTTCCTGTGTGTATGGCACAGAGATCACACAACGGTACGTGACTGTAGTAATGTAGCGATATGTTGGAGAGGTGTACAAGTCCAACATATCACACGTTCTTCACTTTCACGCTACTTTTTCTATTAACTGCTGCTTACTGACTCTGTCCATCTGTTCTTCTGCTTATCCTCCATTTTCACAATCTTTTACTGCATAAATGTTTTTCTTCTCATCTGCTTTTTCTTAATTCCATTAATCCATCCTTTCTTCTTTTACTCCATCCATCCATCCATCCATCCTTCTTTTCCCTAATTAAATCACCTCCATATTTTTCTTACTCCTTTCTATTCCATCCTTTCTCAACTTCATTCTGTTATCACCATCACTTTCTTCTACTTTATCTACCCCTTCCTCTCCTTCTTCCTTTCTAATCATGATAACTTTATTTATTCCCTTCCTTCTGCTCCTATTTTTTATTCCTTTACCCCTCTCTTTCCTTACTTGTGGTCATAATTCCATCCTTCCCTTATTCCTTACATCATCCATCACTTTTTATTTTCCTTCTTTGACACCATCATTCCACTCTTCTTCATCACTTTTTCTCCTTTCCATCCAGTAGCACACCACCTCTCCCCACAGGCTCTGAAATGGAGGGAATACAGGCGTAAGAACCCTCTGGGTGTGGAAAAGAAGAGAGACATCTGTTCTTCCTCTCCCTCCTCCTCTTCTTCCTCCTTTCTGTCTGCTTCTGCTGCTTTGAGCGCCAGGAGACGCACAGTGAGAAGAAACGTCTTCGATTTCCCTCCATCGAATCACGTGCTGAACAGACTGAACGGTGCTGACGCTAATCTGAGCTCTGTCTTTTCACCACCAGTTCTTCCTCATAGTGCACTTTGACCTTTACAGTAACCAGTAGAGGGAGGGAGGGAGGGGAACTACTAAACAAACTAATTTCATATTTCACAGAAGGTTCTCGATGTGTATAATAAGTGTGTGTGTGTGTGTGTGTGTACAGGTCAGTCATTGAGGTGTTACAGTGACCTGCTACCAGATTATTTCTCCCAGACAGAGCGCCCCCCAGAGGAGTTCTGCCTTTCACCTGATGCCACGACTGAAGACTCCATCTCCATCGACCTGCATCAGAAGCGAGGTGTGTGTAAGAGTGTGTGTGTTACTAGTGTAATACCTCAGCATGCTCTTTGAGATGTTCCACCACAACCCGTAGTCAAGCACCGCGTGTATGAAGAGATCCAGGTAACTGTCACATTACACGTGTTCTACTTTTCTTTACAGCAGGGAGCAGGAACAGTTACGCTCTCGTTCACGTGGTGCAAAAAAACACTAGACGTTCACAATCTTTTATCACGTTCAACACCTTCTGTCAAAACATTACATTATTATTTATAGAGTGTGTGTGTGTGTGTGTGTGTGTGTGTGTGTGTGTTATACACATTCTCATAGGCATAAAAATATTAATGAATAGTTCTGCACCTTCTCAAAGATTGAATAGCATGTACTAATCTCTCTCTCTCTCTTTCTCTCTCTCGCTGTGTGTCTCTCTCTCTCTCTCTCTGTGTCTCTCTCTCTGTGTGTCTCTCTCTCTCTCTCTGTGTCTTTCTCTCTTTCTCTCTCTCTCTCTCTCTCTCTGTCTCTCTCTCTCTGTCTCTGTCTTTCTGTCTCAGGTCTGGTGAAGGCCATAAACACAGCCGTGGATCTGATCGTGTCTCATTTCGGCACCAGTCGTGATGCAGGAGTAAAGGTGATGATGATGATTAGTAGGAGTATTTAGAAATAGTAAAGCAGTTACACTGGGTTCTTCAGATGAGCAACCTGAGACAGTACATGTGTAAAGTGTGTAACAGATGTTTGATGTATAACGTGTGTTGATGTTTAGGCGAAGCTGGGGAACAGCTCCGTGAGTCCTAACGTGGCTCACCTGATACTGAAGTACCTGTGTCCTGCCGTGTGTGACGTGCTGCAGGACGGCCTGAGGGCCTACACGCTGGACATCATCATCGGTCAGCGGCGCAATCGGCCCTGGAGCGTAGTGGAGGCCTCCACACAGCTGGGTGAGGAACAGGCACAGGGTTCACACCAGAGTTTCAGCTGGTGGATGTGTAAAGATAAACATATTAGAATCGTTAATGAAGTACATATACACCCCCCTCCCCCCTCCCTCAGGTCCCTCTACACGTGTGTTACACAGTCTGTTCCTGAAAGTCAGTCACTACTCAGAACTGACCAATCACAGCATGAGACTCAACGCCTTCATCTTAGGACTGTTAAAGTAAGACGTCTGAAACTCGCTCTGCTTTTCTCTCCTGAGCTCTGATTCTTCATGTGTTTTCACTGAAATCATTATCAAGTTCATAATAACATCTCAAACTCACCTTTATTTTCCAGCTTACAGTCTCTGGAGTTCTGGTTTAATCACATATACACACATGAAGGTAGGAGAACATCACACACACACACACACACACACACACACACACACACACACACACACACACACGTTCTGTTTGTAGAATGTTGTAAATAAACTATTTGTGTTTGTTTTCAGATATCATAGCAGCCCACTACCACCCATGGGGTTTCCTTCCCCTTTCTCAAGGGGCGTGTCAGCCGATGTTTGAGGAGCTGCTGCTCCTGCTTCAGCCGCTCTCACTCCTGCCCTTCGACCTCGACCTTCTGTTCGAACCTCGTCAGCTGCAGAAAGGTCAGGAGCACCTGAGGCGCAAAGAGCAGCTCTGCTCCACCCGCCAGGCCCTCGACCAATCATCTCGCTCCACGTTGCAGCTCATGAGGGGCCAGACAGCGTCTATACAGCTGAAGGAGGAGGCGGCGTCTAATCAAAAGGGATTGGAGCTTCACAGAGGCGAGTTTGTGTTAAGGCGTGAAGAAACCTGGCCACGGATGGATGGGGCGGAGTCGAAAAATCAGTTGCGGAGTGTGAAGAGGAACGACAGGGCGAGTAGTGCATCGGAGAGCGAAGGACTGGTTTTGCATGTAGGCAGGATGAATGGAGTAGGAGGAGAGGATGAAGAGAAGGAGAGGAGGAGGGAGAGGGAAAGAGAAAGAGATGGTGAGAAAGACAGGTTAAAAAGCAAGCAGGCAGGCTGGTGGTTTCAGCTCATGCAGAGTTCTCAGGTCTACATCGAAAACTCTGCTGAGGGTTCAAAGTTTGTCAAGTGGGAGAAGCGCAAGAAAGGAAGTGGGGCAGAGGGGCGGAGACAAAGCAACCCACCCCCGAGAGTGGGCGTGGTCGAAGGTGCAGAGGCTTCTCCTCCGGTGGTGGAGGAAAAATCAGAAAACGTGGTGTGCAGCGACTCGCATCCTAACAGCAGCACCGGAACCTTTTCCCAGTCAGAACCACCTAAAGCCATTAAAGGGAAGCCGTCTTGGATGGGGAGTCCACCTGAGTCTGTACTGAGTGAGCTAAAAAACACCAATGAGACACAACCAGAAGTGGAAACGCACACGACGCAGAATCTACGCTGGGGGAGACTGTTTGGAGCCGGAAACGTCAGCAAAACCGAGAAAACTGAACTCAGATCATCCAAGAACCAGAAAAGCAGGTGAGCAGGTGGAGAAAAGAACCGCTGGTATGATCAGGTGTGTCTTAAGAAGAAAATAAAAAACATTTGTTGATGATTTGCAGGTTGCCTTCAGGTTGGCTAAGTCTGGATCGGTCCATGTTGGATTTGGTGGTGCAGTCCGTTGGGAAGAGGGCGGAGCCTCAGGCTATAAACACCCACAGTGCTGAGACACAACGCAGCCAAACACAACAGCAGGACCAAACACACAAGTCCAACACACACACAACAGCTGCACGGTAATCTCTTTAATATCTCACACACACACACACACACACACACACACACACACACACACACACACACACACACAGAGAAATGAAACACGTACTAAAATGACTTTTCACTCTCTCTCAGTGAGGTGAGGGCATTGTGCCACCACATCGCCACGGAAACCGGTCACCTTAGCTTCCATAAGGGTGATGTAATGCGGGTCCTGGGCAGAGCGGACTCTGATTGGCTGTTGTGTGCCCTCGGTGATGCCCAGGGACTGGTACCGATCATCTACGTTACTTTAAATGATGAGGAGAGCGAAGATCCTCGAGGGCCACAGTGAACACACACACACACACACACACACACACACACACACACAGACAGTCTGGGATGTGCATCTTCCCCCAGTTTGCGATGGTGTGCTTGAGAATTAACTCCTAGCTGTGATGAACACACGCTAGTGCTGATCTTAAACACATATGGGTATTGTTCTATTTATTGCCTGCTGTAAGATTCTTTTGTCATGCAGAGAAACACAAAGAGAAAAAAAGCCAAATTAACGTGTGTCATGAAGCTACAGCAAAAATTACAAGCTCTGTAGACGCTAGATGCTAATGCTACCCTTCATTGTTAGCTGTGTTAGCATTGCTAGGATTCCTGCTGACTTGTGGCTGAAACTATGTAGCGCTCTCTCTCTCTCTCTCTCTCTGATCCTTATTATGGTATTATAACAGGTTTTTTTTTTAACGTATGTTCAACAAAGACACAAGCAGCTTGATCTCATGGAGATGTTGCTCCCTACAGGTTATAAACACACGTGTAACTATAGAGTCTGATATGGTGTACATAAAGCTGACAGAAGCAGTCATGAAGGGGTTGTAACTCGGGCCAGAGCGATATGAACACTGACACTGTAATAATATCAGCTGGGAACGACCTTCTTACTACATGTAACATCTGAGAAGGAGCTTCACTCTGACTGTCACTATAGATTCAGATTGGATATAAAGAGCGTAAACATGCACTTATGTGTCCAATCATCTATATTCATTCTGTTCATGTGTTCAATTAGAAATAAAAAAATCCTACCAAAGCGTATGAAGATTCAGAGTGTAGAATAAACCCTGTAGCTTGTAGCTCTGGTCCAGTCAGATGCCTCCAGCTAAAGAGATGATCTCATGATGAATGATTGGATAAACAAAAGCAGGACAGATGTTCTGAGACTACGCCACTCTATCGCTCTGGTGCTGGTTAAACCCTACAGCGCAGCTCCAGTGTACAGATTAGCACACGCTTTACTTCATCCGCATGGTAATGGGACGATGCTCTATACAGGTCCTGTTCTGTTCTGGTAGATCACGGCTCTTTAGGTTACATTTAGCTCCTCCGGTGACGTCTCTCAGACTTACGGCAGCGTGTTTCATCGAAGGGTTTATTTTATTCCGCGACAGCAGCTAACTACCAAACTACTGCGCTATTTATGTTCACTGCAGTGACGCCTCTCATAGGAATGATAGCTTCTGCAAATAAGCACCATGTGTTTTTAAAAACCTTTTCCCATGTCATGTGGAGATATGTGATGTTTCTGTGAGCAGTATATCTAAAGTTGAGCCAATGAGACGTCAGGGGCGGAGCTTTTGGACTCTGTATAGCGTTACAATGTTAGTAACTGCACCGCCTGTATTACTGAACACAGATGAAGGAGAACATAGACACTTCTACTGAGACACACCGGTGAACTTCCTGCTGTTCTGACCAATCAGAATGCTGTACAGCAGGACCGAGGGCGGGGTCAGGGAATTTCTTGCATGTCAGACTATTGACTCAAGTTTAACACTAAACTGGAATGTGTCTCGTATTCAGCCAAACTAAACTTCTTCATCTGACACCACCTCCTCCTGGAGGGGGGGGAGGAGGAAACTGGCACTAGCTTTAGCCTTGCTGTTCACATTAGCTGCTTAACGAACATCAGGAGTTTGTTTATTTTTAGTCATTATTTCTAATGCGTTTTAGCGAGGCGTGTGCCGATATTCAGGGGCGCGATATATCGCAATATTCCACGTGAACTTTCGGGAACAGAGATGTTCTGAGTCCGTCCCAATAATGAGCCCAGGACAAGACGCGTCTTTCTGGAAGACAATCCCGTAAAACCGTTCTGTGGACTACAGTTTCATAAGAGACCTCAAGTCCAGAATTTGTGGTCACAATGCTCGTAAACATGTCATTGTCCTTAAACACTTTATTATAAATGAAATATTGGCACGTGTCTACTCTCATCCCGGGATTTTGAAAATTGACTAACTTACTAATAGACAAATGTGGTTGTGTTTATTGTATGTGAGGCATCATGGGAATGTATTTATTTATCATTAACATGTACTTTATGTTCTAGCTGTAAGGCACCACTTTAACATCACTACACCTCATAAGATCAGACCTGTCTGTGACTGATTAAACAGAAACCAGTCACGAGCATGTAGGAGACATGGTTTAGGTGCACGTTACACAGGAGGCATTCATCTGAGGAACACAGCATTTTAAATCCACACCATGTTCACACATCAAGTTATTACTGAACTCAGAGGGGAGAATCTGTTCTATTGTACAATGTGTTTTATTACACACCTCTAATTACACAATATTGTGTACTCTACACATATCAGGCCATTATTATGATATAAAATTGTAATTTCAGGACATGCCTCCATAACATGCTCCATGACTCCATGTCCTTACAGACTCTTTCTGTTGCTTTTTTTGATTTTAACCAGAAGCAGACCTTTAAACGGGACACGTGACGGCGTGTGTGTGAAACATCTCGTCACTCTGGGGTGTTTATTTAGCGTTATATTGCACACTGATTTATTTCCACCTTCACTTGTCTGTAAGTGAACCTGACTTGTAAAGAGAATAATCTTAATACTGAATGATATTGATTTGTTTTTTACAGATTACGACAACACTTTTTTGTTGACCATGTCACGTTAGAATTTTTTTTTCTTAAAGTTTTATCATTTTATATTATTTTCTAATACAGAAAATGCATTTTATTCATGAATTCAGTCACACTTGTAAATAGTTTTGGAAAGACGATGCTCGTGTTATTTGAAATGGTCATTAACGGATGTTACTCGATGTAATTAACATGTGATAACACGTCTATTTCTATGGGCTGTACAGAATAGTGCTGTTCTACAGGACGCTATTAGAGGAAATGTTCTAGAGTTTAGTTTCGCTTTGCATTATGTTTCTCACCTTCACTCTTCTCTGTCACCCAGACACACTCTCACAGAGAGAGAGAGAGAGAGAGAGAGAGAGAGAGAGAGAGAGAGAGAGAGAGAGAGAGAGAGATTAAGACTAGTGCCTTTGTATCACAGTGACACTAATTTCAGACTTCAGGGCAGTAAATGTATTGTAGGGAAGAGATGTAAAAGTCTTGTGTCGTACCAAAGCAGGATTGAAATTTGAACTCATAGTAAATGTACTTTTCAGAAAGCTGTCAAGTAAATACATTTTCTATATTGTTTTGCTAAACTATCTTAAGTGCGATTTTGATTTTTGAGTCCTTAATAATAAAAGTGGCTCCACCTCAGGTCTGAGAGCAGTTCTGAACCTGAGACTGGTTTTAGTCCAGAGCAGGCTGATCCCTGAGTCCACATTTACATGTGGTATACAAGTTACACTCTTACAGCTTTACTTTACTATAAGTTCCCAGTTTAGAATTAATTTATTATTGGACAAACTCCAGATGTCACAGACAAGTGTGTACACAGACCACAAAACCTGACAATCCCAAAGATCTGCATGAAGTAACAGCCATCATCGTTAGATCATCCGTCAAAAAAAACCCAAAACTACTTAACTCTGGTCAGTTCCACGCCTCCAAACACGTTCACGAGGTTCCACATGGCTGATGTTTGTCTGCTGTTAGAGACCTGAGGACCAAACCTGAACAGTCAGATGAAGATCTAAAGCCCAAATAGAAAGCAATATATTGTCACACTGAGATAATAATAATAATAATATAAGATAAAACAAAACTAAGTACAAATGAAATTTAGTAGACGAATGAGACTGAAGAAGGAGGTGAAAGGAAGTGGTTTTGTAGCTCATCAGATCAGGGTTAGTGAGTGAAGCTTGTTTTCTCTCTCTGTTCCCCTTGTTTTCTCTCTCAGCTCTGTCCCTGTTCCTCACGCGGGGTTAAACCTGTTCCAAACATGCTGTACAGTAGAACATGAGGGAAGTGTAGAACATTTTGACGACAGTAAACATGTGGAGGTGTTGATTGTTAGAGAAGAAGTACCTTAATGGCCTGATGTAAGGAACGGAGCTCCTCCTTTCCCCTCGTCCTTCTGTACCATGTGTATGACCTCACCAACCATGTATGGAGATCAATAACAAAGTGCTCATGTGAACGACCTTCATGTGGCTCCTGTAGTTTTTTTTTCTTTTTATCTACTGTGGTTCAATTGTGATCATCCTGAGATCTGAAAATGTCAATGTTTAAACCTGAGTTTGTAAAATCTCATTTTAGCAGCAGCAGCAGCAGCATCACTGATGTTCATATTGTGATTTACCTTTAAGTTCCTGTTGTGGTAACAAATGCAGAAGATTGTGCTCTAACTGTGAACAAGTCACAATTAAAACACACACACACCAAAGTGCAGCTACTTAAAGGGTGAAAAGACGCTACAAGTTACTGAGCTGAGACGTGCTATTTCACAGAAAAGTCTTTATTTTCCCCACAGATCATAAACGTGTCATTTATCACTCAGGTTGTGTTTAATCTCACTGGTGCTGATCTGATCAGAGCTGAACAACATGTTGAAGATCTACTGTATAGCTGTAAAGAGTGAGCTGATTGCTCTGTTCTCTGGGTTCCTCCAGGAGGTCAGTTTATGATGCTAAAAGTTGTAAGAGGAAAGTGATGGATGATCTCCTGCCTTGAGCAAGAAGTATTTACTGAAGACAAATAAACTAATACTGAACAGGACTTTAAACATTAATGCTTTACATGTTCCAATAAAAGGTATTATAAACATCACACAGAGAAACAACTAACAAAATGTACTGTTTATAAGTACATGAGGAAGTGTGTGTGTGTGTGTGTGTGTGTAGTGTAGAAGAGCACAGCAGCATTTGCTCAGAAAAACCTGAGACGTGTCTGTCCATCACTCCGTCCTGGGACCCTCTCAAACAGAAGCCGTCCTCTCTTACTGTGGGGAAATACTGACACACACACACACACACACACACACACACACAAAGACAGGTGGTTAGTGTGTGATGTATGGAGGTAAATAAAAGTAGTGATGTAATTAAGGAGTAAACAATAAGGGATGAATTACATGGTGTGTGTGTGTGTGTATGTATATTGTGTACCCATGCCTAAGCCACCCCCTCCTGGCCTTTTCCTTTCTGTATATCTCTCAGGTGTCTGAGCAGCGCTCATGCCTCGCCACTGCTGATGGGTTGAGTGCGATGGGAAAGGAGGAGTCGGGTGAGGAAGGGGGTTCTGGGTAAACGGTGTTGAGGGAACAGTGTGTGAATGTGTAAAAGAGAGACTGGGATTCCACTGTTCATCTGCATATTCGTCTCCTACTCCACTGAAATCTCCTGCACCTGTGCATACAATTCAATAAGACTAAGAGTTTAGTATGGGGAACGCCCATTTATAGCTGCTATAAGAGTGACAGGAACCAACCTGCTATTCTAATAGGTGTCTCTTACCCTGTGTCTGCTCTTCAGACAAATGTGTGCTCATAAAACACTCAGACTCCTCCCCAAAATGGCCATTACCCAGAGTTCCAGGCTCCTGTATGAAGCGAGGGGTGTGTGTCACTATGGAAGAGTTAATGCAGAAGGGGTTTAAAGAAGGGGGTGTGTGTGAGAGAGGCTCCTCCTCATCCAGACCCCAGGAGTGCATGTGTGCGCTTTCATCTTCACACTGTGTAGCTGCAGCACTGAGTCTGTGTGCAGCGGTAATGTCACTGAAGAGCTACACACACACACACACACACACACACACACACACACACACGCATGCACGTTATTATAATGAGTACTTGTTTTTTTCAGGGTATATGTGCATGTGTTATGAATGCTGGTGTGGTACTGGGGGCGGAGCTAGCAGCACTGATCTTTGCTGACTGATGTACAACAGAAACTTTATTGTGTATGTACTATTTGCTTTAGTGTGTGTGTTTGTACTTTAATGACAGATGGTGTGATCTCAGGAAACATCTCCTCCAGCTGAGTGTGTGAAGCTTCCAGCAGCCATTGTAAAGATGGAGCTCGATTAAGCAGCAGCTGAGCTACAACACTGTTCACACACGGGAAACACAGCAAGAACTGCTCCTCCTGACACACACAAACACACAAACATGTACAGACACACCTA
This sequence comes from Silurus aristotelis, assembly GCF_946808225.1. Taxonomy (NCBI): domain Eukaryota; kingdom Metazoa; phylum Chordata; class Actinopteri; order Siluriformes; family Siluridae; genus Silurus; species Silurus aristotelis. The sequence continues at coordinate 562,961 of NC_139596.1, read as the reverse complement.
CTTGATATAAAGATGGCAGTGTAAACACACACACACACACAAAAATGACTACCTCAGTGGGCAGTATGCTGAACCACTCTCGCTCGAGCCACACACACACTTCTCTGTGTGAGTTGAGCAGAGTGTGAAGGCAGACTTGATGAACACAATGTGCTATTTCTGCTACGTTTAATACCAGCAACACCTAAACACACACACACACACACACACACACACACACACACGAGGAGAAAAGAGGTAGAATTACATTTAAACTTGAACAGCTTTTCTAACAGTCAGACATACATTTCACTCTCCCTTCAGGTATGAAAATGTAAAACACTGTTGCTAGGCAACCATGCCCCTGGACACTGAAAGTTCCCTGTGTTATGTGATTTAGAGTTTTAGTGTTAAGGAGAAACAGTTGTTCTCACTTTAAGATCCAGTCCATCTGACGTCTGTCCAAACAGCAGTAAGGCCGAGTAAATTAACGTCAGGTTACTGAACACTTCACCACGCACACTGCACACAGGAAAAGATCACAGACCTGCACATTACCCCAAGTGTTTCAACCCTAAACCCCTTTCAGAAAATCGTAACAAAAGGATTGTGACACCAAACCTTGTGCAGCTGAAAGGTGTGTGTGTGTGTGTGTGTAACTCACAGTGCGCTGTAGTCATCAGAGAAGTGCAGTAGAAGCCAACAGCAGCGAAACTGCAGCGACAGAGCTGAGAGTCTCAGAACCACACGTTCAGCTGCTCGCTCATGCTCCAGCTCTCGGAGTTCCTACACACACACACACACTGAGCCTTTTCTAATCCAAATGGTCCAGAGTTCCACAGAGTCCCAGGTGTGTCCCTGTATTTTACCTGCACCAGAATCGCAGTGTTCTCATCAACAGTGATGATGTCATACAGGTGTGTGGGCCCCAGCCGTGATAGAGACGGAGAGTGGATCCTCTCCAGGAGAGTCATGTTATACCTGCATCAAGGTTTCACACAAGTCTTCACACACATCAATTGTATCAAACAGAATCGGCTCAGAAAGACAACTATACACTTCTAGATCAGTTTAGAATCATCAGATCCACACATCACAGATTTGTGTACTGAAGTGTGGGACTGACGTTGACTCGAGCAGCTGCAGCAGGTCACGGTACTTCAGTAAACCCTCTGTGATAAACAGCACAAAAGGAACACAGTCCAGAGAAGGGCAGAACATCGCTAATGGTCCTGGATCTAAACACAAACAGAACACACACACACAAACACACACATCGTTGTAGATTAGTTTTATCCTAAAATATCTTTGATTAATATAATCTATGATAAGTAGTAGACTAGTCTGTAGACTAGGAATGTTGTTGTGGTCCAGGGACAGATCACAGGAATCTTGTATAAATAGTGTCATTATGATATCAGGTGATGAACCTATACATGGTGCTGCTGTGGTGAAGCAGGTGTAGTTGATCTTGTTCTTGGTGCAGATGCTCCTGACAGCAGAGTCACCCGAACACTGAAACTCCAACACTGTGCTGAACCTCCACCACGGAAACCCACACTGCAGATGCTGCACACACACTACAACGCAACGACTACACACACACACACACACACACACACACACACACAGGCATAAATACTTGCACAGCTATACAAAAATGCAATTACACAAAAAACACAAAACACACCTGTTTATAAGATTCTTGAAGTTCACTCTACTGTCGTGTTCTGGAATTAGTGCAGCTACAGAGTTTCCTACAGCACACACACACACACACACACACACACACACACACACACACACACACACACACACACACACACACACACACACACAAGAGTTGGTTAACAGTTTCCTGTTGTTACTTGGAACAGTTAATGGTGAACACACACTGACCTGGTATCTGATTAAGAGCCATTACTAACTCCGCCCTTACATTCTCCACTGCAATCACAATCAGAATCTAAACACACACACACACACACACACACACACACACACACACACATAGTTATGTATTGTCCAGTACTCAGTAATCACTCCTGGGATGCTGCCCAACCTTCTTACTTTCTGATCATATGTCCTCTGCAGCCAGGTGCTGATGTGCTCCTGCAGGTGCTGCACTCTGAGCCAAGGCTCAGCCCACTTCCTCTTCAGATATTGCAGCACCTGAAATTTTCTCAGCAGTTCTCCCAGGCCATCAATCGTACAGGTGGAGTGTGCCTCCTCCAGATGACCTCACACACACACACACACACACACACACACACACACACACACACACACACACACACACACACACACACACACACACACACAAACTATCACAGCTCATACACACCAGAAAACACAGTGAGGAAGGAGGTGTTTGGAGTTCAGTGTGTTTACCTGTTGCAGTGTTCAGGTCACACCTGAGCAACAGGTCCTTTAATGTGACCAAGATATGGAACAATGCCACATTGTTATAATCACATTCCTTCCCTAGAACACACACACACACACACACACACACACACACACACACACACACACACACACACACACACAGTTGTACCTTCCTTGTAGCGTCCCACATACACTTACCACGCACGATTCACTACTCTGCCTCTAGGGGGTGTGCGATATTGGTAAAAAAATCACGATATTTTAGTGGATTTTGTCAATAATTGAAAATGAGAAGATATGAGAGATATAAGAGTGTGTGTGTGTGTGTGTGTGTGTGTGTGTGTGACCTCGTCCTGCAGTGAGCAGCTTCTCCTGCTCTTTGAGACAGACTTGTGTGTGTTCAGGAGTCAGACTGCTGAAATCCGTATTGCTGAGAGAACCTGAGCTGAGGGCTCTGTAAAGAACCGGAGGAACCAGCGCATGCAGCTCCCAGTACGCTCGTTTCTCTGTCTCTGCAGGGAAACACGGAGAGTGTCGCAGTATTCAACACTCACCTTATCATTATCACAGGTGAATCTGCTGTCACTCAGTGCAGTACAGTACTGAACACTGCAGTGTACCTGTGGGTGGCACATGTACAGTTTCACAGGTAGATCTTTCTGGAACCAGACAGCTGGACTCAGGGTTCTTCTTCTTCTTCTCTGTGGCCTGCTCTACCACTTTCTTATCTAATCCATCTGTAGGCTTCAGTGTAGACTCCTGACTGGACTCGGCCACTGAAACAATACAGTCCGTTTAATCCGTGATGCAGTCCGTTTAATACATCACTACGTCCTGTAGCTATACAACACACACACACACACACACACACACACACACACACACACACACACACACACACACACACACGTCTTCCAACTGATATGTAAATACACTGCAGTAAAGGTTAAAATCACAACCTGTCTGTTTATCTGTGGTGCACTGTAGTGTCTCTTCAGCTCTTTGTTCCAGCTGAAACCTCAGAACTCCTCTCAACATCATAAAGGAAGACACAGGGTCCAAGAACTCCTGAGGCCTCTGCACACACAACCTGGCCCTTTTCATCCCAGTGCCGCTCCTCGGTCCTGAATCTGGAGTTTGCTCCTCGGCTTGGTGAGGAGATCTGGTTTGTGTCAGGGTCTGTCCTAAATTCTGGTGTTTCGGTGTGTGTGAAGCAGCATTTGGAGTGTGTGATACAATCTCTCCATATGTTTGAGGAGTTGATAGAGGCTCAAGCACAGCACTGTTCTTGGATGGATTCTCAGGAAGGAGATCACTCAGATGATTTGTGTGATTACTTGGATAAGACTGAGTGTGTGAAGTAGAAGTGGTGGAAGTCTTCTTCTCCTGCTGTACTCTAACGTCCTCCTGGAGATCTGTTGCAGTATCTTTGTTTGAATATGCATGTTCTAGAGTTGGTGAAGGAGCTTTTCTGTGTGTAGCTGGATCATTGTGATGATCTGTGACATGCCGGTTCTCTAAAGGCAGGTCTCTCTGTGCACTTGCTGAACGTTTCCTTGGTGTGTAGCACACACTCAGGCATCTATCTACAGCTGTGGTCTCAGCAGAGAGTTTATGAGCAGAGTGAGTAGAGTGCAGTCTGAAATTCCCGGTCTGATGTGTCACACTCTCAGAGAAAGTATTTCTGTTGTCTTTTCTCAGGGGTGTGTGAGTGGCTGTGTGTGGTGTGGACCTCAGCAGGCTTGTGCTTGTATCAGTACCTCTCACTGGATGACTGAGAGCACCTGTATTCTGTGGGTTCTCCTGAGAATGACTGTAAGGAACTGGCTTTGGTCCAGACTTCAGCAGACTCTTGTGTTTGGCTTTGTTGTCAGACACATCAGCAGGATCTGTTGGAGTTTTCCTGGCTGATGAACACACAGCATCTGAACTTGTCTTTGATGACACACAGACTTTCTCCTCAGTTTCTCGTTTTGGAGAATCGTGCTCCTGCAAAACGAAGGTCACAGTTTTGCTCTTGCATATACGAGCAGGAACAGCGTTCTCCGTATCTCTGTTCTCCGCTGCAGGTGAAACTGAGAGCAGAGTTTATATGGTAATGTGTATCTGTCATGTGCACAACCAGTCCAACAGATCAATTAACACACACTTATCAGTTAGTGGAATCTAATTGCAGGTAGCCACTAAAATGAGTGTGAGTGGAAAAATGAAGACACACACACACACACACACACACACACACACACACACACACACACACACACACACACACACACACATTGTAGGACTGACAATCAAATAGATTGCTGACAAATAAATAAAATAATAATAACTCACCCATATTCTCACACTCTCCCACCAATTCTGAAAAATATAAAGAATAAGGAATGTGTTTTTACTTTTGCTCTGTATGTATATTTGATATACTCTGCTACAACAGCGGTTCTGCAGCTTTCACTATTAGAGGCACATGGACGATGGAGAATTAAAACCTGTTTAGAATAATTAAAGACCCAGAGCAGTGACATTAAGACGTTGTTAGACTTTTTAAGACCCTGCAGAAACCCTGGATTTAAAATGATTTTGACCGATATAAAATGTGTTATCAGAAGATAAAACCTGTTCCCATGGATTAATTATTCATATATTTAAATCTGACTTCTCATGTGATTAAAATCAGTACATATATATATATACAGTATAACATCATTATTCTCAGAACTCCTTCATGTACATGACTGTGATGATCTCACCATCTATCTGAGTGAGAGTGAGTGGAGTGAACTGCTCCATCATGTCCACCTCTGTCCTGTGTGTGTTCACAGCTGTGTGTGTCTCTACAGCCAGTGTCTGTGTGAGAATGGGGTCAGGGGTCATTAGTGGTAGTAGTGAAGGGTAGCAGGATCTGTCTGTGTCTTCACATTGAGGTTCAGCGTGCAGACAGGAGAGCAGCTCAGGGAGGGAGTGCTGGTGTTCCTGAGGTGCAGGAATCTCCGGCTCTGTAACCGCACAACAGATATCAATCCTGCAGTGAAGATCATGTACATTTAAAACATTTCACATCTACATACCAGCTACTGTGCTGAAAGTGTTACCTGCCAGCAGAAGCCTAACTACCTCCTGAGTATGTTTCTCTGCCACCCACACCTCATTCTCCAGGACCTCACACTCCCTGTCTGACAGCAAACACCTACAGAATGAAGAAAACATCACACCATAGGGCATGTGAAGCTTTAAACAACCATAAGGTCTGAACAGGTTCATTAGAACAAAGACAGCAGTGATGATTTACACTCTGTCTACAGGGGACAGTGTCTCAGCTGAGAGCTGACTGGTGGACACAAACAGCTTCCAATCAGGTGAAGGAGGAGGAGGAGGAGGAGGAGGGGACAATATCAGGTCCATCTCCAGTTCCACATAGGACCTGAATGGAACTGATCAGGACATAAAAGATCAACCAGTGAGATGATAAATGTATTATGTAGTAAGATTCCAGAAAGCATGTAAAGTACTTGGAGAGACTGTTCTTTCACAGGCAGAGTCGGTGATGTCCATCACAGGAGACCTGAAAGTCTCCCACTCTGATGAAGTGACCACGCCTGCAGAAACACACACTCATAAATCTTTATAACACACTAATATAATGATTCAGGACTACATGGATATGACAGAATGTAACTATTAAACTGCAATGATACACACATGGATCATAAATCAAACCTTAATGCACACAATATAATCAAACCTGTTTATCACATGAGACGTCCAGAGCAGACACGATGCTAAACAGTCTCACCTTTCAGCAGTGCCTCCAGTACAGAACCGTGTTCTTCAACTGGTTCTGGAGTCAGATTCAGAGCTTCTCTGTGTTTTATTAGGGAACATGTAATCAGCTCTTGGTTCTGTGGCACATCAGTTTCAATGAAATCTGGCAGCATGAGATCCTGCATAACAAACAGGAACAGCCAGTGAAACCACACAGCCTATCTGTCTCACTACTCCTGCATCACCACTGCCTTCTCAATATCACCTCAGATTCACAAGCATCACCCAATTATATCTGGACTAGTGGAAGAAGGAACTTCATCACCACAGAAACAACAACAAAACGAAACCATTCTAAAGTGCTGCAGGAACATTTCAGTGAGAATTAGAGCCGGCGTTACACCTCTGCAGCCAGGATCATCTCTTTCCCGAACTCTTCAACATCATACTGAGGAGATGAAGAGCTCACAGGTCCTTTATACGGCACGTCAGAGTACAGAGAAAACTCCCTGCAAACACATTAAACACACAGATATACAGAGAGAAATGAAGAAATACACACGGCTTAGGAGAGGACTGAAAGAACGAAGGATCAGAAATATCTATAACATCTACAAGAAGAGTCCTGGGGTGTTGATGTTTAAGGGAAAAGTACCTGATCATAAGGTGTTCATAAAGCAATGATCCGGTTTGATGGTGATTCAGTAGATGTGACACGGGATACGGTTTTAATCTCTTCAGCATTGTGGTGAGTGAAGGGAGAAAACTCTTCAGCTGATTATCACTGAAGAACACCTCCTCAGGAAGGAACAGATCTGAGAGAGACAAACAGAGGACACTGTGGGATCACATGACATACATCATGATGAGATGATAATAAACTTGTGTATCACTAGCAATTCGATCATCTCACTGACCTTGTTCACTGAAGTAGACTGAGTGTAGATCAACCTCACTAAAGCTCTCGGTCCATTCGTCCTGCTCAGCTGCTCTTTCTCCTCCCTTCAGCAGACGCAGAGCTTCCTGAGACTCCACACACCTCGGAGATGCAGGATTAGAACTCGGCACCACGTCTTTTCCCAACTCACCCGTGCACACCCTAAACCTGCACACACACTCGGTTACACCGATATCCAGCACACACCAGAACACAAAGCAGATCTTTCCACACACTCCAACATGAACACAGAGCAGATCTTTCCACACACTCCAACATGAACACAGAGCAGATCTTTCCACACACTCCAACATGAACACAGAGCAGATCTTTCCACACACTCCAACATGAACACAGAGCAGATCTTTCCACACACTCCAACATGATCACAGAGCAGATCTTTCTACACATTCCAGAACACAAAGCAGATCTTTCCACACACTCCAACATGAACACAGAGCAGATCTTTCCACACACTCCAACATGAACACAGAGCAGATCTTTCCACACACTCCAACATAAACACAGAGCAGATCTTTCCACACACTCCAACATGAACACAGAGCAGATCTTTCCACACACTCCAACATGAACACAGAGCAGATCTTTCCACACACTCCAGAACACAAAGCAGATCTTTCCACACACTCCAACATGAACACAGAGCAGATCTTTCCACACACTCCAACATGAACACAGAGCAGATCTTTTCACACACTCCAACATGAACACAGAGCAGATCTTTCCACACACTCCAACATGAACACAGAGCAGATCTTTCCACACACTCCAACATGAACACAGAGCAGATCTTTCCACACACTCCAACATGAACACAGAGCAGATCTTTCCACACACTTCACTGAACACACAGCAGACCTTTCCACACACTCCAGAACACAAAGCAGATCTTTCCACACACTCCACTGAACACAAAGCAGATCTTTCCACACACTCCACTTAACACAAAGCAGATCCTTCCACACACTCCAGAACACAAAGCAGATCTTTCCACACACTCCAGAACACAAAGCAGATCTTTCCACACACTCCACTGAACACAAAGCAGATCTTTCCACACACTCCACTGAACACAAAGCAGATCTTTCCCCACACTCCAACATGAACACAGAGCAGATCTTTCCACACACTCCAGAACACAGAGCAGACCTTTCCACACACTCCAGAACACAGAGCAGACCTTTCCACACACTCCTACATGAACACAGAGCAGATCTTTCCACACACTCCACTGAACACAGAGCGTCTGCTACTTTCCACACACTCCAAGCAGACCTTTCCACACACTCCACTGAACACAGAAAAGACCTTTCCACACACTCCACTGAACACAGAGAAGACCTTTCCACACACTCCACTGCACACAGCTCCTCCCTCAGACAGTCGAACACAGAGTGTGTGTACTCCAGTTTAAAAGGTGTACACAAACCTCCTGTCAGTGTGGAGAGACAACAACACACAACATTATAAAGAGCAGAACACCATCATGTACACATCAAATAAAATCTGGTGTAACTGTAAATCCGTCGCAGTGTAACTGTGAAAGTGTAAAGTCTCATTAAGACTTAACTGGGTTTAAATACTGCACAATTCATTAAACACCTGCAGTTGATTAAACCCATTGTGTATTATTACAGGAGTGATCAATAGTGCAGTAGAAGCAGTAAGATTGTGTGATGTGTTCTCCTGACCACACCACGGCCTCCTGTACGAATCGTCCTGCAGCCTGCATGAGTGAGGGTACACGTTATTGTCCAGCTGGAGAGGAACCGGGAGAGCCAGGGAACTCAGGGTCATCCTGCGCAGTGCTGAAGCCTGCAGAGAAAATGACTGAGCTCCACAGAACGTATCATTCAACACGAGGTGCTATCACAAAGTTTCGACATTGGTTTTCTAACACGCCAATAGATGGCAGCACACAGTCACAGGGAGCACTGACTTTCAGTGTGTCAGTGTGGCAAAAACATCGTCCTGTGAACATTGGGAGCCACGTGAGCGTTACCACCTCTGCTATACTGACCACGCGCACACTCTGTCTCACACGTGAGTTTCTCACCGAAAACAATATGATCTCACGCCCGCACCCACCCTAGTCGCAGATTTGGCTCCTGCGGGCTTCACTCTCTTCCTGAAGACGATGAAACTCGAAGGTTGCGGTTTTGACACTGTTGCGGAGATCCGGCGCGAATTCCAGAAGGTGCTCGACACGCTTTAAGAAAAAGATTTTTATGTTCCAGAAGAACGCTGAGAGGCTGTGTTGCTGTGCAAGGGGACTATTTTGAAGGTGATGGTGTGAACGTAGATAAATAAAGTCTCGAAACCTTTTTGATACCACCTCGTACAATTCTACAACTAATATCATAAAGCACTTATCAGCTGAGACAGTGGAACTGTTCAGTCTAAATCAACATGTGTGTAATAGAAACTCATGTGTACAATGTGTACATACACTATATGGACACCTGACCCTTCCTGCCATACATGGTTCTTCTCCAAACTGTTTACTCAAAGCTGGAAGCACACTATTGTCTTTGGATGTGGTATAATAACATTTTGGGGTTCACTTTAGATCTGAAACAATTCCTCGATTCAAAAAAGCATCGAGGCAAATCATTTCATAACTTCGTTTAGTCCGTTCAGCTTCTTCTCACCTTTTCACCTACAACACTACCTGACTTTACTAACACTCTTGTGTCTGATGAAATAATCTCCACAAACACACGCCAAAACCTAGTGGAACATCTACCCAGAGGAGCGGAGAGGATTAGAAGAGCAGAATTGGGACTAAATGTGGAATGTTCATTCATTCATTCATTCATTTTCTCCCGCTTATCCGTAATTCGGGTCGCGGGGGCAGCAGTCTAAGCAGACCCCCGCCTTCGACTGCTGCCCAATCCTCACAGCACCGTCCCTTACGGTCCCTCCTGCAGGTGGTGAGCCCACGGGAATAATGTGGAATGTGATGCTCAAAAAGCACTTAAGACCAGGTGTCCATAAACTTTTGGTAGTTATAGTGTATGTACATAATCAATTC
>NC_139596.1:542837-547837 GCF_946808225.1 Silurus aristotelis | reverse complement strand
CAAGTTATCAGTGCTGGACCCTTGAACAAGGCCTGTGACCCTTGACTGCTCAGATGTTAAGTGATTGTACATAAGTGATAAATGTAAGTTGCTCTGTATAGTGGTGTCACTAGATACACTCCTAGATATGATGTTGATGTCCCCACAAAGAAAGGAATATCTGACAGTTGGGACCTTGTGAGGACATTACAACTTAAGAAAAAGGTTTTAGTGTTACTGAGGTTGATTGTGTGTGTGTGTGTGTGTGTGTGTGTGTGTGTGTGTGTGTGTGTGTGTGTGTGTGTGTGTACCGGCGATGCTTGTGTTAGCAGTAACAATAGCTGTGTCTCCAGTCTCCACAGCAGTCACAGTGATGGTGTAGTTGGTGATGGGCTGCAGGTTCAAGCACACAAAAGGATGTAACGCTGATGAGGTGAACACTTTCCTCTGACGATCACTGAACAGGGGATCGAAAGCTCTCACACCGATAAACACCACCTGCACTCACAGGCGGCACAGAAAACTTTTTGGTTTATACATGAGATTAATTTCTCCCGTGTTTGTGTTTTTGTGTTATTGTTAAACTTACAGTGTATATTTGCTTGTAGACTTGATTTTCAGCAGCAGTCCTCCAGCAAAGACATTTCTCTTTACACACAGTCAAACTCTGGATGCTGAACTTCACCTCTGGTGCAAAAAATAACAGGAAAAACAGAGAGAGCAGAACAAACAGTGCTCTCAGATTTTTTTTAGAGAACTCACATTACAGTTAACTTCTCAGCTATCCAGCTATTTCTCCAAAACCCTGAACCCATACTGTTACTGTTTAGTCTGATGATTTATTGCATGACCGAACGATCGATAAGTTCTACCTCTGCAGTGCATGGTGGCCACCTGCCATGTTCCTGTGGTATCACACACTGATACTTCAGTTCCTGTACGTCTGTAGTAGCCTTCAACACAGCGATGGATGGCGACAGTGCCATTTTCCCAGAGAACCTCTGCATTGTGCAGTGTAGGGATCGGGCCGCATGACACTGAAGGTGCAAGGAAGAACATGGAGAAAGCGTTTGGTGTACACAGTGTATTAGCACTGTGTGTAGTGTGTGTGTGTGTGTGTGTGTGTGTGTGTGTGTGTATACCTTCACAGTGCAGTTGTACAGAACTCCACCGGCTGTCGGAGCCACACACAGACACACTCTGTGTTGTGCTGACACTCCAATATCCAGCTTCACACTCATACAGAGCCACAGAGCCGAGAGTGGAGCTGCCGTTCCACACTAACCGTGTGTGAGGTAGAGAACGTGGCTCACTGCAGTTCACCTCTAAACACACACACACACACACACACACACACACACTTATACCTCAGTCAGGTTCTTATACTCAGTATAATAATAATATTATTGGTTAATTCTACCTTGGCAGTGGAAGTGTAGCAGGCTCCATGTTCCTCTGCTTGTACACACACACATATCCTCATGTCTGCTGTTATAAAAACCTTCCACACACTGATAACGCACTTCTGTACCAACATTACTAATTCTGTTCCACAACATTACTGCGTTAGGAAATGACGGGGGAACGCCACACTTCACCTCTGTAAAACACACACACACACACAGAAATGTTGACTGTTATTTAGAGAGATTAGAGAGAAACTATTTTACTTAATAACTGAGTCTTCAAGTATTTCTGGGTAACACAAGTACAGTGAGGAACTGGGAAACTCTGAAAGAGAGGTGAATTTACCTCTGCATAACAGAGAAGCTCTGCTCCATGAACCGTTCAGAGAACACACTGATTTATTTTCTCCCTCTGCAGCATAAAATCCTTCTTTACAGAAATAAAGTACAGAGCTGTTAACACGCAGGCCGCCGTCCCACACCCGACCTGTGTGGGGCAGCACAGGGGGCTCAGAACACCGTATCTCTGCACACACAGGGGGAAAGTTTACAAAAAAATTCAAGCACATGTATAAGAAATACTCAGCACTGTGTATGAGTGACGATAAAAAAAGACAAAACTGAGACCTTTTCAGCAAAGACAATAACTAATAACTGGTGTGTGTGTGTGTGTGTGTGTGTGTGTGTGTGTGTGTGTGTGTGTGTGTGTGTGTGTGTGTGTGTGTGTGTGTGTGTAAAGTGTCTGATTATACACTGAATAATTAAGCAGCCAATTTTGTAATAAACCCTGAACTGAGAACATCTGTAATAAAACAGAAACAAGAACAAGTGGAAAACACCTGGATTTGATACAGACATCAATCTGAACTAATCAAGCAGCAGAAACAGTGGTTTTACCTCTGCATAACAGAGAAGCTCTGCTCCATGAACCGTTCAGAGAACACACTGATTTATTTTCTCCCTCTGCAGCAATAAATCCTTCTTTACAGTAATAAAGTACAGAGCTGTTAACACGCAGGCCGCCGTCCCACACCCGACCTGTGTGGGGCAGCACAGGGGGCTCAGAGCACCGTATCTCTGCAGGGGTAAAGTGGGACAGGGTTGAAGGCTTGTAGTTAAACAGTGCAGTGTGTAACAGATGATGAAAAGCTCGTTGTGTAACAGAGACTGTGAGTAACACATTGTACATCACTGTAGGACAACAGAACTGTTACACAGTGAGGGAACACAATCAACACTGGATAGTTGTAAAATACACACTGAAAGGTTTATAGTGGAAGATTAAAGGGTGAATAATGTGATAAGTCTGGAAATAAAAATTGAAAATATATTGTTCTACTGGTTTTACCTCTGCATAACAGAGAAGCTCTGCTCCATGAACCGTTCAGAGAACACACTGATTTATTTTCTCCCTCTGCAGCATTAAATCCTTCTTTACAGTAATAAAGCACAGAGCTGTTAACACGCACACTGCCATCCCACACCCGACCTGTGTGGGGCAGCACAGGGGGCTCAGAACATCGTATCTCTGCACACACAGGGGGAATAGTTTACAAAAAACACATGTTCTGCCCGTATAAGTAAAATACAACAATGTGGAAGAGTAATTAAAATAAAATACTAAAATACTAAGTAAACTGAGCTCCATAACAAAGATAATAATTATACAACTGTGTAAAAGATTGTAACGTTTTTTTTTAAAAGCAGTCTGTCTGAAAGTACTAAAAGTAATAATGTAATAAACTCTGCTCTGACAAAATCTTCCATGAAACTCTAACAAAGATTAAACACCCAGATCTGTAACAGACATCGTCCTGAACAATATCAAGCAACAGAGGTAAACCTGGAAGTGTTAAACTGAAAAAGAGGATGAATGAATGAAGTGATTACATTTTGAAGTGTGTAAACTGTGTGTTTGAAACTTCGGGAAGTCACACTGGATCTGTTCTGTCGTAACTCGTTATGTTCCGTATCTGTTCTGTCGTGACTCGTTATGTTCCGTATCTGTTCTGTCGTGACTCGCTATGTTCCAGATCTGTTCTGTCGTGACTCATTATGTTCCGTATTTGTTCTGTCGTGACTCGCTATGTTCCGGATCTGTTCTGTCATGACTCGCTATGTTCCGCATCTGTTCTGTCGTGACTCGTTATGTTCCGGATCTGTTCTGTCATGACTCGCTATGTTCCGCATCTGTTCTGTCGTGACTCGTTATGTTCCGGATCTGTTCTGTCATGACTCGCTATGTTCCGCATCTGTTCTTTTGTGACTCGCTTTGTTCCGCATCTGTTCTGTCGTGACTCGTTATGTTCCAGATCTGTTCTGTCGTGACTCGCTATGTTCCGGATCTGTTCTGTCGTGACTCGCTTTGTTGTGGATCTGTTTTGTCGTGACTCGCTATGTTCCGGATCTGTTCTGTCGTGACTCGCTTTGTTGTGGATCTGTTCTGTCATGACTCGCTATGTTCCGGATCTGTTCTGTCGTGACTCGATTTGTTCCGGATCTGTTCTGTCGTGACTTGCTATGTTTCGGACCTGTTCTGTCATGACTCGCTATGTTTCGGATCTGTACTTTGTGACTCGCTATGTTTCGGATCTGTTCTGTCGTGACTTGCTTTGTTGGGAATCTGTTCTGTCGTGACTTGCTTTGTTGTGAATCTGTTCTGTCGTGACTCGCTATGTTCCGGATCTGTTCAGTCGTGACTTGCTATGTTTCGGATCTGTTCTGTCATGACTCGCTATGTTCCGAATCTGTTCTGTCGTGACTCGCTATGTTTCAGATTTGTTCTGTCGTGACTCGCTATGTTTCGGATCTGTTCTGTCGTGACTCGCTATGTTCCGGATCTGTTCTGTTGTGATTTTAGATCTAGATTGTATTAAAGTGACAGAATGTCTAGATGAATTCACTAAGGAACCATAGGAGCTGCGGGGGTGCGTCCATCATGGATTTTTGGAACTCCGGGAGTTCCGGGGGACCAGTGTGTATTACATTTTATATTGATTTTTAAAGCATGATTGTCAATTTGCCATCTGCAAAATACAATACAAATGTTGATTTACACAAATTGCTTCATCTTGTATACTCAAATTCTGTTTTTGTTTTTTACAGAAAGAAATAATCCAGCATGAGTGAACAAAGGAGAAATCCCTCATTCACTCCTCAACCAGCAGCACTGTATGCTTTAAAATGTCTAAATTAAAGAGTTCCTCTCAATAAGTGGCTATATATAAATATATAGGGTTTATATAGTTATAATAAGCAAAACACCCAATAAAACTTTTATCAATTAATCGAAGAAGAAAAAATGAATCGTCCAAATTAATCGATGATCAAAATAATAATTAGTTGCAGCCCTAATCTAATCTAATAATGTAATACTTCTAGAAATATAATTTAACTAATTTTTGTTCTACTGGAAATCGTTCCCTGATATTATACTGAGATTTTACCTCTGCATAACAGAGAAGCTCTGCTCCATGAACCGTTCAGAGAACACACTGATTTATTTTCTCCCTCTGCAGCAATAAATCCTTCTTTACAGTAATAAAGTACAGAGCTGTTAACACGCAGGCCGCCGTCCCACACCCGACCTGTGTGGGGCAGCACAGGGGGCTCAGA
>NC_139596.1:527837-540337 GCF_946808225.1 Silurus aristotelis | reverse complement strand
CTACATGCACGAGTTCACAGACACACACACAGTAAACATTATGGCTGACACTTTGTTTTGATGCTGTGGCATCGTCTGGATATCTGCTATAGAGAGTAAAATATACTGCATTTATAACATTCACTTCTGAAAATCTTCAACACGACACGGAGAAGGAGCTTCAACACTCCTGAATAAACACCAGTAGTGAATTAAACACAATGTCTGAGTGTCTACTTTCATCAGCACTTTATTAAATAATCAGAGGCACAAAGTGACCCACATTACATTAATGTCTGTGTGTGTGTGTGTGTGTGTGTGTGTGTGTGTGTGTGTGTGTGTGTGTGTGTGTGTGTGTGTGTGTGTGTGTGTGTGTGTGTGTGTTACCTGAGATGATGCTGAAGGTGGCTGTAAGCAGGAGAAGTGCTGTTCTCTTCATAGCTGCTCCTCTTCACTCTGTAGCTCCTACTTCTTCACTACTCACTCCTTCATCCTCTCCTCCCTCTCCTCATCCTGAAGAGACAGACAGAATGCTAGAGATATAGCTAATGACTCCCTCTGTCTCTCTCTCTCTCACACACACACACACACACACACACATCCCCACACACACACTTACAGGCGGCACTAAGGGAAATGTGTGGTCCTTGTGGTTTTGTCATTGTGATGTGTTGACATGTTCAGTTACACATCAGGGTGTGTAAAATCAACTTTCTGGCACACACCCACACTGCAGAGTCATTCTAAATACCCATGTGTGTGTGTGTGTGTGTGTGTGTGTGTGTGTGTGTGTGTGTGTGTGTGTGAGAGAGAGAGAGAGAGAGAGTGTGTATGGTGATTACGGCTATTTTTGGCTGCCCGACGCTGCCAAACACTCATCACCCTGCCTATGGTGGAAATTTGGATTATTTCAGAATGGTGTGTGTGTGTGTGTGTGTGTGTGTGTGTGTGTGTGTGTGTTTGTGTGTGTTTATGCTCCTAACTCTTGCAATTGAGGAGACTCTTGCAATTCAGTAGGCACCCTCCCATCCGGCTTCGCAAAGGAGAACTGAAAACACGAAAACACAACTCTGACCTCAACCAACTCCTCAGTACAGGTGGAGGGAGACTTGTGTGTGTGTGTGTGTGTGTGTGTGTGTGTGTGTGTGTGTGTGTGTGTGTGTGTGTGGATGGGGGGTCTGCTCTGGGGTCTGCTCTGGGTGGAGAAATTATCTTTTCATGCATTAGGAAGATAAGCAAACTTAACCCTATCATCACACACACACACACACACACACACACACACACACACACACACACACACACACACACACACACACACACACACACACACATCAAGTACACACAGAGTCTTTCCTCTGCACACACACTTTCACTTATTTAAATACTTTATCCTGGTTGGGGTGGTGGCTAACATAGAGCAGATCCTGCGAACATTTAATGAAAGGCGGGAAACAACCCCCCCACCACACACACACCACCACCACCACCACACACAAAGCACCACATACTTTTGCACTATAAACCAACACACACACACACACACACACACACACACACACACACACACACACACACACACACACACACATGCACACCAAACTGTCTTGTGTTTGTGCTGTCCATGATCCCATCCTGAGAGCCCTACACAGGGATACACACGCACACAACACTGTTCCACTGGAGTTCATCACCTTAAATCTGGAAAAAAAAGAAAACAGGACAATCATGTATACAGTGAAAATAAATGATTAAGTATATTGTATTGTTTTATTATATATTATTACAAATATTATACAGATATATTTCGATCTGTAGTATAATAGGTGCACTTCATAGTGTTGACCACCAGATGTCACTGCAGTGAGTTGAATAAATCAGAAGAATTAAATGTATTATTCAGTATAATCTGGAGAAAACCTTCATCTCTCCTCATTTCTGTGTTAAATCACGTTAAAAAACACGCAGTTTTCTGAACCTGAAGCTCCATTGCTCTAATGTATCTGTTCACTACATGCACAGTTTCCAGCTATGGATATGGTTGAAGTTAATTAACAATAGCAATCAGACTTCAGTATGAAAAAGATCACGGATTCAATAATCAGGTGAATATTTGTGAAATTATTGTTTTTATATATCTGGGAAAAAAACCCGAACCTTCTTCTCCCTGTACCAGGACCTTCCATCAAAATAATTAATGACTGAATAATGACAGAAGATTGACGCGCAGGTGGAGGTGTATAAATATGCGGCGCATGCGCAGGACGCGTGTTTGCGACCATGCAGGTGGTGCAGGTGTTGTGGACGCTGTGGACGCTGAGCATCGCGGCCTGGACGCGCTCTGAACTTCTCTCAGGTCAGATTACAACCACATCCATCTCTATAACGTGTTAAAGTGCTGGTAGATCACCATGTTCACATCTTCTGCAGACCTAAGATCAGATACTGGAGTCAAATCAGCTGCTTCTTTTAGGGATTTGGGAGATGTTCAGTGTAGCTCCAGGAGGAGAAGCTGTGCAGTCAGGTGTAAGGTCTTTGAATCCTCCAGACGAGATGGGTCAGACTAAGGAACACACATAACGTGTGGAATGGAGTCAGGATTAATTCAGATAAACGCAACTCTTAAATTACTTCTGTACTCATTATGGATCATCTAAAGTCTGTTGAATGAGAACAGAAATGAAAAAACCTGAGTAAAGTTTTAGGTTTTGTCACTTAGTGTTTGTGTTCCTCACACAGCCCATGTTTCCATGCCTCAGCACTCCCCCCCCCCCCCCCCCCCCCTTTCTAATCTTTTCTAAGTTTCTAATCTTTGGTTGTGCCTGATCTGATCTGATCTATATATAAACAGTAATCAGATATATATATATATATATATATAAACACTCGTACACACTGGAGCTATTTTTTATTTCTGGTTCTCTGTATTTGAGCAGTTCATGGGGTTTGAAAGGTTTTTGGTCACGTTGATCTTCACGTTGTTTCTCTCTGTAGATGGGAGTGTGAGCGCTCAGGAGCCTCTGCGCTGTCGGTTCGGCTCCGTTCCGTGTAAAGACGGCAGAGAGTGTGTGCTTCACCTCCATCTGTGTGATGGAGAGGTAGACTGTGCTGATGGCTCTGATGAAAGCGAGTGTTCCTCAGATTGCAGTATGGGTGAGTCTGAGATGAACCTCTCAGGTCTGATTGGTTATTTAGGTTCAGCACATGAACACTGTAAAACCTGAACATATGAAAAGGTTCATACCAGCAGCCCTGTTCATTATCATCTACCTTCTTCTTCTTCTTCTTTATCATGCAGTTTTCCAGTGAAATTCCCATCTGGATGTTCTTTAATCCTGTGTGTGTGTGTGTGAGATCTCAGGTATGTTCCAGTGTGCTCATGGTAAGATGTGTATTGAGAAGAAGCAGTTGTGTGATGGAGTGGTCCAGTGCCAGGACAGATCAGATGAAGTAGGCTGCTTTAACCCGGACGAGGGCTGTTTTCACCGCTGTGATAAAACACGCTGTGTTTCGAACTCCTTCGTGTGTGATGGAGAAGCAGACTGTGAGGATGGCAGCGATGAAGCTGATTGTGGTAAATGAGCTTGAATGTTATGAGGTTTAAACTCAGAGGAGATGTTTGGAGTTCACATCCTCGTCTCTCTGATCAGGTGATGGGAGCTGCAGCAGTGCAGAATTCCAGTGCGGCAGCGGTCATTGTGTGTCCACCAGCATGCGATGTGACGGTTACCCAGACTGTCAGGATCACTCTGATGAGGACGGGTGTGTCTCCCACCTGGACTGTGCTGCTGATCAGCATCGCTGCCTCAACAAGCAGCAGTGTGTGCTGCAGGAGTGGGTCTGTGATGGAGACAGCGACTGCAAGGACATGTCAGATGAACAGGTGAACATCATGTTCTTCATCCTTGATGCTTTAAGAGGATGTGTGTTGGTCTTAAAATCTCTTCGTGTGTGTGTGTGTGTGTGTGTGTGTGTGTAGAACTGTACAGAGCCTGCAGTGCAGTGTGGAGAGTTTCAGTGGCCATGTGCGTCTCGTACTCAGTGTGTTCCTCAAAACTGGCGCTGTGACGCCACCAAAGACTGCAGAGACCAGAGTGATGAATCAGGATGTGAGTCAGAACACAAACACACACAACTCTTCTGCATCAACATTCTTGAGGCGTATCTGGCAACTCATCCACTTCCTCAATGTCTCGAGTGTTTCTCAGTGGCCCGGGGTCTCAATGTTTATTTAGCTTCACTCTGAGTGTGTGTGTGTGTGAGACAGGTAAGCCGGAGTCCTGTCCTCCTGATCAGTACCAGTGTGATAGTTTGGAGTGTGTGGACCCGTTGCTCCTCTGTAATGGTGAAGCTGACTGTGAAGATGAATCAGATGAGGGAGGAGCCTGTAAGAGCGCCACATGTTCTGACCAATCACGATGTGCACACGACTGCTACATCACACCTAAAGGAACCGTAAGCCTCCGACTTTGAGAAAGTTCTGTAGGAACACCTGCTTCATTTACTCCTTCAGATCTTAACTCATGAACCACCATCTAGATCTTTTAATTAAAGCCGTTTACAGAAACCAGGTTTATGCTCTTGGTGTGTGTGTGTGTGTGTGTGTGTGTGTTGCAGCGTTGCCTGTGCAGGAAAGGGTACGAGCCAGTAGATGGAGGTGTGGAGTGTGTGGATGTAGACGAGTGTGTGAAGACCCCAGATGTGTGTGATCACTCCTGTACGAACTCGGACGGCTCGTACGACTGCTCCTGTAACCAGGGTTACGTCCTGGAGCCTGACAGACGCACCTGTACGCTTACAGGTAAAGTGATCATGTGACCAATGACTCATCGGTACGCTATAAAGATGCAGAGATCTCCGCAATAGATCTCATGTGATCATCTGTTCATGTGCTTTCAGGAGAGCTGAACCTGTTAGTCTCTATACAGTCAGACGTCTTCCTCTTCAGTCTTGGGCGCTCCAGCCTGGAGGTTCTCTCCTCTGAAACGCAGCCCGTGCTCTCCGTGGATTACGAGTGGAAGGAGCAGAAAGTGTACTGGATCAACTCTGAGGCCGAGTCTGTGATGTGGACTACGCTGGACAAGAAGAACAGAGGAACGCTAATCCGAGGTGCAGTCCGACCCCCTAAACTCCACATCATGTTAAGCATGGAAAGATCAGCTATAAGAATTGTGTACTTGTAGGTATCAGGGCTGAGTGTGTAGCAGTGGATTGGGTGGGACAGAACCTGTACTGGACCGACAAAGCAGAAGGTCGGATCAATGCTGTGAGGTTGGACGCTTCTAAGCTGGAGCCTGTGGTTATTGTGGACAATGATGTAGATGAGCTGCGATCGTTAGCTGTGCTGCCTCAGAAGGGGTAAAGTCTCGTATGGTCTTTAAAGCTCATGTAGATGTTTGTACAGGAAGTAACGTGTGTGACTGACACCAGTAACACGGTCACGGTGTTTCTGCGTCAGGGTGATGTTCTGGTCAGAAACGGGACCTGAGGCTCAGATCGAGAGAGCAGGGATGGATGGATCAAACAGAAGAGTGTTGGTGAGTCGCCCTCTGCTCTGGCCAGTGGGTTTAGCAGTGGATCTGCTTCAGAACCGACTCTACTGGACTGATGAGAAACTGCACTGTATCGGATCAGCCACACTGGATGGAGATGATGTTAAGGTACGATTCACACCCTGATTTCTTGAGAAGCATCTCATGTTGCTGTTCAAGTTTTTTATTTTGACCATATTAATTCTGAGATTTAAAAACTTGTATCTTGAAGATCCTGCAGCTGATGGAGACTCTGAGTCCGTTCTCGATATCATTGTTTGGAGATTTGGTTTACTGGTCTGACACTCGAAGGGGGACCATCCAGAAAGCTCAGAAGACGACCGGAAAGCAGCAACTGGTCCTGCTGAAACGGCTCGGCCAACCGTTCAGTATCAAGGGAAGTACCACCAGAGTCCTCTAATGGAGAGCTCTTTGTTCTGCAGTTCCTCCCTGTGACTTTATGACCTTGAGATCCCCTTGTGTTCCATAAGTGACGAATGATAAAACGCGTGTTAATCCGTGTAAACAGGTGATTCATGCATTACTGCAGCCGAGTGTGGAGAACCCGTGTGTGTTACAGAGATGTTCTCACCTGTGTGTCCTCGCACCTGCACTGAAGGCAGTGTGTAAATGTCCGTCTCCACTCCTGCTGGATAGTGATGGACAAACGTGTTCCAAACCAGATGATGCTTCCTTTCTTCTGTTCATGTCCCCTAAATCAATATCTCAGGTACACACACACACTCACACACACACAGTCTTGTAGAAATATTATGTGCATTCTCTTTACAGTGCTGTGTGTGTGTGTGTGTGTGTGTGTGTGTGTGTGTGTGTGTGTGTGTGTGTGTGTGTGTGTGTGTGTGTGTGTGTGTGTGTGTGTGTGTGTGTGTGTGTGTGTGTGTGTGTGTGTGTGTATTTCAGGTGTATGTAGACAGCAGGAAGTCTGGCCTTGGTCTTCATGACTGGCCGGAGCATCTGAGCTTTGATCTCCCTGAAGCCAGAAGAGCCTCAGCGTTTGACCTGGTTCTGAACGAGCGGACTCTGTACGTCCGGGACTCGGCTGCCAGTTCTGTGGGTGTGTTTAAAATGGAGAAGGCATCAGTAAGGTTGTGTGAGACCCTGTTTAAGCTGAGGTGGGGCACCATAGCGGTGCTGGCGGTCGATTACAGCACGCTGAATGTGTTCTGGAGCTCCGAAGAGCAACCTGGAGTGTATGTGACGTCAGAACACGGAACACACACGGCCCTGATCGTTGACCGAGGCACGGTGCGCTCCATGGCGCTGCACCCTCAGACGGGCCGACTGTGCTTCACCAATGCTGAGCTGCAGGGAGCAGGAACACGTCTGGAGTGCACCTACATGGATGGAAGGAACCACACGGTGGTTTGGGATGGAGCTGTTAATCCAGTCTCTCTGAGCTTCTCGAGCGATGGGAACAGGCTTTACTGGGCTGACACTAGTGAGTGACGTACTGGTTTATTCCCTCAGGATTGTGTTCCAAACAGCAGTGTGAAGATAAAATATTAAAGTACCTCAGGATTATTAACTCCTAAGTGGTGCACTGCTTCTTCAGAATGTAACTGTTTATGCATTTGGTTTAAATTGTGAAAATTGTATATCTTAAGATCATGGATTTGTCCTGCAGGTCTGGGTCTCATCAGCTCCGTTAGAATCGATGGATCTGAACTCAAAGTATTAAGGAGTGAGGAACCTGTAGTGGCCTTCACTTTAGCCAACAATGTCCTCTTCTGGATCACAAAGACCGGTACACCATCCCCCTTTTCCCTTTCACCGCTTCAGAAATGTAGTGTTTGATCAATTCCATGGCACTAGTGTACTGTACGTCTCTGCAGATTCCACAAAGTGCTGGTTCAGTGAGGATCATCAGACAGCAGACATGTGGTTTACAGTGAAGAAGGAAGTGCTGGACATCAAGGCTTTCAGTCAGAACGGTAAGAGGAGTTCTGTACGTATCTGCACCCACAGGGTTAAATATTAAATCTTCAGCAACAAAGATGTTGATTTTAGTATTTCAGACACAGAACAGAACCTCCACTATAAACATCAAGTGGATCTTATGGATGATGGAGTTTTGGGCTTTTATCATGATGTTCACCGTCTTCTGTATTTCCAGGCACTAATTTGTGCTCCAGTGGAAATGGAGGGTGCAGTCAGCTGTGCTTGGCGTTCCCTGGTGGAAGGACCTGCCGCTGTGGGCGGGGTTTCCTCCCCACCAATGAGACCGGCTGCGTCCCCGACTCGCGATGCCCATCGGGCACTAAGCCGTGTGTTCGTGGAGAGGAGTGTGTACCCCTGGAGCAGTTCTGTGATGGTGATCCGGACTGTGCTGATGACTCCGATGAGATCTGTGAGGAAAATGGTTTCATTTAAGCAACGTTTCAGCATGTTGTGTTTTTAAGGAAGAATCTGGACATGAAAGACTGTTTACTATGGAGACTCTTCTCCTTTTTGTTCCAGGTGTCCACGATGAAGCTGAAGGTGTCAAACCAAAAGTTCATCCCAGCTCTATATCTCTACTTCCACCAAGACCAGGAGCTTCTGATGACCCTGGTTTAGTAAAGAACATTGACTCCAGTGGTGGTCTGTCTCCAAAATCCACTCCTCTGTATGTTCCTGGTGTTGTGAACACTTCTAAATCTCCTAAGCCTGACCTGAACGACATTAAGGTGGAAAGTGTGGACTCGGAGTCGTGTGGGACGAGGATGTGTAACGGGAAAGGAGAGTGTGTGCTGTTGGATGGACAGATGACGTGCGAGTGTGAGTTGGGGTACAGAGGAGACCACTGCGAGTATGAGGTTGGAGGGATGATTCAGGGGCCGGTGATCTACGCCACTGTGGGACTGGCTGTCGGGGTCCTCGTCCTCGGGGTGATCGTGGGGATTATTCAGAAAAACAAAGCTGCAAATCGCAGGTAGACCATCCTGATGATTCAGTCAGAACACATGTTCATACACGGTAGTAGAAGTAACATCATCTCTACTGGGGTCTTTTACAAGCACATATTAGTGCAGATGTAGAGGAACCGGTTTTAGCTGGTTTATTTAAACTTCCTTTAATAATCCAAAAAAAACCCATGATGAAACTAAAGTTACAGCTGCATATTAGATCCAGAGCAGATCATTTGATGATGAGATAATGATCATTAAAACTGTTCCAGTGTTTATGTGGATGGTTTGGAACACTGGAATCTGTAGTGGAGCACTAACGTGTGTGTTTGCAGGCAGGCACGGCCCATCGTGAGGGAGACGAGTATGAGGGAGCTGTCGAACAGAACCGAGACCACGTCCATGCAACACAACACCAAATCCACAGATCCCGAGAACCCGGAGGTCCGCTGAAGATCGAGACTCGATTATTCAACTGCTGTTGTGTTTTAGCCTAGCGCTGATTTCCTCTCCACCACAGGGGTTTAGATCATCAGGGGTTTAGATCATGTCCAGCTTCCTGTGCAGCCTCTTGCTATGAAATAAAGTTGCTGCTGTTTGAGCATTGCTGTGAGATTTCTACTGATTTCTTCACTCTACATGTTAATACAGAGAGCAGCTTCATGCTTGATATTTGCTGGAGTCTGTGGGATCTGAAACACCTTCAATCAAACATCAACCTGATTTTTAGTAATCACTTCACAAACATGAAACTGGAGAGTAAAGAAAATCATGGTGTTAATATTTAAACCAGGCTAGAGATCAGAACCCAGTATTAATCACCTTCACTCGGTGTTCAACTCTAAAACGTTTACATCTGGGAACATCTGGAAACTGTTCCCACAAGCTCTGACTTTATCAGCTGCAGTGCTGGAGTCAGTATAACTGCCAAACGTTCAGTTAATATTTTATATATTATTAATCACTGCACTACAGATGACCTGTTAGCATCCAGGCTAACATGCTAATATCTGAATATATACACTCGCTAAATTACTAAAATACGATGAGATTTTGTAGCTGTTTGTGTTTCTGCTGCTGTTACTTACTGTGTAAAGGAAAAGTAAGAAGTTTAAAAGTGGTCCATAATCACCATTAACTTCCTGATCGAGACTCTGAGGGGAAAATGGCGGGAAACGTTTCAGCAAAATGTTTTAAAATCCTAAATTTAGAAGAAAAAAATCACTAGTTACATTAAAACAATTACATTTTAACCATAAAACTTCCTCATTAAGTTCCTCAGAGTTCTGGTGTGTGGTCGGGTTTAACTCTTATTCTCTATAGAGATCTTCCTAAACTACATCAGACCCTGTACAGTTTCACACAACATGATCATTGAAACACCCAGTGATGGTTCTGATCCATTCTGTTTATTCATTGAGAAGTTTCCTCACTGGAGAGAACATCTGCTTTATTACAATAGACACATTTAGCCTTTGCTTTCATTAAACCACTGACTCTTGAGGAACATTGCAGGAACATGAATAAATATTTGTTCAAGACGACGTAGTGTATTCCATTAACATCACACAGTCCCCTACAGAACGAGTAGGATGGAGCTGAATGAGAACTCCAGCCTCTGACATGACGTTTCCATCATCTGTCCTGACATGTCAATGCTCAAACGTTCAGAACAAAACCGTTTGTGAAGAAGTAATGACATCAAACAAAGTGCTGACATCAGCCATCACTGAGGAGGAGGAGGAGGAGATGGTGCAGATCATCACAGGCTGAGCAGGATGAAGGAGAGGAGTAGATGTTCTTCAGGCTCAGGTGTGGATCAGATGCTGATTTAATCCTGTGAGGTGTTATAGGAGCCACACGTGCTGCACTTCATCCCCAACACGTGGAAATCTGCAGTACATCGGTTCTGACAGTCGTTACACAGGATCTGTCTCACACACACACACACACACACACACACACACACACACACCTCTGATCATGCTGTGTAATGTTCAGTACAGACATTAGAATGACAGAATTGCTCTTGTTTTGTGTTGCGTGTGTGTGTGTGTGTGTGTGTGTGAACTCCCCCCTCTGAGGCACGTGTTAACGACTACCTTCATTTTCCGGTTCTTGAGCTCAGGTGGCATGGGGCACTGAGCAATCTCCATGTCTCTCTCCTCCCAGAACCACTCCATATTCCTTGCTGAGTGCATGCACAAGGGGCACCGATACGCCCTGAAACACACGCCGACCGGACGTTTATTCACTTCTTCTTCTTCCGGCTGCTCCCATTAGGGGTCGCTACAGCGGATCATCCGTCTCCATACCACCCTGTCCTCTATATCTGCCTCTTTTACACCAACTACCTGCATGTCTTCCCTCACCACATCCATGAACCTCCTCCTTGGTCTTCCTCTTTTCCTCCTACCTGGTGGCTCCATCTTCAGCATTTTTCTACCAATATAATTCATGTCCCTTCTCTGCACATGTCCAAACCATCTCAATCTCGCCTCCCTCACCTTGTCACCAAAACATCCTACATGTGCTGTCCCTCTAATAAACTCATTTCTAATCTTGTCCATCCTCGTCACTCCCAACGAAAACCTCAACATCTTCAGCTCTGCTACCTCCAGCTCCACCTCCTGTCTTTTACTCAATGCCACTGTCTCTAATCCATACAACATCTCAGGTCTCACCACAGTCCTATAAACTTTCCCTTTCATTCTTGCAGATACTCTTCTATCACAAATCACTCCTGTCACTCTTCTCCACCCACTCCACCCTGCCTGCACTCTTTTCTTTACTTCCCTAACACACTCTCCATTACTTTGCACTGTTGACCCCAGGTACCTGAACTCCTCCACCTTCTCCACCTCTTCTCCCTGCAACCGCATCACTCCACTGCCCTCCCTCTCATTCACACACATGTACTCTGTCTTACTCCTACTGACTTTCATTCCCCTTCTCTCCAGCGCATATCTCCACCTCTCCAGGCTCTTCTCAACCTGCTCTCTACTCTCACCACAAATCACAATATCATCTGCAAACATCATAGTCCAGGGAGACTCCTGTCTGACCTCGTCCGTCAACCTGTCCATCACCACTGCAAACAGGAAAGGGCTCAGAGCCGATCCTTGATGCAGTCCAACCTTCACCCTGAACCAGTCTGTCGTACCTACTGCACACTTCACTGCCGTCACACTGTCCTCATACATGTCCTGCACCACCCTCACATACTTCTCTGACACACCTGACTTCCTCATACAATACCACAACTCCTCTCTCGGCACCCTGTCGTACGCTTTCTCTAAATCCACAAACACACAATGCAACTCCTTCTGACCTTCTCTATACTTCTCCATCAACATCCTCAAAGCAAATAAGGCATCTGTGGTGCTCTTCCTCGGCATGAAACCATACTGTTGCTCACAGATGGTCACCTCTTCTCTCAGCCTGGCTTCCACTACTCTTTCCCATAACTTCATGGTGTGACTGATCAACTTTATTCCCCTGTAGTTACTGCAGGTCTGCACATCTCCCTTATTCTTAAAGATTGGTACCAGCACACTCCTTCTCCATTCCTCAGGCATCCTCTCCCCTTCCAGAATCCTGTTAAACAATCTGGTTAAAAACTCCACTGCATCTCTCCTAAACATCTCCACGCTTCTACCGGTATGTCATCTGGTCCAACCGACTTTCCATTCTTCATCCTCTTAATCGCTGCTCTCACTTCCTCCTTACTAATCCTATCTACATCCTGCTTCACCAACTCCACATCCTCCAACCTTCTCTCTCTCTGATTTTCCTCATTCATCAGCTGCTCTAAATACTCCCTCCATCTTCTCAACACACTCTCCTCACTAGTCAACACATTTCCCTCTCCATCCTTTACTGTTCTATCTTGCAGTACATCCTTCCCAGCTCGGTCCCTCTGCTTGGCCAATCGCTACAAATCCTTTTCTCCTTCCTTAGTGTCCAACCTCTTATACAGCTCCTCATATGCCTTTTCCTTGGCTTTCACCACATCCCTTTTAACCTGCTGCCGCATCTCCTTGTACTCCTGCCTACTTTTCTCATCACTCTGTCGATCCCACTT
>NC_139596.1:499980-517637 GCF_946808225.1 Silurus aristotelis | reverse complement strand
TGGTCTTTTATATAGACTGAATCGAAAGTAAACATGAGCTCTGGCACATCGAGCAGGTTTTTATTCGAGATTTGGGTTTTAGTTACAGATTTATTTTTTACTTAAAAGCTAATAAACTTTTTTCTGTGCACTTAAATTTGTCGAAAGTCTGGACATCTTGTCATGTTGTTTTATACCTGGAGATTTATATTAATAAATATTAATAAATTAAATGAGTGCTGATGATCTGTTTTCTACACACACACACACACACACACACACACACATCGTGGTGTAAAATCATGACTTGAATGCTGCTGAAGGAGATATTTATCTTATTAGCATGTAAATGCAGAGTGATATTCAGTTTTGTGTGTAAATTCTTTCATAAGAAACAGAAATAAAAGTAAAAATTCAGTAAAATACGGATTATAAATCAACATGAACATTACACTGCGCTCCCTCTCCGCTAGGGGGCAGCAGCAGCGTGTACATCCGGGTCCGTCACTGCGGTGACGTTAAAACTAAGCGTCAGGAGTTTCCCGTGATCCTTTGCTCCAGCTTGTCCTGACCTCTGTATTCTGTGTGCTAGAAGACGGAGAGAAATGGTGCCTCCTGTGCAGGTTTCTCCTCTTATTAAGGTCTGTTATTACGCCTTATTATATGTAGTAATGATTTAAAGTCAGATTTGATTATATTTTCTTTAAATATGGTTGTTTATTGTGCTGTCGTGGTAAAGCTAATGCTAACAGCTAACCCTGGCTCGGACAGGGGTTAATGTGGCAGGGGTGTGTGTGTGTTATGATGAGTGTTAATGAAGAGTGTGTGTGATTACAGACAGCCCGGTACTCGGCTCTGATTGTTGGGCTCATCTACGGTAAAAAGCGCTATGGTGAGTGTGTACACACACACACACACACACACACACACACACACACACACACACACACACACACACACACACAGGGCGCTTCACATATACAGAATTGTGTATCTACAAGTCGAATCTTGGACGTGTGAGAGGTTTCAGTGAAGGTAGCAGGATGTTCACCCCCTTATATTCATTATATTAATAAAGATGTATGGTCTCTGGCAGAGTGACCTACACCTGAGCGGTTATAGGGTTAAGGGCCTCACTTAGGGGCCCCTGAAATGGCAGCTTGGTAACGCTGGGATTTGAACTCATGACCTTCAGATCCAAAGTCCACTACGTTACTCAGTCTGTACAGGCGTATAGACGGGTAAATACATGTAAATACAGGTGTAATCAGGGAGTAGTGTATGAGGTTTGGGTTTATTTCACCTTCTCTCTCACACACACACACACACACACACACACACACACAGCTGGAGTTTAGTCACATCTGTGCTGTAACACTGCAGACACGCCTGTATCAGTACTGAGGAGGTTTAGAGTCTGTGTGAGAGAGAGAGAGTGTGAGAGAGTGAGTGTGAGAGAGAGAGAGTGTGGACATCTCAAGTGTTTAGAGTCTGATCTTTAATGTGAAACTCCAGTGATTGACAGTTTGATTTCGTTCCTATATTAGTATTAAAGCTGAACTGATGTGGAGGAATAACGTCAGTCATCCAATTGGTAATGAGTATTCTCCGTCGCCATGGTGATGTATTTCTCAATGCGTTTGTACAGATTACCTGAAGCCCATAGCAGCGGAGGAGAGGAGGATCGAGGAGGAGGAGAAGAAAGTTAGAGAGGAACAGGAACGCATCGCCAAACAGCTGGCTGAGGGTAAAAAACTTTTGAGCTGTGAATTAAAGCTGGACTTTTCCTCTTGAATCATCTGAGTAACGTTTCTGTAGGACACTGAGGATCAGATCATTAATAATGAATCTCCACAGGGTTTTAGATCTCTGCTCTGATCTACTGTTACTCAGTAAAAACAATTCAATCTACATTTACTCTCTATGTAAAACGTCTGATCACATGACCAGAGATTCAGTTCCAGTCTGATCATGTGATCAGATTATTGACATGTAAGTGTCTTATTTGTTTAAAATCATCAGTCCTGTGTGTCTGTAGCTCATATCTCACACCTGATCATCTCCACACGTCTCATCCTGCAGTCTATAGCTCCCTGATCTCTCTCTCTCTCTCACTGTCGTTTTCTTTTTCCTTCACCAGCGAATGAAGACACGATCCTGAAGTGAGCGCTCTGCAGTGTGTGTGTGCGCTGTGATTATGGACCCGTTCTGGAGGTCTCGCTGTTCTTCTCTTCACCTTCCTCTACATTATTCCTGTGTTAGTAAAACATCACAGTCCATGAGCACGTGTTCACCTGCGTGTTTCTTCTCTCACCTCATGAGTCTGGAGACTGGGATCAGTTCCTGCCATCATCCTGATCACAATTATGTATAATTAATAAATCAATTAATAAATTCCCTGAATTCTGAGATCGTGTGTGTGTGTGTGTGTGTGTGTGTGTGTGTGTGTGTAAGCGCTGTAGTGAGCATTCACACGGCCCTCTGGTTCACAATTTTAAACAAACATTTACAAATGAAACACTTTAATTAGGTCATGAACAAACACTGGTGTGTTCGAGGTGTGTTCGAGGTGTGTGTGTGTGTGTGTGTGTGTGTGTGTGTGTGTGTGTGTTTCCTGGTCAGCAGAACTCGGTGTATCTCTCAGTAGGAGAATACACTCCTGCTCGTCCCCAGAAGTCCACGGCTCTCACTCTGTACACTCCACACACATCCAGGCTCTCTGAGGAACAAACACCAGAGGAAAACACATGGCTGAGGAACCGTCACTGATCAACATCCACCTGAGTGTGTGTTTCATGTGCCTGTGGACTTCTTGGGTTGTTATTTATAATCATAACTCAAATGCAGATGTGGAGAAGTGTGTGGAAGCTCACCTGGTGAGAAGGTGTAAGAAGTGAACACAGTGTCTCTGAAGTTGATCCTCTGAAATCCAAGTCCATCTTTAGAGAACTCCACCTCGTAGGTCTTCACACACCTGCACACAAACCGTGAAAGAGACGTGTGAGGAGAAAAGCTGTAGAACAGGATGTGAGTGTGAGACGTGGATCACTGTTAAAATTAAAACCCATGAAGATCTGACTTGGTGCTGATGTCATGGTCCTGCCACACGATGAGGACTTGGCCCTTAGTGATGGAGACGAACCGCACACCGTTCACCTGCACAGCGTAAAATACACACCCCAGTGGTCAGAAAGTGGCAGTCTATCTCTTGAGCAGTAAAGGGGTGGGTGGGTGGGTGTGTGTGTGTTTGTGAGACCTGTCCAGGTGTGTTTGGGGGCTGAGCACACAGGTGGATGAGCAGTATGGAGGGAACAGGGAGCTTCACTTTCAGAGACAGAACTCCCTGAGCAGGAACTGGGATGGGGCCATCTGTCTGAGCGTCCTTCACACACACATAATTACTTAGAGTCCGGCACGTGTGTGTGTGTGTGTGTGTGTGTGTGTATACGTTACCTCTTGAGCCCTGAGCTGTGAGAGTTGGTGTGGTGTGGGGTAATCTGGGCTGCCCATCCGCCGCCACGCTTCATACGGGTTAGTGACCGTGTTATCCATGTAGCGCATCATGTACATCACATCTACAGCATACAGGTTCAACACCATCAGCATTACCTTAACAGTTACCTCAGTGTTTCACCAGCATTTACCTCAACATTTACCATTTACCTGTGTTTCACCAGCATTTACCTCACAATCACCAACATTTACCTCAGTGTTTCACCAGCATTTACCTCACGATCACCTCAACATTTACCTCAGTGTTTCACCAGCATTTACCTCAACATTTACCATTTACATGTGTTTCACCAGCATTTACCTCACAATCACCAACATTTACCTCAGTGTTTCACCAGCATTTACCTCACGATCACCTCAACATTTACCTCAGTGTTTCACCAGCATTTACCTCAACATTTACCATTTACCTGTGTTTCACCAGCATTTACCTCACAATCACCAACATTTACCTCAGTGTTTCACCAGCATTTACCTCACGATCACCTCAACATTTACCTCAGTGTTTCACCAGCATTTACCTCAACATTTACCATTTACCTGTGTTTCACCAGCATTTACCTCACAATCACCAACATTTACCTCAGTGTTTCACCAGCATTTACCTCACGATCACCTCAACATTTACCTCAGTGTTTCACCAGCATTTACCTCAACATTTACCATTTACCTGTGTTTCACCAGCATTTACCTCACGATCACCTCAACATTTACCTCAGTGTTTTACCAGCATTTACCTCACGATCACCTCAACATTTACCTCAGTGTTTTGCCAAAATTTACCTCAAGGACCACCTGTAAAAATGCTGAGTCAGTGCCTGGTGCATATACAGCTGTGTGTGTGTGTGTGTGTGTGTGTGTATACCGGTGTGTGCAGGAGCTCCAGTGATGTTCAGCGTGATGCTGACAGACTCGTTGGAGGTGACGTCGTCTCTGCAGTTGTACAGGAGCACGGTGCTCTGCCAGCCGTCAGCAGTGTGTTTGTGAGTGTGTGTGAGTCGGGGTGTGTGGACGCTTGCAAGAACACCCACTGAACTCTCTTCCCGAGGGTCTCGCGGCACCATGGTAACCTTTACCTGCTGCTCACCTGCACATTAATACACCAATAGTGAGGCTGTTTTACTGTTTCCATGGTAACACAAACCACATGCATAGATAGTGTTAGCAATGATAGAATCAGTGCTGAGTCACTATACAAGGTGAGGTGTGTGTGTGTGTGTGTGTGTGTGTGTGTGTGTGTGTGTGTGACCTAGCAGAGCGAGCAGGCCCATGGCGGTGAGGACAGGTTTGCGTACGAGCTGGACGTGAGGTGTGTGTGTGTTGTTGATCTGGAAGCGGGCGGTTAGCGTGCGCTGGGTGAACTGGTGCGGGTGGTAACTCAGGAAGGCATTGTCGTTACTCAGCAGTGTGAAGTTAATAGTGTTGTTCTTGTCAGCGATGAGCAGGTCCTGGTGCTGGGAGATCACCTACACACACACACACACACACACACACACACACACACACACACACACACACACACTTTCTCTACCTCTCTGAACTCCTGGAGCAGTCCAAACCTCATGAATTTCTTTTAAACACAAACACATATCTGAAGGTGTGTGTGTGTGTGTGTGTGTGTGTGTGTGTGTGTGTGTGTGGGTGTGGGTGTGTATACCTTGATCACCATGGCAGCGTAAGTGACATCAGCGCGCCAGGTGAGAGGTTTGTTCCAGCCCACGAGTGGATCTGCCTCGTCATTATACACAGGAAGTGAGTGTAACAGAGGGAAACGCCGCTGGATCTCCTGCACTGTGTCGACCATCTGCTGCAGGATCGGGAGGGTAGCACCCCCACCCTGTAACACACACACACACACACACACACACACACACACATCACTATCACTGAATACTGCTAAGAAACCACCTTCACTCTACAAAACACACACACCTTCTTATGCAGAGCGATGTAGTGGAGGCAGCGTGTGTTAGTGTGTGTGTTGGGGGGTGTGTTGTGGTGTGTGTGGTGACAATGCTGCAGTAAGGCCCAGCAGTATGGAGAGCGAGGAGGAGAGTGACACGAGTCCCCTGGACCACCAAGCTTCAGATACACACTCGCTTTACGCAGACCTTCTAAACATGCATCATAGTAGTTTAGGAACCCTGAGAACACACACACACACACACACACACACACACACACACACACACACACATTAGTGAAACAACACACTGATTTCCGTTCACCTCTTCGGTGTTGTGTTGTGTGTGTTACCCTGGATCGTCATCGTGACGTTGTCGAAGTCGTGATTGTTCGGCTCATTCCATGTCTCAAAGTTCCACTGAGACACCACGTCCAATCCGTACTTCTCTACACACACACACACACACACACACACACACACACACACACACATTTCTGCATCACACACCACATGAGAGCACACAGTCTCAGAATTCCTTCCTCAGAATTCCTTCCTGTGTCCCTCACCAATGTATCTCTGAGCTGTGAGGAAAACCAGATGCTTCCACTCAGACACCTGGGTGAGGTTCTCAAAGTCACTGAAGGTGTTGTTGAGGCTGCCCATGAGCTCAAAGCCTGCAGGAAACACACACACACACACACACACACACACACACACACAATCGGTAAAGACAGGTGAGATGTCAGTGGTTTTGGTTTAATATGTGAGGAAAATCAGACGTCTCACCAGGCTGCAGGTTGTTCTGCCACAGGAGCTCCATCAGCTCATCCAGGTATGTGAAGTTGTAATGATATTCCCCATTTATAATCCTGAGTCACCCACACACACACACACACACACACACACACACACACGGAGCAGGATGATTTAAGCAGCTTTATTGATGCATCAGACTTGCATGCAATAAAACATAAGTTCTCATAATCATTACTACTCTGAGGTTGTATCAGTGAGATCTAAAGATACAGAGCTGATATGTAGAAGTTCTGACACTCACTGTGCAGATACGAGCTCCAGCAGCCAGTGGATCCGCACCTGCTGCAGACCTGCATGTGGCACTGAGCCCAGCAGAGCCAGGTTCAGCTTCTGGTCTTTACTCAGGTCATACAGGTGAGCACTGGTGTGTGGCTGTGGAGGGCTGAAGATGTGAACAGTTACAGCGTTACACTGGAGATACTTTCATACATCTTCCATACAGGTTACACAAACATCTCCTGAAGCTCTGGAGAGAACTTTATAATGTGTTTCTGTATGATTAGATAAGATTGAACATCAGCGTACAGTGTGTGTGTGTGTGTGTGTTCTCACCAGAAGCCGGTGCTCCTCCAGAAGTGTGTGAGGTTTCTGACAGGTTCCTCAGTTCTCACACACACCTCCAGGTCCGAGCTGCAGACTGAAGGCACGCTGATGAACAGCAGTGCAGTGAGAAGCCACACACATCTCCAACTCCACATCACTGCCACAGGACACACACACTCCTACTACATCTATAATACAGTACACACTCCTCCTGTCTTTATTCACTGAGAAATG
Source organism: Silurus aristotelis (assembly GCF_946808225.1). Taxonomy (NCBI): domain Eukaryota; kingdom Metazoa; phylum Chordata; class Actinopteri; order Siluriformes; family Siluridae; genus Silurus; species Silurus aristotelis. Next base: position 510,646 of record NC_139596.1, on the reverse strand, counting down.
AATAAAGTATATTATTGATAGACTGTGTTACACAGTAAACACTCCCTTTAGTGTCTCCGGAACTCGTTTCAAAACACAGTGACGTTACCAAAAAGCGCCGTGAGAGCAAACCACGCCCACTGTGGCCTTTTGAGCCGAACCGGAAACAATATTTGTCCTGCGCATGTGCGCAAATGCTTCTATTTCACAGAAATGTGTGTTTATATGAAGAGAATCTCCAGTAAAGAACTATTTCCGGTTCGGGTCAGGTCGATCAGTAAACTATTTTAAATACCTGCTGTAAAATATATCGACATACTTCAAACAGGATCGAGTAGCCACGCCCATTTCTCAATCCCTGGGCGGAGTTTCAGCAGGATAATAAAATCATGTAGAATTATATTAGAACAAAACCCTCACAAATATTATTTTCTTTGTCATTTGCCTGTACTTGTCTTTTCCCTTCTATTTAAAGTTACATTAGTACTGAGTAAGAGGCAGTGATATCTCCTGAACATTCCCCTGATCTACAGTCTTCCATTCCCAATGAAATGATACACACCCCAGTGCTATTCTCATTTTATAGGGATTATAAATATCTATCATATTAAAGCCTGTAGTCTGGAGGAGGTGAAACATCTGTATTTATCTTCTGCTGAATGTGTACACAGTGAATGGTGGAGACTCGACTCGATGTTACACTGAAGTTTATTCAAAAGAAATTAACATTCAAACCAAAACAAAAACATGACTTTCTTCAAAATACAACATTCGAATAGGACAGTTCCGATCATCACAACGTGTTTTACATGATTCATCATCTCATTCCTGTACACGGGTCATGTCACAATCCCCATCATCTCCAATAACTTAAATAACTCCGTCTGTAAAAACTGCAAATTCACGATTCATACACGACAACGGCACGAAGACATCCGCCCAGGGAGCGGTTCACATTTCACCTGTGCAATAATCACACCAACGTCTTACAGAGAGAGGGGGGGGGGGGGGGGGAGGGAAGGGGTGAGAGAGAGAGAGAGAGAGAGGGAAGGGGGGGGGGAGAGAGGGAAGGGGTGAGAGAGAGAGAGAGAGAGAGAGAGGGAAGGGGGGGGGGGAAGAGAGAGGGAAGAGAGAGGGAAGGGGGGGAAGAGAGAGGGAAGGGGTGAGAGAGAGAGAGAGAGGGAAGGGGGGGAAGAGAGAGGGAAGGGGGGGGAGGGGGGGGAGAGTGAGAGAGAGGGAGGGAGGGAGGGAGGAAGAGGGATAGAGAGAGACAGAGAGTGAGAGAGAGAGAGAGAGAGAGAGAGAGAGAGAGTGAGAGAGAGAGAGAGAAAGAGGAGAGCGAGAGAAGAGAGAGGGGGGGGAGAGAAGAGAAAGTGGGGGGGGAGGAGAGTGAGAGAGAGAAAGAGGAGCGAGAGAGAGGAAAGAAAGGAGAAAGACAGAGAGTGAGAGAGAGAGGAGAGAGAGAAATATAGGAGAGAGAGAAAAGAGAGAGATAGGAGGGATAGATTGAGAGAGAGACATTATGATTTCTGTTGCGCTCCAGTGCTGTTCTGCATGCTGCTCTCTGGTTTCGCAATCTGGTAGGTGATCAGATACTCTGGATATGCCTAAAACAAACAAACAAACACACACAAACACACACACACACACACACACACACACACACACACACACACACACACACACACACACACACACACACACACACACACACACACACACACACACACACACACACACACACATTTCATAAACAGCAAAACAACACAAAAATCAGGCAGTGAGCACAGTGAAGTTTATATTCCGTGTGTGTGTGTGTGTGTGTACCTGCTCCCCCCTGTAGATGACGTACTCAGCGTAGGCCAGGCCGTTCACACTGGGCCTCCCGATCACTGAGTGATGAGCAGGAGGAGCGTGCGCCATCTTCATCGCACTGAACTGCAGGAACGACTTCCCCAGAGTCACCCTGCAGAACAGCATCTGCCTGTAACACACACACACACACACACACACACACACACACACACACACACACACACAATAAGTAAACGCTCTCCACAGAGAAGTGATACCTCTCGGTGAAGAGGGCGTGGCCGTGCTCACCTGTGGCACACGTAGCAGGAGCGGTCTTTGTGGGTGGGGCATCCCGTCCCTCCTCCGATCCCGTAGACGTACTGGTTACTTTTGGACGAGTTTTCTGCAAAGTAGATTCCGGCTCCGAACATGCCGCCGATGTAGGCGTGGCGCTCGTCAAAGCCTTTATGGATGATGGCGTTAATGAACGGAGAACCTGAAGAACAAATAAACCCGGCCTCAGTCACAGCACATCACCCAGGAACCATAGATTACTGTGTGTGTGTGTGCGTGTGTGTGTGCGCGTGTGTGTACCGTGGAACAGCATGCGCTCATTCTGGTGGTTATGGTTCTCATCAGAGATCTCCTTCTGGCGGTGTGCGTAACGCTCACGCAGCTTCTTATTCACCACCTTCTGGATCTGCAGCATGTTTACATACCAAATTCAGTTTCTCAGAACATTCAGTAGTCTGTGATCACTACTGCCCCCTACTCACAGCAACGAGCAGTAACACTAGCTCGTTATACACTCTTTATATCTGCACCAGGGTTTAATTGTGAACAGTAGTGTATACAGAGCCAGAATCTAAACTATATATATGTGTGTGTGTGTCTGTGTGTGTGTGTGTGTGTGTGTGTCTGTGTGTGATGAGAATGATGCAGCACCTTGATGATGTTGTATCTGTTAAAAACTCCTCCGGCATTTCCTCCGTCCCTGTGCTCACGGATTGTGCTCTGCATCTGTTACACACACAAAGCATTAGTGTGTTATAAGTATATGTGTGTGTGTGTGTGTGTGTGTGTGTGTGTGTTTGTGTACCTCTTCCTCGACAGACTGGAACTCCTTGTCATCAGGAGGCAAGTCAATGAGCACTGTGCCCTGAGCCGTGCAGTGGAAGGCAAGATACGGGTTTGCGCCTGACACACACACACACACACACACACAGTGATGTTAGTCTATGTTTGTGTGTGTGTGTGTGTGTGTGTGTGTGTGTGTGTGTGTGTGTGTACTCACCCTGCTGACCCCCCAGCAGCCTCTCGATGCCTTTGATGAGTTTGTGTCTGTGTCCATAAGCGTTTATTCCAATCTCCTTCAGCTCCTCATGTCCCATATCAGCCAGGACATCCAGGGTGATCTACCCACACACACACACACACACACACACACACACACACACACACACACACACACACTTCTGTGATAAACTGTAGATGTATACACACACTGCACACAGCAGATGAAACACTGATGCTGAGCCACATCTCACCTGTTCACGCTCAAAAATATCTCGCAGGTGTTCGAGGGCCAGACTCTTCAGGAACTGAGAGATGTTCATATCCAACACTGCAACTGCAAAGGAACCACACACACACACACACACACACACACTCCTTTAATATAAAGAGGCATGCCATACACTGACTGGTTCTGTAAACACACACACACACACACACACACACACACACACACACACACACACACACACACACACACACACACACACACACACACACACACACACACACACACACACACACACACACACACACGGTCTCACCCTCTCCCTCCTTGCGCTCGCCCCCGGTGGCCCCATCGGCCCCCCCACAGGCCCCGTCACTCAGGTTGTCGATGCTGGAGGCGGGGGAGATCAGACTGGCGCTCAGCACCGTGGCCTGAGGTTTCAGACAGCTGGGAAGAGAGTCGGGGGGCATGGCGTCCATCAGGAGTGCACGAATATCATCCGCCTGGAGAGAAAGAGAGATTTAATACGTGTTTAGATCTCGTGTTTAGAGCCCTCCATGATTCAGTCTATTATAATGAGAATGATCACAAAATTCAGCTTATAGACATTTATATCAGTTCATACATCACACAAAAAGTGTTCAATAAACAAGAATATTAAGAGATTAACATTTTAAACTCCACACTGCCTGTTTTTTGCTCAATTTCACCAACAAAAATAATCCAAAGCCACTGTTTTGCTTCTCTGAGGAAGAGTGAGTCATTGTTATTGAACTGAATCATTTAAGCGGGTGATTCATTCAATCAGAATGACTCACGTATCAACAGTGACTTACTGCTGATTTTAATTTCCCATTTAAAGTCTCTTCTTATTTATTAAATAACCTCAAATATCAATATTTAAAGTTTTATTTGTTCTCCTCGTTAAGGCTTTACGTGTCCCTCTGCGCTGCACGACTCGGTGTGTAAATACATCTAAATACAAATCACATGAAAACTTATGAGGGCAGCTGTCCATGGTCCTGAAGGTACCAGCACACCAACACACTCAGCAAAATATTCTCCAATTATTGATACTGATAATCACACAGCCCTATGTGCAGGTGTGTGTGTGTGTGTGTGTGTGTGTGTGTGTGGAGCTCCATCAGTGTACCGTGGCTAAATCCAGCGCTGTCTGCCCCTCCTGGTTCTTCATGGTGGGATCGGCACCGTGGGCCAGCAGCAGTGCACACAGCTGGGTCCTTCCCTTCTGCGCAGCCTCGTGCAGCGGCGTGAACGCCCACTTGTCCGTCGCATTCACACACGTGTTAAACTTGATCAGCAGACCCGCTATGTCCACATGCTGCAGAGACAGAGAGAGACAGAGAGGGGACACATGCAGGTGTGAGGGACAGGAGGACAGGATACGAGTCGGTGTTCAGTGCTGCAGTGGCGTTTCTCACCCCGTAGGAGGCGGCGTTGTGCAGTGGGATCAGACCTCCTTTATCCTGCGCATTAACATCTGCACCGTGCTCCAACAAGTACTCCGCTACCTCCAGGTTATTGTAACCCGCTAACACACACACACACACACACACACACCGAGAGAGAAAATGCATAAGTAAACAAAAAGCCAGATTATTTAGAACAAATGTTGTGTACTCACAATAAAGATGACAAGTGTGTGTGTGTGTGTGTGTGTGTGTGTGTGTGTGTGTGTGTGTGTGTGTGTGTACCTGCAAGGTGTAAGGGTGTAGAGTTCCTCCCCTGTGTGTCTCTACAGTTTATATTGTCGCTGGTACACAGTTTCTGGACGCGGGCGAGGCAGCCCTTCTTCGAGGCGTCCAGCAGGGCGGCGTCTCCACGCAGGAGGTCCTGGATGTCCGTGTCTCCATCCTTCACCATGTCCAGAGCCACATTACCATCCCGGTTCTTCTTTGAGGGATCAGCACCATGCTGCACAATCAGGGGAACACAAGAGGGGTAAATATCTGTGACACTATAAACAGTGGCTCCACATTAATGTGTGTGTGTGTGTGTGTGTGTGTGTGTGTGTGTGTGTGTGTGTGTGTGTGTGTGTGTGTGTGTTCACCTTGAGCAGCAGTTTACAGATCTCGTATTTGCCCTTGGCTGCAGCTTCGTGCAGTGGAGTGAATTTCCACAGGTCAGCTACGTTCACCGATGCGCCGTGACGCACCAACAGCTCAGCTACTTCATAATGACCATACGAGCAGGCGTTATGGAGAGGAACCAGACCCCTGAGAGAGAGAGAGAGAGAGAGAGGGGGGGGGGGGGGGGGTGTCGGTTTAGTAATAATCCAGATTCAGGGTGTTAAGGATCAGGATTCAGTTTACAGATGATGATGAATAAAAGTGTAAATGAAGTGATTATTCCACTAAAGTGTAATGATAATGAAGATGATGAAGACTGTTGTGTTGAGCACAGTGAGTGTAATGAATGATGAGGATGATGAGGGTGATGAAGGTCTGACCCCTTGTCCTTGGCGTGGACATCAGCTCCATGCTGCAGTAGATACTCCACCACGGCCACACGGTTATAACCTGCAGCAAAGTGCAGGGGAGTGGAGTGACGTCCTTCCAGATCACGACAGTTCACGTTCTGAGGAGAGCATAGTTGCTGCACGCACACAAACACACACACACACAGTTAATTACAAATTCACCTCATTCAAATGATCATTTAGCACACACACACACACACACCTTCATCGTGTCGAGGTCTCCTGCCTTGGCTGCCTCCAGGAAGCGATAATCTGCATCAGAGTTTCGAGTTGGGATGTTCTCTATATAAAAACAACACAAACTCCGATTATAAACTCATAGAGTCAGTTACAGGTTTGAGGTGATGTGTGGAGGAGGAATGGTGAGATGCAGTGGTGTGAGGTTTAGGTGAGGTGTGGAGGAGGAGTGGTGAGATGCAGTGGTGTGAGGTTAAGGTGAGGTATGGAGGAGGAGTGGTGAGATGTAGTGGTGTGAGGTTAAGGTGAGGTATGGAGGTGTTAGTGGTGAGATGTAGTGGTGTGAGGTTTAGCTGAGGTATGATGGTGTTAGTGGTGTGAGGTTTAGGTGAGGTATGGAGGTGTTAGTGGTGAGATGTAGTGGTGTGAGGTTAAGGTGAGGTATGAAGGTGTTAGTGGTGAGATGTAGTGGTGTGAGGTTAAGGTGAGGTATGAAGGTGTTAGTGGTGAGATGTAGTGGTGTGAGGTTAAGGTGAGGTATGAAGGTGTTAGTGGTGAGATGTAGTGGTGTGAGGTTAAGGTGAGGTATGAAGGTGTTAGTGGTGAGATGTAGTGGTGTAAGGTTAAGGTGAGGTATGGAGGTGTTAGTGGTGAGATGTAGTGGTGTAAGGTTAAGGTGAGGTATGGAGGTGTTAGTGGTGGGATGTAGTGGTGTGAGGTTAAGGTGAGGTATGAGGTGTTAGTGGTGTGAGGTATGGAGGTGGTAGCGGTGAGATGTAGTGGTGTGAGGTTACGGCGAGGTATGAAGGTGTTAGTGGTGTGAGGTTAAGGTGAGGTATGGAGGTGTTAGTGGTGTGAGGTTAAGGTGAGGTATGGAGGTGTTAGTGGTGTATGGTTAAGGTGAGGTATGATGGTGTTAGTGGTGTGAGGTTAAGGTGAGGTATGGAGGTGGTAGCGGTGAGATGTAGTGGTGTGAGGTTAAGGTGAGGTATGGAGGTGTTAGTGGTGAGATGTAGTGGTGTGAGGTTTAGCTGAGGTATGATGGTGTTAGTGGTGTGAGGTTTAGGTGAGGTATGGAGGTGTTAGTGGTGAGATGTAGTGGTGTGAGGTTAAGGTGAGGTATGAAGGTGTTAGTGGTGAGATGTAGTGGTGTGAGGTTAAGGTGAGGTATGAAGGTGTTAGTGGTGAGATGTAGTGGTGTGAGGTAAAGGTGAGGTATGAAGGTGTTAGTGGTGAGATGTAGTGGTGTAAGGTTAAGGTGAGGTATGGAGGTGTTAGTGGTGAGATGTAGTGGTGTGAGGTTAAGGTGAGGTATGAAGGTGTTAGTGGTGTGAGGTATGGAGGTGGTAGCGGTGAGATGTAGTGGTGTGAGGTTACGGCGAGGTATGAAGGTGTTAGTGGTGTGAGGTTAAGGTGAGGTATGAAGGTGTTAGTGGTGTGAGGTTAAGGTGAGGTATGGAGGTGTTAGTGGTGAGATGTAGTGGTGTGAGGTTTAGCTGAGGTATGATGGTGTTAGTGGTGTGAGGTTTAGGTGAGGTATGGAGGTGTTAGTGGTGAGATGTAGTGGTGTGAGGTTAAGGTGAGGTATGAAGGTGTTAGTGGTGAGATGTAGTGGTGTGAGGTTAAGGTGAGGTATGAAGGTGTTAGTGGTGAGATGTAGTGGTGTGAGGTAAAGGTGAGGTATGAAGGTGTTAGTGGTGAGATGTAGTGGTGTAAGGTTAAGGTGAGGTATGGAGGTGTTAGTGGTGAGATGTAGTGGTGTGAGGTTAAGGTGAGGTATGAAGGTGTTAGTGGTGTGAGGTATGGAGGTGGTAGCGGTGAGATGTAGTGGTGTGAGGTTACGGCGAGGTATGAAGGTGTTAGTGGTGTGAGGTTAAGGTGAGGTATGAAGGTGTTAGTGGTGTGAGGTTAAGGTGAGGTATGGAGGTGCTAGTGGTGTATGGTTAAGGTGAGGTATGATGGTGTTAGTGGTGTGAGGTTAAGGTGAGGTATGAAGGTGTTAGTGGTGAGATGTAGTGGTGTGAGGTTAAGGTGAGGTATGAAGGTGTTAGTGGTGAGATGTAGTGGTGTAAGTTTAAGGTGAGGTATGGAGGTGTTAGTGGTGAGATGCAGTGGTGTGAGGTTAAGGTGAGGTATAAAGGTGCTAGTGGTGTGAGGTTAAGGTGAGGTATGGAGGTGGTAGCGGTGAGATGTAGTGGTGTGAGGTTACGGTGAGGTATGAAGGTGTTAGTGGTGTGAGGTTAAGGTGAGGTATGGAGGTGTTAGTGGTGTATGGTTAAGGTGAGGTATGGAGGTGTTAGTGGTGTGAGGTTAAGGTGAGGTATGGAGGTGGCAGCGGTGAGATGTAGTGGTGTGAGGTTACGGTGAGGTATGAAGGTGTTAGTGGTGTGAGGTTAGGGTGAGGTATGGAGGTGTTAGTGGTGTGAGGTAAAGGTGAGGTATGGAGGTGCTAGTGGTGTGAGGTTAAGGTGAGGTATGATGGTGTTAGTGGTGTGAGGTTAAGGTGAGGCATGAAGGTGTTAGTGGTGTGAGGTCAAGGTGAGGTATGAAGGTGGTAGTGGTGTGAGGTAAAGGTGGGGTATGGAGGTGGTAGCGGTGAGATGTAGTGGTGTGAGGTTACGGTGAGCTATGAAGGTGTTAGTGGTGTGAGGTTAAGGTGAGGTATGGAGGTGTTAGTGGTGTGAGGTTAAGGTGAGGTATGATGGTGTTAGTGGTGTGAGGTTAAGGTGAGGTATGATGGTGTTAGTGGTGTGAGGTTAAGGTGAGGCATGAAGGTGTTAGTGGTGTGAGGTCAAGGTGAGGTATGGAGGTGGTAGTGGTGAGATGTAGTGGTGTGAGGTTACGGTGAGCTATGAAGGTGTTAGTGGTGTGAGGTTAAGGTGAGGTATGGAGGTGTTAGTGGTGTGAGGTTAAGGTGAGGTATGATGTGTTAGTGGTGTGAGGTTAGGGTGAGGTATGAAGGTGTTAGTGGTGTGAGGTTAAGGTGAGGTATGGAGGTGGTAGTGGTGAGATGTAGTGGTGTGAGGTTAAGGTGAGGTATGGAGGTGTTAGTGGTGTGCGGTTAAGGTAAGGTATGAAGATGGTAGCGGTGAGATGTAGTGGTGTGAGGTTACGGTGAGGTATGAAGGTGTTAGTGGTGTGAGGTTAAGGTGAGGTATGGAGGTGTTAGTGGTGTGAGGTTAAGGTGAGGTATGATGTGTTAGTGGTGTGAGGTTAAGGTGAGGTATGGAGGTGGTAGTGGTGAGATGTAGTGGTGTGAGGTTAAGGTGAGGTATGAAGGTGTTAGTGGTGTGAGGTTAAGGTGAGGTATGGAGGTGGTAGTGGTGAGATGTAGTGGTGTGAGGTTAAGGTGAGGTATGGAGGTGGTAGTGGTGAGATGTAGTGGTGTGAGGTTAAGGTGAGGTATGGAGGTGTTAGTGGTGTGCGGTTAAGGTAAGGTATGGAGGTGGTAGTGGAGTTACCATTCAGTATTTGCTGCACGGCCTCGTTGCCCATCTGAGCAGCTGTGAACCCCTGGAGAGAGATGATTGACGGGTCAGCGCCGTAGCTTAGCAGCAGACGACAGGTCTGAATGTGACCCGCCAGAGCGGCTCTGTGGAGGGCAGTCTGACCCAGAGTGTCCACCGCGTTCACCTACACACACACACACACACACACACACACACACACACACACACACAGGAATTTTAGTTACATTACAGTATATACGTAGGGGGCGTAAATAGTAAAAAGTATATGCACTGACGTTTAGTGTGTGTGTGTGTGTGTGTGTGTGTGTGTGTGTGTGTATACACACCTTTGCTCCGTGTTTCTGCAGAACCTCCAGCACATCGTTGTGAGCTCGTTCTGCAGCCACGTGGAACGCGGTCATGAAACTGTACGAAAATAAAGAATAGGTTGAGTTGGTAAAGCTGTATGGAGTGAAAAGCTCTATATGTGTGTGTGTGTGTGTGTGTGTGTGTGTGTCTTACTCTTTGTTCTTCTCATGGATGTTGGCTCCTTTACGCAGCAGCAGCTCCGTAACCTGTTTGCGCTTGGGATGAGGGGACGCCACGACGCAGTGCTACACACACACACACACACACACACACACACACACACACACACACACACACACGTTAGAAATAATGGTCAGTAACTGTATTGTACATTAATATATTATACAACTTATATAGAATGAAAGAAAATAAAATGAAAATGTAAAACAGGTCAGGTGTGTAGAGGTAGGTGTGTGTGTGTGTGTGTGTGTGTGTGTGTGTGTGTGTGTGTGTGTTACCAGAGCGCTGTCCTGAGAGTGTGGGTGTTTGAAGTTGATGATGTCTGGTGGAACCTTTTTGGCCTTGGCCACGTCTGCCTCACGTGCAGCCTGGAGCAGTGAGTGACCTTTAAACTCATCTGAGAGACAACACACACACACACACACACACACACACACACACACACACAGTCATTTACACAGCAAATATCTATATCTAAAATGTCTGCAGTTCAGGTGTGTGTGTGTGTGTGTGTGTGTGTGTGTGTGTGTGTGTGAGAGACTCACAGGCGAGTCGGTCTCGGAGTTCAGGTGTGTGTGTGTGTGTGAGTGTGAGACTCACAGGCGAATCGATCTCGGAGATCAGGTGTGTGTGTGTGTGTGTGTGTGTGTGTGTGAGTGTGAGACTCACAGGCGAGTCGATCTCGGAGATCAGGTG
>NC_139596.1:477480-492480 GCF_946808225.1 Silurus aristotelis | reverse complement strand
AAGAAAGAAAGAAATGGATCCTGTACTGCTCATTCCTCTCTGATACACCGTGCAGGAAAAATTAATCAGATAAGAGACAGAAAGTTCTTCACGGTGACACACTGCTCACCACAACAGAACCATTCTGATGTCATTACATCTGACCAATCAGAGACCATCACTGCTCATCGCTCCGCCCACATGCCCATGTATAGTAACAGCACGATTCACTCACTAATGAGAAACACCACCAAATTCACCTCTTTATACAGAAATCCAGCTGTGCCACAGCTGTAAACCCTGAGACCCACATGTTACAGTTATTTATTTATGAGAGTATTTCTGTTGTGAAGGTGATGTTACAGCTAGCTAGAGATGTATTATGATAGATGTGTAATACAGGTGTGATGTACAGGTACACAGTGTATCAGAGCAGTAAATATTATATAATAAAGTGTAATATAATAAGAAGACACTGAAGTGGACTGGATGCAGGTGTGAGTATTAGATACTGAGCGCTAAATGGAGATTAAATGCGGATTAAGTGTGAACCTGCGGCGAAGTGAAGTGGAGTGGATTTCCTCCCGGACACGTCCTTAGCGTTCACATTCACCGAGTCCACGAGCCGCTTGACCCGGGACACGTCTCCGTTCCTGCAGGCCTCGAACAGCTCCCTGAACGCTCCTCCGGCGGCCCCTGCTCCAGCCCCAGCCCCAGCCCCAGCCCCAGCCCCAGCCCCAGCCCCAGCCCCAGCCCCAGCCCCGGCCCCAGCCCCAGCCCCAGCCCCAGCCCCGGCCCCAGCCCCGGCCACAGCCCCGGCCCCGGAGCTCTCCTCCCCATCAGCGCCCTGAGCGCACACAGCCGCAGCGGGGCGGCCCGGGGAGGCCGCGGGAACCACCACCTCCACCGCCGCCGCCGAGACCAAAACCGCGCCGCTCTCCGACGGGCTCAAAGACGCCGATTCCGGGGTGACCGCGGGAGTGTCCGGCGGCGGGGAGGAAAACAGGGCGCTGCGCGGAGGAGAAGGCAGCGCTCCGTGATGCTGAGAGGAGCGACGGGACACCGCCATCTTTACCGTCCGTCTCCCTCCCTGTGTCAACAATAAACAGCTGGAACTGCATCACTTCCGGAGAGAGAGGGCGGAACTTCCGGTGTACGAAGTAATGGCGTGTGATATTTTACAACCCATAATAACCTGTGTGTGTTATTCAACCCATAATAACACACACACAGACACACACACACACACTCTCACCCCCCCCCCACACACACATTCACCCCCCCCCCCACACACACACACATTCACCCCCCCCACACACACACATTCACCCCCCCCCACACACACACATTCACACCCCCCCACACACACACACACATTCAACCCCCCCCCCACACACACACACATTCACCCCCCCCCCACACACACACATTCAACCCCCCCCACACACACACATTCACCCCCCCACACACACACACATTCACCCCGATCACCAAACTGTTTATTACATTTATTACTTTTATTTCACACTCAATTTATTTATTTATTCTTCTTGTTATTTAAAATGATTCTATTATCCTTGAATATATTGTGTAGAACACTGTTCTGTACATGTTCACGTGTATTGAGTTATTTTCATGTTTATCTGCTTTGATTATTTAGAATATAATTATTTATGCTCAACACAAAAAGGAGTGAGTCAAAACATCTTTTTTTTTATAATAACTGAATATGATAAAGGTTATTATAAAGTTCAGAGTCTGTGTATATGTGAATATAATTATAATGAGATCTCAGTAATGCAGTTTCTGCTGAATCAGTGGAATAAAAGGACTTCACACTGTATCTGATGGTATGCACATAAACTCTGAGCTTCTGGTTGCCATTGAGACACAAACAAACTCCACTTCCGGTGTGAGCAGTGTGTGTTTTCAGCTGTACACAGAGTTAGAGTTTTATATTATATTACTGTACCTGAGCTGCATGGAGGTGAAACCAATGCTATGTGTAAGTGTGTGTTCTGAGTGTTAGTGTGTGTGCTGAGTGTGGTGTGTGTGTGTGTGTGTGTGTGTGTTTTACACCATGCCCATTTCTTCAGGTGCTACAGTAAGACAGAAACAAGACTCCTACTTAAAGAGGTGAGAGATTATAAACTGACTCTTTTCTGAAATGCAGTTTGGAATTTAAATAAATAAACAAATAAATAAATAAATAAATAAATGTGGCGTTTATGTTTTGAGATTTTTTTTATTTCCTTTATGATTTTTTTTTTTTTAGCTGTTTAATTTCTGATGTTGCAGTTGCGGTAATACGGCCTATAGGGGGCGCTAATGCTCATCAGTCAGACTGTACACAAGCTGGTTCAGATCTAAATCCCGTGTAAAACTGATCATTTCGTTCAAATTAAAGCTGTCAAAAAATGGTGTGAACTTTAAGCTGGACCTGAGAAGACATTCATCTGCCAATATGTATCTCCACTTCCACCGAGTATCATGAAATATTCATTATACTAATCATTACCATTTCATTAAACTGATGGGCCTCATGTATAAAACATGCTCATCATCTTTGGCTTAAAAATAATGAATCTTGTCTTCCGTAAGCATCATCATCTTTAAACCCACTTTCCCTCCTGCCTGGGGTCGTGTAGACCACTACAAACCATCCACTGGTCTCCTTCACCTGAACCCTGTATCAGATAGAACATATGGAATGAAAGCAGATGTTTGGTGTTACACATCAGTCCTGGACCGTGTCCTGTTATTCGTGTATTTAGGTACCTCAGAAGTCTTCCTCAGGAGAAGAGAAGGGTTCTGGAGAACTCTCTGGAGGTGAGAAATATGATACATATAATGCAGTAAAGAGGCATATATTCACTTCAGGGGTTCAGTGCAAGTGTGTGTGTGTGTGTGTGTGTTTGTTTTATAGGCGGCATGTATTTCTGAAGCAGCTGCAGTAAAAGTGGATGATCTGCAAGAAGGTACATCTCTGCACACTTCACCAGGTATAGAACAGTGCATTTAAGGTTTATTGAGATTCGTGTGTGTGTGTGTGTGTGTGTGTGTGTGTGTGTGTGTGTGTGTGTGTTTCAGTTGTGCAGAAGGAGAAACACTCAGAGGAGGATCAGGGTGGAAAAGGAGATGCAGCTGGTGAAAGAAAAGTATCCAAAAAATCTTCAACATGCACTGTGTTATAACACACACACACACACACACACACACACACACACACACACACACACACACACACACACACACTGTTTTCGTGTAAATTTGAAATGTTGAACTAATATGCTAATGACTTCAAGGTGCATCATGGAAATGTGTCAGTGAAGTTTTGCAGGTTTACTCCACAAAATATCTCTGTCTGACGAGATGTGGTTTTAAAACACAAACACACACACACACACACACACACACACACACACACACACACACACACACACACACACTTAAACACATTCACTTTAATAAATGTACAAATGAAATGATGACATTAAGGATTTCTTTTTTATAATATACAGTATTTTCTCTGCACAGGAAACATAATGGAGGATTTAAAACACAAATACAAAAATATCTAATAAATCATTAGTATGGATTGTTACAATCATTTCCCAAACGACCAAAACTATTATATTAAAGTACCAAAAGATAACAATCATAGAGTTTATACTTGTAAAAAGCTCCATGTAAACAGTGTAAAGAGTGTAAAGAGTGTAAAGGGTGTAAAGAGTGTAAAGGGTGTAAAGAGTGTAAAGGGTGTAAAGAGTGTAAACAGTGTAAAGAGTGTAAAGAGTGTAAAGGGTGTAAAGAGTGTAAAGGGTGTAAAGAGTGTAAAGAGTGTAAAGAGTTTAAACGGTGTAAAGAGTGTAAAGAGTGTAAAGGGTGGAAATGGTGTAAACTGTGTAAAGAGTGTAAAGGGTGGAAATGGTGTAAACGGTGTAAAGAGTGTAAAGAGTGTAAAGAGTGTAAAGGGTGGAAATGGTGTAAACTGTGTAAAGAGTGTAAAGAGTTTAAACGGTGTAAAGAGTGTAAATGGTGTAAACTGTGTAAAGAGTGTAAAGAGTTTAAACGGTGTAAAGAGTGTAAAGAGTGCAAATGGTGTAAACAGTGTAAAGAGTGTAATGAGTTTAAATAGTGTAGAGTGTAAAGAGTGTAAATGGTGTAAAGATTGTAAAGAGTGTAAAGAGTGTAAAGCGTTTAAACAGTGTAAAGAGTGTAAAGAGTGTACAGAGTGTACAGAGTGTAAAGAGTGAAACGAGTGTAATGAGTGTAATGAGTGTAAAGAGTGTAAAGAGTGCTGTAGGATTGTGCTGCAGTGTAGGGGATAAATAAAGTGCATCTCCTACAGCAGTGTTCAGGGTGTTTCAGTAGAAGATTGTTCAGCAGGAATGCTCTGAATCCTGTACACACTGTCCCACAATATAAAGAGTCCAATACATTTGAAAAACATAATCAATCTGTTTCACGGATTTCAGCGTGGCTCCAGAGGTGCAGTAGTTCTTCACTCTTCTCTTTACTCAGACTCTGCACCACACTTCTAATTAAACTGAAACACCTCACATACAATACTGCTCATATTTACATTTTATACTTAATGCTCTTGAAATCAAGTGAAATGTGAAATCACTGGAAATCTGAGGATAAACATAACAAAATATAACAAAAACACGAAGACATGAATTACACAGAACATCCCTAAACATAATCCACATCCCTTACACACTCCAAAACCCACTTCCCTGCATATAACACAAACTCATTACACTCCTCTGTAGTGATCACATCCAGGAGCTACAGTAAGGGTTTACCCAGTGTAACGTATCAGTGTAGAACTTATGCATATTGTTCCTTTTACATGAAATAAATCATCAGTGAAAACTGTGATCTCAACTGTAAACCACAATATAGTGTTTAATATTTTAATGTTATTTATCAAAGGCAGTGGAGGCTTCATGATTAAGTAGTGAGGGGTTCTGAGGAAGCCCCAGAACTGCCCAGCTGCTCCTGGAGGGTTTTTGGGTGAAGCCGTCAACCCTCTGCTCCAGTTCTCCAGCTCACAGCCGATCCTGAGCTCTGACTTTCTAACAAACTGGGATTATATAAAAACGATTTCCCAGTGGGACTCAAGCAAATGCACAGACACAGTTGGAGAACAACCTGAAAATGGTTTTTCTTGATCCCCACCAATCAGGACACTGGACATTTCAGTGAAATGGACCAGGTTTGCATGGCTGTTGGTTTGGAGTTGCTGATCTCCTGGGATTTTCACACACAACACAGTTTAGAGTTGGTGTATTTATGTGTGCTTTCAGTGAGCAGCATTTCTCAGAGAGTTAAAATCCTGCTGGAAATACGACCTCAGCCATAAAGAGACAAGAAATAGCACAATACATTCAGTCAGCATTATGAAGACTAACAGTAACCTGGAAAACATTTCCCACCCCATCATATCACTAGAACCATTAACTGTAGGAGAACGGATCCATGGCTTCACTTTGGTTTGGGCTGGCTGTGACACCATCATCTGTATGCCACTGAAAATATTCCTCAGTGTAGCAGTCAGACACGTGTAAATATGGGGAATATTTGGCGCTGCTGTTACTGCGATTCAGCATGACTGCTCCAGCATAATCCTGCTCTGTGGATGAGTCCCAGTCTCCCATTTGTGCCCTCCATCCGTACAGGCTGTCACGCGACTCAGCAGCTGAAGCATGTCTACTTCCAACCTGGGAAACCTTTAAAATATATAATAATATACATCAAATACATCTATTTACATAAATGTGTGTGTGTGTGTGTGTGTGTGTGTGTGTGTGTGTGTGTGTGTGCATTTATAAAACCATCACATCCTGCAGCTTACATGAAAAACTCAGTTCTATTTATAATAAACACAATAAAGTTCATGATCCAAATGTGTTCAGAAACATTCAGGTTCCATGTAAAACTATTGTGAAATCAAATGATAATTAACCATCCAACATTTCACAGGTAACAGGTACATTTCTCGTGTACAGATACTTATGAGATGAAACTTTTTCTCTCTGTGCAAAACAATTAGAAAAAACAAAAATGAAAAAAATCCATATCTAACCTCAACTGTAGCCCTAACATTGGAACACACACACACACACACACACACACACACACACACACACACACACACACACACACACATAAAAAGGGATGAAAAACACAAATGGTCTCACATTTGCTTCACTGTATGATCGCTGTGACATGTGTGCTCTACTACTTATCCGTGAAGTTTTAAACAAGGGAATCTGAAATACAAACATCAAATATAAGATATATTCTGTACACACACACACACACACACACACACACACACACACACACACACAATTATATATATATATATATATATACACACAGATACGTGAAGTTTAAAGTGTGCTTAGAGTAAATAAGTTTACATTTATAAAAAACAGTTAAATTATTATTCATGTATTTATTAGTGGTGTAACGGTACACAAAATTCACAGTTCAATACGGACCTCAGTTTTCACGGTTCGGTTGGGGTTTTGGGGAGGGGGGGTGGGGGGGCATAAAATTGCTTGTTGTTCATTATTAACATTTGTTAACATAAACAGTTTACATTTTTTTTACAGTTTTAAATAAAATACCTGCTTGGATCAAAAATATATACAAATTAAAGCAATAAACTTTTTATTATATCAATTAAATTGAGTAATTAATTAATTTGGCACAAATCGAATATAATTTAATAAATGGAAATAATTAGAGCCCATTTGGGTAATACAGATGTGTATATAAGTGTGTGTGTGTTTTACATTTAATATTTAATATTTTAAAGATATGATCAGGAGTTTCTGCTTTAAGAGAGAAATTCTTGAAGCTGGGTATAAAACGCTAAAGAATCCATATCTCTAGACCGGTGTAAAAATGTTGGAGATTACAAGAAGTGGCAGCGATTCTGTGCCTGAAGAAAACAAAAAGCTTTTGCAAATCTTTCTTACTTGTTCGTTTCTTTCTTGCACTTGATAATGCAGGATGATTTGGTTCAGATCTGCCTCACTGTAGGCTTGCCTCTGCCTCATACCTGCTGCACTGGAGTTTCTCTGTAAAATATACAACAACTGTAAGATACAATAAGATACAAGATATACTGGAATATTGTTGAAGCCAAGGCTGCTCCACCAATAAAATGTCAGAGGGTGAAAAAGAAAAGAAGTTTCTACTTTCTTGAAAGAGAAATTCCATGACTAGTATCATCATTAGCCTTTGATGTAAACATCTGTGTAAGTGCATAGTAACCACATAGTGCAGTTACTAGAGTTTTGAAGCTATTACCTCCCCCATACTCCAGGGGGCGCTATTTAAAATCTCTCCTCAGGGATAAAGGACAAGGGAAAACAGAGCAAGAGTGCTTGAACGCATGTTTGTATGAACTCTTGTGTTAGTTGTATGTGTAGTCCAGGTTGGGAAACTTTTGTTTTAAGCTCAACCAAGTAAGTGTTTTTTTGTTAATTTGTGTTGTAAACATTGTATTTGGAGGTATTTGGTTTAGCCTGCATGTCTCTAAAAAAAGGACTGCTCCTTCTCCCCTTCCATGATATTGATCATTTAATTGGCTTCTCCAGAGCTTGTGTAGTTCAGTTCTTCTGGTAACTGATCTTCATCTTCATTCTGTTTGTTTGGGGGGGCAGTGAGCCGGTGGGCTACCAGGTAGAATAACCTACATTCAAGATACTTTGTGTGCATATTTTGTGTTTCTTGTTTGTGCTTTTTCTGAGAACTGTATAATTTTGTGAACTCTCAGCAGGACGGTTACAGGAGTAGTATCTCCATGACTTACACGTTCCTCCAGGCACATCCACAGATGCTGTATGTAGGCCTGCTGCTGTTGCTGCTGTATTGCATGCTCTTGTTCCATTTGCTGATTCACCATACGCTCCTGTTGCAGTTTCTCCTTCAGTATTCTCTCCTGTTCCTCCTGCTGCAGCTTTACAC
Organism: Silurus aristotelis; assembly: GCF_946808225.1. Classification (NCBI taxonomy): domain Eukaryota; kingdom Metazoa; phylum Chordata; class Actinopteri; order Siluriformes; family Siluridae; genus Silurus; species Silurus aristotelis. The sequence continues at coordinate 484,509 of NC_139596.1, read as the reverse complement.
GCTTCAAAAGCTTAGATCTAATCTTTAGAAAACACACTAGTCCTATAATTACCCCCATCATCAATGCCAGAGCAGGTAAAAGCCATGCTAACAGCTGGTTTACTGGCTGCCCGTTAGTAATCCGCTGGATCTCTATAAAACACACACACTCAAATAGTCAATAGTTTAATAACGAATCTGACTGATTCAGTAACAGAAGTGAAGTGAAGGAGTTATGAGAGGAATAAGAATCTGCACTGTGCACATTATTATACATTATGAATATTACACAAGCATGTGAGCTGCTACACTGAATCACTGATCACAGCTGTAATCTAGAAATAAGCAGAGTGTCAGAGGAAATCACAGATAATCACAGGTGATCACAGGTGATTAGTGCCAGCAGGAAGACTGAGACTGTGATGTTGTTGTTAATGTGGAAGACGTACCTATTACATACAGTGTGTATATATAAATATTTTCCTCATACTCCACGTCCCGGATGGTGTAAATGCCACTGTCGGTGATGTTCACGTCTCTCAGTGTGAGCTCGGGGTAACTGAGTGATGCTCTGGGTGTGTATTCAGCTTTACACTGTAGTATGTGTTTAGTCACTGTACAGATCTGTTCACCGTATAAACCTGATGAATCTTTGGGTTTATAAATCACCTCAAGTGACTGTGGTACAGGTAAATCCATCAGCAGATCCTCACCAGAGTTTAACTCAACTGATGACATCAAAGCTGAGGAGAATAAATTCATTAAAAACCGATAGTCACGGATCTGAATCACTTATCACCCACACCTGATCAGTGACTGCACACTTACTCTGGATGCTGAGACGCACATCACGAACGTCCATGCTGTTACAGTTACAGGTATATAAACCCCTGTGAGTGTAATCAGCTGCAGTGATGGTGAGAGAGAGATCCCCCTTTACATACTCATCATGGGATATTTTATATCCATCCACTGAGCTGCATGACGTTTGATCACACTGAGACAGAACATTGTCTCGATTATGAGATATGGTCCATTTGCCCAGACCAGAACATGTGTAATTACAGGGGAGTTTAGCAGACTGATGAAGCTTCACTGTTACAGTGATAAAAGCCAGTGTAGGTACTGAAAGAAAGATAAACACCATCATCACTCTTGTTCTGTTGGATAAAAAAACCTCCTCTAACAAAAGAGAAAGAAACCAATAAAGGCCCAGAATCTGAGTAATGTTTTTGGTCTCAGGCCTGAAACAGTCAAACACATTGGTGAACTACAGTAGGTGCAGTCGTGTCATCACACCCATATACAGCTCAGAACAAGTCTGGAAAAAATATAGAACAAGTTTACTTTATCTCTAATTCTCAAATTACTGTTTCATTACAATTTCCATTCACTGGAACAAACAGATCCAGACATGACGACATGATACCAGCATGATGATACCCCTGAGTGAGCTTCATGAAGACACGTGAATACTGAACTCAGTTCCTGCACAAAGCCCTGACTTGACCAATCTCCATAAATACCTTTGGGATTAACTGGAACTGCAGCAGAGTCTGATGTCTCACTAATGGTGTTGTGGATGAATAAACACTGATTTTCCACAGCCATGTCTCAAAATCACACTTACCAGGGGTGAACAGGACGATGAAGATGAGCAGGACACAGTGATCAGTGCAGGACTGCATGGTGGAGCAGACATGACAACTCCAATACCACTGCAAAGGTGGAGTCAAGTGGAGGAAACCAGGAGATAAGAACACCACTCGTCCTATAGAAACAGACGTGTAGTGCAGAAGAGGATTTTTAATTCATCAGTTCAGTTTTATTTCTATAGTGCTTTTAATAATGAACATTGTCCCTGAGCACTGCTCCAGATCCAGCTCCAGATCCAACATCAGCAGTGCTCCAGATCCAGCTCCAGATCCAACATCAGCAGTGCTCCAGATCCAGCTCCAGATCCAACATCAGCAGTGCTCCAGATCCAGCTCCAGATCCAACATCAGCAGTGCTCCAGATCCAGCTCCAGATCCAACACTCAGCAGTGCTCCGGATCCAGCATGAGCAGTTCTCCATTTGATGACCATTCTCTAATATCTGTGGTGTTTTATCTGTAGTGTGTGATCTCCATTAGAACTTGTGATCTTCTCCCAGATCTCCCTTACACTTGTCCTGACTCTGAGGTTCTACTGAAGTGGAGAATGTACAGGTGTATTACACACACTGCAGCTACCGGAACACATCCCGGAAGTAGATCTCTGCATCACACTGCTGATATTTCTGTACCTGACTCAAACAGCTGCATCTCAACTCAAACATCTGGAAACTGGTATGAGTTTTATTTGACAGGAAATGATGGAAAAACACGGAGAGAGATGAAGGTATAAAAACAGGAGAACTACATGAGTGTGGGATTGTTGATGTTTCCGCACTTTTGTTCTTCCACGTCACTCCACTATAAAAACTCATGACAGGAAGATCAGAGGTTTATGTTGTACTGAGTGTGTGTGTGTGTGTGTGTGTGTGTGTGTGTGTGTGTGTGTGTGTGTGTGTGTGTGTGTGTACTGAGTGTGTTTGTGGAGAGTGTGTGTGAGTGTGTAATAAACTCACCGTTTAAAAATTTCAGCCTCCTGACACTTTATTCCATAATGATCTCAAGACCGAACCGAAGCTCGCGCTCACTTTCACTTTTGTTTGTCACTAATGGCGCGTGACTCTGACGTCATCGCCCCTCGGCGGCGGTCCTTTCAAAACCCTGCTCGGTCTATGTGTCGAGTGTGACGTCATAACCCTTTAAACTTAGTAAACATGTGCACAGAACACCCTAACACTTACCCTATCCATAGAGGACACGTGTATCAGTAGATCAGTAGATCTACTTCAGATCTACTTCAGATCTACTGAATAGAAGATCAATAGATCAGTCGTAGATCAATAGTAGATCAGTAGTAGATCAATAGTAGATCAGTAGATTAGATTAGATTCAACTTTATTGTCATATATATTTAAGGTACATGTACAGATCCGATGAAATAATCAGTAGTAGATCAGTAGTAGATCAGTAGTAGATCAGTAGTAGATCAGTAGATTCCAGGTAACACCATGACTCTGTTTATAGAGAGAATCAGTGTGTGTTCTGTGCATTAAAACATTAGTTAACACACTGATTGATTGATGTTATTCTGAGCTGTGTATCATTCCAGTCAGAACTCTGTGCACTTTCCAACTTAAACATGACACAGAATTATATTTAGTTTAAATATGAATAACTCTGCCATGACTGATGTTACAGGCTGGAAAGAAAACATTTTGTTGTTATTACTTGAGTGTTAGTGAAGAGCATCATAATCCACCATGTTCAGAAGCAGAAAAGAGCCACCTGTTACTTTAACCCTTACAGGATTTTTCTTCTGCAGCTCTTTTGGAAGTGTTTTCGTGCTTGCAGGTGTATGGTGATGAATAGCAATAACCTGTACAGTACTAAATGCACTTATGGGGCAGACTGCTTGATTGTATTGACAGATCATTGGGAATAATGATGAGTCTGTGCAAATATCAGTCAAATTAGGCAACGTGGAAATCACTGAAAACTATAAACCACGTGTTCTTGTTCGTACTGTGTGTTATTACAGAACTCTCCGGGTTATTTTTTATAGCCATAACCCACTCCGTACAAGAGTCATGCCTAACCCACTGCTCTCACACTTTCCCTCTACATCTCTTGTTTGCCCCTTAAACCCCCCCCCCTTTATTTTGAATAAAAAGCAGACATTTTGGACATTTAAACTAAAACAACTGTAATTTGAATTAAAAACACATTTAAATTGCAATTAATGATTACATTCATTTATTGACTTTTACATTATAATAAATGTGAACAGGTATTTAATCTCTGTATATAAAGCTGAAATACCACTGACTGAAATACCACTGACTGACTCATCACAAAATCTCAAAAACCACTGAACGGATTGCAATGAAATTTGGAGCATACCTTCCTCTTGGGTCTTAGGTGCTCACTAAGAAAGGGTTTTGAAAAATTCGCCCTGGATCGCAGCTAACTCGCGAAAAACGTGATTTCTCACGCATTGTAAATTCTTCGAAATAACATTACGGATTCTAATGAAATTTACTACATTGTTTATTATTAGATGTTAGATGCACGATAAAAATTATTTGCAAAGTAGTTTGCCCTGTATCCTTACTACAAAGGGGTAGTACGTTATTTGTTGACGTTACGTTCTGATCTCTGATCATCCAGTCCTGCTCAGTGCTTACTGCTTATTGCCATATTGCTTAGCGTTCTGCCTTCCGTAGCGAAGCACGGGCACTTTCAGCTAGTAGATATACATAATTTGCTGATCCAGAAACTCAAATGAACTTAATTCATGTCAGAAATCACCTGTGATATTACACTTAAGGGTTACAGTTTAAAAACACAACTCCCAGTGATGCCCAAAGTGGAAGTGTGAGCTCCAGTCCATGTGCTGAGTGATCTTCGGGAACACACACACACACACACACACACACACACACACACACACAAAAAAAAAAAACAATATATATTAAAACAACATAATTTTTTGTCTGTATTGTCATTATATTTAACATGATAATGAACCGTAAATGATTGTAAAATTGTGATTGGTCAGAAGGTGTTTTTTTTTTATTTAGGTGTTTAGTTTTCATTTCCATAGTAATGACTCCAAAACAGAGATTCTTACTAAGATGAGATTTTCTCCACAGCAAAGAAGCTGATAAGCTGCAATTCTTTTGTCTTTTTAACATCAAGACTGATGAGGAAATGAGCATTTATAGCTGCTATAACTTAAGTAACATAAAACCTGATTGAAATGTAACTAAAAATACTAATGGATTACATGTTAGAACATTTTAAAGATCGTATCCTATATTACGTATAATTATTATAAATATTACACATGCGCCCACAAACACACAGAGACACACAGGACATACCTTTTACAGACACACTGTAGATAAGAAGGGGTTCATCTTCCGTGTTTTGAATGATGTAATTTCCACTATCATACATATTTACTTTATCCAGTTTGAGAATGTTCAGTAGCCTGTGTGTGTAGTCACCTTTACTCAGCAGGTTATTGGTTGGATTATTAGAATATATCACAGAACCATTATAAATCACCTTCACCTCCTCTGCTATGGGCAAATCCATTAACAGACTGTCACCAGGTTTCAGGTCAACTGATGAGTTCTGGGCTACAGGAGCAACAACATATGGAACTGGATCTAAATCTGATCATCAATCAAATTGAAAGTGTTTTTCATCAAAAAGTGTTCAGTGAAACGATTAAAGATACTCACCATCAATAGTGACACGTTGCTCGTTGACAATTTTGTCATTACACTTACACTCGTACACCCCCCATGTACTGTAATTAGCTTCAGTGATGGAGAGAGAGAGATTGTCTCTCTTGTGCTGATCACGAAACATTTTATACCCCTCCTCTGACTGGCATGATGTCTCATTACACTGAGCCACAACTTTGCCTCGGTGGGTCCATTGGACCACACCAGCACAATCCCGTGTGCAGGGGAGGGTAATAGACTCATTAATCTTCACTCTTACATTGTCAATAAATCTTTCTGAAAGAAAGAGTAAATGATTCATACCATGGAAATAATGTATATCTTCTGCCTGTGTTTATTCTGATGCAATTTTGCTGTTCACATAAGAAGAGAGCATAAATATTGACTTCCTTAGAAGGTTAGTTTCATAAAACATAAAACAATCATTGTGGTTTATCATTATAGTCAGTAAGTTTTATGTAAAAGTTAGCAAGCTGGTTAACTCAGTTGATTCCAACTGGTTCCAGATGTTTTCACAATGAAGACTTACTTTTCACAGAGACAATATAATTGAGATTGATATCATTATTGTTCTTGTCCCAGACAGAGTAAACTCCACTATCAGACAGTGTTACGTTCTCCAGGATTAGACCAGCATCACTCAGTGCTACTCTTGGTGTATATTTAGCTTTACACTGTAGTGATTGTTGAATCACAGAGCAGAAGGGTTCACTATATTCATCAGCCGGATCTTTACTTTTATAAGTCACCTCCTTTGGGCCTGGCATGTGCACATCCAGGACTAAATCTTCACCAGGCTTCAGATCGATATATAATGTTCTCACTGTGGAAAACAGACATCCAATAATTCCATCAGTTCCAAATAGAAATGACAATGAGAGAATTTGAATGGATAAATCAGTAATGAACAAATAAAGATGCTTACGTTCAATGCTGAGGCGTGCAGTGTTGATGATATTTATACAATCACGTTCACAAGTGTACAAACCCCTGTTACTGTAATCAACTGCAGTGATGGTGAGAGAGAGATTTCCCTTCAAATACACATCATGAGAGATTTGAAATCCTTCCTTAGACCAGCATGAAGTGTAATTACACTGAGCCACAATTTCATGTGGTTCATCAGCCACAGTCCATCTGAAGAAACCAGAACAATTCTGCTCACAGGGAAGAACAGCAGACTGGTTCAGCTTCACCATTACAGACGTGAAAGCCTGTGTAGGCACTGAAAGAGAAAATAAAAATAAAATAAATACAAATTGAAATGATTGTAATCCTAAATATTCCATATTTTTTTTATCTTTTTATTTTTTTATTTTAACAAGTTTAAATATTTCATGTTCTATTTGAAAAATAAATGTATGATGACAGACAGTAGCCAATATGTAGCAAACGAGACAAGCACAATCAGAAATGCTGCAGTAAGCTAAGAACAAAAAATAGTGTGCATGTAGGTATACAGTGAAAATGTGCAGACAATGTGTACAATTAGAATGCGGGGTGTGTATAGTGAGTGTACAGTGTGGAGTCAATCTGTACAGTGAGTGTGCACAGTGAAAATTTAGTGTACAGTGAGAGTGTAATGAATGTACTGTGTACAATACGAGTGTACAGTGTGTGTACAGTGAGTTTGTACAGTACAGTACAGTGTACAGTGAGAGTGTAGAGTGTACAGTAGGAGTGTACAGTGAGAGTGTAGTT
>NC_139596.1:442480-469980 GCF_946808225.1 Silurus aristotelis | reverse complement strand
GATCACTATGGCATTAAAAGCTACTTTTCATTGTGGTTTAAATTCCAAAATCCTCACAGAGCCCATCATTAGAGATGAACAATTAACCCTAAATTTGCTTTTTAACTTAGCCATTCCTCTAGAGCTCATGTTACTCAAATAAGGGTCATGTCATGCTGCACCTTCTTCCCTTATTTAGAATGAAAGCCCAGAGCCCCTCCAGTAAGAAAAAAACAACCAAATAACGAGTCCAAAACTCATCTTGTTTTCATTCATAGTCTCACCCAAGCACCAAGTGATCCTTATCTGCCATGGCATGAGCCGACATCAAGCCTAGCCTTTATTTACATTTACGTTTGTGGTATTTAGCAGAAGCCCTTATCCAGAGCAACGTACAAAAGTGCTTTGTGTCTCTAGTAATGAATAAATCTACACTGTACACCAGATTACACACTTCATATAAATACATATTATATAACATGTATTTATAAATATATATATATTCACATACATAAAGACCCCTGACATCCTAATTTATAATTGCTTCTGAGACTTTAAAGAGGCTACTGTTCCTTCAAAACCAGTCATTGTTGAGTTTGACACTTCTGAGACAAGATGGGAGCTGTCCCTCACCACATAAATCTATAATGTGATAAATACAGAGCTGTTGACAATCAAACTACCACCCGAGGGCCTGAACATCCATTTGTCTTCTTCACACATCACAAGCACCTCAACTCATGCCAAGCATGCTGTTCACAGTTTTTTGCCAAATTCCATCTCTATCCCATTTGGACATCACTGGAGACATACAGTGGGAACTGGATCAGACAACTTCCCATGTTCCATTAGATCCAATCTCAGGGTCATGGGCAGAAGGAAAATTTTACATTCCAGAAATACAACTGGCCAAACATGCTCACTGATGTCCAAAGAGTATCATCATCATGCTCAGCCTGCTCTATACTCAAGTGCTCACCAGCTGCTGGTAAGCCCATAACACCCACATTTGAATGGCCTTGGTCACACAATTCTCTGCAACGGATTTCATATCGCTGAATCCCAGGCTAACACAGTCATCACGGTGATCATTGACCCTGATTCTGCCACAAGCAAATAGAAAAGTGGAGCAGGCAAAACAAGGGGTGGGGCACTGTTTGTTTATTTTCTGCCAACAAAGAAGCAATGGACTCAATTCTTACAAATGAAGGAATATGTGCATAGCTCTCCATGTAACTCTTCCACACATCTCACCCTCTTCAAATGTATGGTGGCTACCAGCTGCCAATGTTCCCTTGGAACACAAGACCCAAAGATTCTGGGGTCTTGATTCATAGGGGTCTTGAAAAAACCACTTGCGTGTAGAAGGCACACATATGAGACGAGAGCATCCCGAGTAGCAACCTGAGTGATTGGGTGTGGCTTGGGGTTGAGTGTTGGGGGCAGCTACCTGAGCTCAGCCCGTGAGAGACTCTAATTTTCAGCAGCCACTAAAGCCTCCAAATCAGGCCACAGCAAGGTTTATTGTATAAACAGTAACATAATTTCCTGTGCTTTTTTACAAACTCAGCATTAAAATGGCATTGCAAGCGTTTGTTATATTGTTTTATAATTTCTTGCTGAACAATTTCCATCCTTATGGAATCTTGTCTCTCCTTGTCAAGTCTGTTTGTGGAGCATTTAAACGTTGCCTGTTTACTAACAATGATTCTGATGATCAACTTGGATTTTTCCTTGATTCTAATATAGCCAATAACTCATGATTGAATGTATCTAATACGGCTGACACTAAGTAGTCTGTATTTTAAAGAAAGACACACTGTAAATAAAAATGTTCCTTACTCTTAGGTTTAGAAATATACAAATTATCGATATATTGAAAATGAAAAAAAATTGTATTGAAACAATCAAACATTCGTTAATGATTTTTCACATTTGCACATTTACATAGAAAACACACACACACACACACACACACACACACACACACACACACAAACAATCTCCAATACTTACCTGTTTCTCCAAATACTGCTCTAGAATCACTATATGTTTCAAACTCTCTGTACACTGCAAACGCTTCTGTTCCAAACGCTCCTGTTCCTCCTGCTGCAGTAAACTTTCCTGTTCCTCCTAGTCCTATAATTACCCCCATCATCAATGCCAGAGCAGGTAAAAGCCATGCTAACAGCTGGTTTACTGGCTGCCCGTTAGTAATCCGCTGGATCTCTATAAAACACACACACTCAAATAGTCAATAGTTTAATAACGAATCTGACTGATTCAGTAACAGAAGTGAAGTGAAGGAGTTATGAGAGGAATAAGAATCTGCACTGTGCACATTATTATACATTATGAATATTACACAAGCATGTGAGCTGCTACACTGAATCACTGATCACAGCTGTAATCTAGAAATAAGCAGAGTGTCAGAGGAAATCACAGATAATCACAGGTGATCACAGGTGATTAGTGCCAGCAGGAAGACTGAGACTGTGATGTTGTTGTTAATGTGGAAGACGTACCTATTACATACAGTGTGTATATATAAATATTTTCCTCATACTCCACGTCCCGGATGGTGTAAATGCCACTGTCGGTGATGTTCACGTCTCTCAGTGTGAGCTCGGGGTAACTGAGTGATGCTCTGGGTGTGTATTCAGCTTTACACTGTAGTATGTGTATCACACCCATAACTTGTGTCCTGCACAGAATCCTGACCTCCGTAACCCCCCTGAACACCTTTGAGATGAAATGGAAGTGGAGCCTCATCCTCACCCAACTTCAGAGTCGAATCTCTCTAATGTTGTTGTATCTGTATGAACATTAATCCCCACAGCCACGCAGTTCTTTAAAATTTTTGCCCCTGGTTCCGAACAAAATTTCGGGATACGAACATACGAACGTCACGCGCCAAAAAATCGCAGGTTGTTTTTTTTTCGTATCGCCACCCACGCTCTCTCACGCAGCTCGTCGCTGTAACAGAAATGATATCCACTGTACAGCATTATTTAGTGTGGAATTACTAAACTTTAAATACTGTACGTATTCCTATCACCATGCCGCCAACAAAGAAGCCTGATGCAGAAGGTGGAAAGAAGAAAGAAGCCATCACTGTGGAAATGAAGAAGGAGATAATCAAGAAACACCGCGATGGCATGCGTGTTGTTGATCTAGCAAGGCATTATAACAGGTCAGCATCCACTATCTGCACCATACTAAAAATTAAGGATAAACTAGTTTATCTAGATACTGCAAAGGGTGTTACGATGAATGTTTCGTTGAAGCAACGGCCACGCGTTCTCGACGAAGTGGAAAAGTCGCTTCTCATTTGGATAACCGAGAAGCAGCTAGCAGGTGATAGTGTAAGTGAAGCAATAACCTGTGAAAAGGCCAGGATGTTGTACGGGAACCTAGTGAAAGATTTACCAGGTACTTCAAGTGATGCTACAGAGTTTAAGGCAAGTCGAGGATGGTTCGAGAAGTTCAAGAGAAGAACTGGTATCCATAGCGTTACACGGCACGGCGAAGCAGTGAGCTCTGACGTAAAGGCAGCAGAGAAGTTTGTGATCGAGTTCAAGAAGCTTATGGACTCGGAGCAGTATCTTCCACAACAGGTCTTCAACTGTGATGAGACAGGCCTGTTTTGGAAAAAAATGCCAAGGAGGACTTTCATCACCCAAAATGAGACAAAGCTGCCTGGACACAAGCCAATGAAAGATCGGCTGACCACTCAATGCGAGTGGAGACTTGAAAATGAAGCCTCTTCTTGTTTACACAGCCGAGAATCCACGAGCATTCAAGAGGTGTAAGGTGCAAAAGGACAGGCTGCCTGTTATGTGGAGATCAAACAGTAGGGCATGGGTAAACGAAGAACTGTGTACTGAGTGGATAAACTCTACCTGTGGTCCTCAAATAAAAAAATATCGTCTAGACAATAATCTGCCACTGAGAGCTGTGCTCGTTATGGATAATGCTCCTGCTCATACCAAGAGACTTCAGGATAACATCTTGGAAGAGTATCAATTTATTAAAATAGTCTACCTTCCTCGTAACACCACGCCTATACTGCAGCCCATGGATCAGCAGGTTAGCTCTAATTTTAAGAAGCTGTACACAAAGGGGCTTTTTGAACTTTGCTTTAATGTCACAGAGGGGACACAACTTACCCTGCAGGAGTTTTGGTCTCACCACTTCGATATTGTGGGGTGTCTGAAACTCATTGATACTGCATGGCGGGGTGTCTCGAAGAGAACACTGAACTCCGCAAGGAGAAAATTATGGCCGGAGTGTGTTCTTGAACGCGACTTCGAGGGATTCGTGAACCTGTCGAAGAAATCGTGTCCCTAGGAAAATCTCATGGCCTTGAAGTGGACGAAAATGACGTGGAAGAACTCGTTGCAGAACATAGTGAAGATCTCACTATCGACGAACTGAAGGAACTGCATCGACAGCAACACCAACAGCTTGAAGAGGCATTAGGGGAAGGAGATGAGGAAGAGAAAAAGATGAAATTGACAACGGCAGAAATCAGGGAACACACTGCAATCTGGTTAAGATTGCAGTCATTTGTAGAGGAAGATCACCCTGATAAGGCACTAGCAATAGGGGCTATAAACTCTTTTAATGGCGCTATGTCTCACTTCAGTGATATTTTAAAAAGTCGCCATAAGCAACTTTCAATTGAAAAATTCTTTATGAAAGTTGAAAAAAGCCATCGTAGTGAAACAAAGCAAAGTGAATTAAAAAAAAGAAAAATAAGTGAGGACAAGGATTCGGGTGACAGTCTGCCCGATATCATAATGGAAGGAGATTCTCCTTCCAAACAATAACTCTCCCTCCTCCCCCTTCTACGAACGCCAGCATGCCAGCAGCGAGTCTTCTCAAAGGTAAAGATAATGTTCTCCTCTCTTATATGTTTTTATATGGTATGATTTCAATATTACATGTTAAAAGTAAATAGTATTTGTGAATATTTGCTTTATTTTTATTTTTAAAGTAATATTTTTGGTTGTCCAGAACGAATTACCGAAGGTTCTGTTCATTCTTATGGGGAAATTCGTATCGGGATACAAACTTTTCAGGTTACGAATAAAGTACCGGAACAAATTAAATTCCTAACACGAGGTTCCACTGTACTTTAATACTGAAGACAGGATTAAATATAAAATTATGTAGTAAACAAAAACGAGTAAAATAACCCAGAATATGTTTTATGTGTCACATGACATTTGCTTTGATGAAAGCGTGGCACACTCTTGCCATTCGCTCAGTGAACCTCATGAGGTCATCACCTGGAATACCTTTTTTTAACAATCTTGAGGTTGTTTAATAATTACAGTATGTGATTTTTGGGTTAGGGTTAGTGTACTTAGTGTACTAGTGTACTAAAAGGTGAGTTTCACTTCAGTCTCCAGATGTTGATTCTGCTAAATTATGACCTGCATTTTATCTCTTTCACATAGACTCTGCCCCCTTTGTCCCTTTGCAAAGAACATATTTGGCAAGTTTAACAAGATGAACTGCAAAGTATTTCAGCTGAATGTTTGGAAAAACGAAGGGTCTGGATGTGGAGAGTGTGTGAAGCTGTTTTTCCTAAAAGAGGATTTTTCAATGAAAATAAAGTTCTGAACATTTATAGATGGTTTGGTGAAAGGAAATCCTTATAGTTACATTACAATCGTTACATTACCACGCTTGTTGTATAGAAACGACAAGAACATTCATGTGTCTATCAAACACCATAAAGGATGAGGTGTTTCCAAACCTTTCACAGGTTCTATCAGTGGAAAAATTAAATGTCCTGTTTTCATTACAACTTGAAATGATCAGGAAATCTGCAGTATAAATGGAACAACACTGAATATATCTTACAGCAGCATGTCAGGTGGTGTTTTATTCTGTTCTTCATCACTGCCCTGTTTACACTGAGGGTCTACACTGTGTGTGCTGATGATGATGGATAACTCCATCTGGAACAACTGGTTGGACAAGTAAACTGTGATGTGTTCTGTCAAGTAAGTAAAAGTAATATAACACATTTGTAGTGTAGAATGTGTTTTTTTCTACACAGTAACAGCTCCTGATAAACGACACGTTCAGACTTGTCTCATGTTCTTCTCTTCCTGTTGTGCCCAAGCCTGAACCTTCTCACCATTACACTCGCTTCTGATCAGCATTACAGTGTAATAAATACAAACTGATTCGTTTTCTTTAAAGACCTGAGAGCAGATTTACTTTTCAGTGATGAGTGTAGTATCAGTGTGCTGTATTCAGAATGATTACTTCAGTAAAACTTAACTTTCTTATACATGTGAGTAGATCGTACAACTGAGTAATAAATGGACAAAATGTACAGAAATACATATTAAAATGATCCAGGAACTGAAAGTGGACACAGTGGTGGTCACATTATTCAGTCTGATGATTTATTGAGATTTTTATTTTTTTTTTTTTATGATTTTTGTTTTGTTTTGTTTTCAGCTGTATACAATGTTGCAGTTGATGCATTTAGCCTGTAGGGGGCAATAATGCTCATCAATCAGACTGTATACAAGCTGGGACAAATATAATCGGTGTTAAACCCGTCTACATCACAGCCTTTTATAATCACTACAGGGGTTCAGTGTGTGTGTGTGTGTGTGTGTGTGTGTGTGTGTGTGTGTGTGTGTGTGTGTGTGTGTGTTGCTGCAACAGGCTGCATGTATTTCTGAAGCAGCTGCAGTGAAAGTAGATGATCTGCAAGAAGGTACATCTCTACACACGTCACCATTTGTAGAACATTGGAATTGAGGTTTATTGAGATTCGTGTGTGTGTGTGTGTGTGTGTGTGTGTGTGTGTGTGTGTGTGTGTGTGTGTGTGTGTGTGTGTGTGTGTGTGTCAGGTATGCAGAAGTAGAATCACTCATAGGAGGACAGTTTCAAAAAAGTCTTTAACACACACACACACACACACACACACACACACACACACACACACACAGAGGAATTCTGCTTCATAGCTTTATGTAGTACTGGTCAGTTGAAGCTGATCATATTTTTCCTCATTGTTGAATTGGTATTGTTTCGAGGTAAAACACTTAATGTGGTGTTGCAGTTCGAACTCTGACACATGGTTTTATTTGGTGAATGCAGTGAATCTGTGCGTAATGTAAGTGATTCTGTAAATATCGAGATAATAAATCATTTCAATATTCATGAGTTTGTCTGATCTTCCTGTAATTGAAACACTACACAAGTCATAAATAACACAGACACTGTATAAACACACACTGATTCAACTGCTTAACAAAATGTTTTATTTGATTTCATTTTTTTACACAAATGTACACAAAATAGTGTTTTATTTTATAAAAAAATATACAAAACAATTTAAAAAGTGACATTTGCACAAAATTGCATTTTACAGTACAAGTCAGTATGAAGCTTACTTATGTTATTACTTTTCAAGCAGTTGCTAAAGAAGTGAGGATGAAGATGATGATGATGAGGCAGGAGCATTACACAACTGTATTTTATTACATTTACTGAATTGTTTCTGGTTATTTATGGACTGTAACTTGCCCAGATCCCAGTCATAATTTGTAAAAGTTTGTTTTCAGTAGTTTCTATTGTTGGCCACATCATTTTACTGGATATATAACTAAAGATTAAATACAGTAAGGATGATTAAATGGCTTCCCTTTTCATTCATTAACACATAAATATACAGATACAGGTACCGGGGCTACATAACTTCATAATTCGTTGAAACGTCTTATAATGGATGTCACTGTATATGTGCTCACATGCCTCATCTGTTAATTGTCTGACTTTTACTCAACTAAACTATAAACATGATCAAGTATTTACAGAACACAAATACTGCAAACTCATAGCAAAAATAGGAATAAAAAATGTATCCCAGTAAAGTTAGGTCCAACATCAGCCAAGCTTTTCTGATTATAATGGTAATACTGCTGAAGAAAGTTTAGTTATCTAGAACATTGTTCCATATTTTCAGCTGGTTGAACATCATACATTTTCCAGTGCTCTATGATAGTGTGTAGTTCTGGTCTTCTCAAATTCCACCACTGGCCGATTGTATTGTCCCCATTGCCTAACTTGTTCTCCAAATCCTCGTCCATTTCAGCCATTTTTGTCTTCAACACCTCCACCATTGAGACATCGTTTAGAGTGGTCCAGCTCTGAGATCTACTCACTGAATGGGTTTTGTACTGCTGTATGAGCTTTTCCACCGCGAGCATCTGCCTTATCCAGAGTGACATCTTTGTGTCACTGTACGATCTCTGTCGGCTCTCTTCTTCTGGTGCTTCTTTCAGTTGAATCTATAAACCAAATAAAAAATGGAGACTGTGTGTTGATTTATAAAGAGAACCTAAAAAGGCATTCATGTTGTTGTGTAGTCAGAGAAAAGCAGTTAACTGATTTTAGAGAATCATTTTACTCAGCACTATGAGTTTATTACATTCCCATGTGCTCAGATTAAATAATGGACCTGGAGAATGTGATTATAAACTCAGTGGTTTCTCCACTAACACACAGGTCATAGTTATAATCCGGGGCATAGGTCAAATTTGAAACACGGTTTAAATTCATTAGTACAAAAAACAGAATATATTCTATAAACATTATTGTGACAGCATCATGCTGAGGGTTAGTGAATTCCTCTACACTTTCACCACATCCTGATCCTACTCCAGCAAGCCGTTTACTACACTTTCTGTCTTTTTGCATATTCCATCAATTCATTTATAGCATTAAGACATTAAGCTCAATTCTTTTAAAGCAGCATGCACACACACACACACACACACACACACACACACACACACACACACACACACACACACACACACACACACACACACTATGATGCTGCACATCTTCATTACTTACAGTTTCCTCCAGATCTGCTTTTTCCTGCTTAAGACGCTGTATACGCCGATTCTTCACCACAAATACTGCTACCATAATAATTACTATCAGAAACAGGAGCACTATTATTCCCAGCCACAGTGGATTCATTGACGAACTTCCATGCTCTGGAACACACACACACACACACACACAGAGTGACTTTAAAGGTAGATTTGGTGAACAGTCAATATATGATGTTTTGTTGGTTCTGCCTTATGATGGCCTTCTTGGTTGAAAGTTCTAAGAACAGCTTCAAATGCAAATTCAACACTTTGAAGCAACTTCTTTGCCTGAAAATAAGAATGAAACAGCAACTCCTAATTCCTTCACCAGATTTGCCCAACTACAGGGTACTCCAGCTTGAGCCCTACAAACCCTACCCCACAATACTCTCACTCTGATGGGTCTGCGGTATTCACATTCACACAGCCTCTGCACTGGTGTAGCTGTTTAATATAATGATTCAAATCCTGAATATATTTATTCGCACTGAATCCCAGAATTGGGATCATTTATTAATCACTCACTCGAATTTGCTAGCTTCTATACTGGGAGATTTGCTACCCACATTGAGAATTGTTCCAAGTGCCAAGACCCCTTGAGGTCACATGCTGAGTTGGGGATGTTGACTTTGTGGTATGAAATAGGGATACTGGCAGATCGCCTTGGATCATTCCAGCAACTCACAGTCAGAATTGTTTAATTGTCCATCCACAAGGTGGTTATTTAAGTGACTGGTGTTTTATGCAGCACATTCAGTATCTAAAATGTTATTGTTAAACGTGGAAGACGTACCTTTCACAGTGAGTGTGTATATATGAATATCTACATCATTCTTGGTGTCCCGGATGGTGTAAATGCCACTGTCGGTGATGTTCACGTCTCTCAGTGTGAGCTCGGGGTAACTGAGTGATGCTCTGGGTGTGTATTCAGCTTTACACTGTAGAATTTGATAAGCCACTGTACAGATCTTTTCACCGTATAAACCTGATGAATCTTTGGGTTTTTAAATCACCTCCAGTGGCTGTGGTACAGGTAAATCCATCAGCAGATCCTCACCAGAGTTTAACTCAACTGATGATTTTATAGCTGAGGAGGAGAAAAACAAGGAAATATTATTTTAAGTAAATCTTTGAAATACATTTAATCTGAGTGAAGGACGTTGATGGTCAATAAGACAAAAACTTACCCTCAATGCTGAGACGCACATCATGAACGTCCATGCTGTTACAGTTACAGGTATAAAAACCCCTGTGAGTGTAATCAGCTGCAGTGATGGTGAGAGAGAGATCCCCCTTCACATACTCATCATGGGATATTTTATATCCATCCACTGAGCTGCATGACGTCTGATCACACTGAGACAGAACATAACCTGGATTATAGAACATGGTCCATTTGACCACACCAGAACATTTTCCTTTGCACAGGAGTTTAGCAGACTGATGAAACTTCACTGTTACAGGAGTGACTGTAGCCAGTGCAGGTACTGAAAAAGAGAAAAACTCAAACATATAAACACATACTTTTATTTCTGTACAGCTTCATTGTGTCAAATAAAATTTAACTGAAACTAAAAAACACCTCCATCACTCTTTTTCTAATATCAATCAATCAATCAATCAAGCTTTATTTGTATAGCGCCTTACAGCAACCAAAAGGAGCACAAGGCACTTTCCAGTAAAAACAACACAATCAATAAAATTATAAGATGTAAAAATGTAAAAATATAAGAACACAAAATATTAGTAAAATAGCAGTGAAGCAGGGCTACGTGTTAAAAGCTTGTATGAATAAAAAAGTTTTCAACTGTGATTTAAAAACACTCAGCACAGTGATGGATCGGATGTGAGCTGGGAGAGCGTTCCACAGCTTTGGTCCCTGGACGGAAAATGACCGACCACTAAACTTTTTATATCGGAATTTAGGAATGACCAGAGAGGTAAGTCCAGAGGAACGGAGAGTTCTGGCTGGTTGGTAAACTGTTATTAATTCGGTGAGGTAGGCCGGGGTAAAACCATTGATGGCCTTGAAAACAAACAACAAAACCTTATACTCCACCCTATACCACACCGGAAGCCAGTGGAGCGAGCAGAGGACCGGGGTGATGTGTGATCGTTTTAAGGTTTTGGTGAGAAGACGTGCTGCAGCGTTTTGCACCATTTGGAGTCGACTGAGAAGAGAATGATTGAGTCCAATGTAGAGAGCGTTGCAGTAGTCAATCCTCGAGCTGATGAAGGCATGTACAGCTTTTTCGAGGTCAGCTTGGGACAGAAATGGTTTTACCTTGCTGAGGAGTCTCAGCTGGTAAAAGCTCGCCTTCACTACTGCACTGATCTGTTTCTCGAATAGCATACTTTGGTCAAAAATAACACCCAGGTTACGCACGGTAGGTGCAAACTGAGGTGTTAGAGGACCAAAATCAGAGAACTGCTGGGTGAGTCCGGGCTAAACAGGATATATTCAGTTTTTGCTTCGTTCAGATGAAGAAAGTTCTGGAAAAGCCACTGTTTAACATCCAGTTATGGAGAGGGTCCAATGCAGAATTATCACTCAGAATCACAGGAAGATAAATCTGGAGGTCGTCAGCATAGAAATGAAATTGAACTTCGTGTTTGGAAATGAGTTGACCAAGTGGCAGCATATAGAGGGAAAACAGAATGGGACCAAGAATAGATCCCTGAGGCACACCAGATGACAGAGGAGCAACTGATGAAGAATGATCATTTAGCAGAACTGAGAAAGTTCTGTTAGTGAGGTATGATGAAAACCAACTAAGCACCGACCGCACCCTGCAGACCAACAACATGCTGAAGATGAGAGATGAGGATGGCATGATCCACGGTGTCAAATGCAGCGGTCAGGTCCAGTAACACCAGAACCACAGAGCTTTTTCCATCCAGGGCTCCAAGAATGTCATTGTGGACCCTCAATAACGCTGATTCAGTGCTATGTCTCGACCTAAAGCCAGACTGGAATGTATCATCAATGTCGTGCAGTTGAAGGTGAGACTAAAGCTGGGTGAAAACAAGCTTCTCCATCAACTTCGACAGAAATGACAGGTTAGATATAGGGCGGAAGTTGGATAGTGCGGAGGGATCAAGATTGGGTTTCTTGAGTCGCGGTCTAACAACAGCATGAGGGAAGTGGGAACAGTACCCATGCTAAAACAGCTGTTTATGAAGGAGACAAGGATGGGACCTATGATGCCTCCTTCAAAATCCTGGCAGGAACAGTGTCTAAAGCGCAGGTGGTTGGCTTCAACTCATGAACAGCTTTTTTGAGGTCCACCAAAGTAACTGCATCGAAGTTCTCTAGCACACGATGCGCTACATGAGTAGAGATGGCAACACCAGGGATTTCTGTAATAGTTTGCCTAACAGACAAAACCTTGTCCAAAAAATGTTGCTTGGAAGCATTGCATGTGTTTGCAGAAATAATAATAGAAAACATAGAACAGAACAGAAACAAACTCTGAACTAAACATTGATCTCAGTAAGTGTGCTTTCTCAGAGCACTAGTGCTCACAGCCACGCCCCGAAATCACTCTTACCTGTGCTTAAAGTGAGGGAGAAGGAAAACAGTATACAGTGATGGATGGCGCAGGACTGCATGGTGCAGCAGACATGACAACACCATCAGTACCGCACAGGAGAAATCAGGTATCAGAAATCAGGGCATAAGAACCGCATCTTACTGTAGAAACACAAATGTAATAATGATGAAAAAGAATTTGAGTATTCGGTTAATAACAATTAACATTTCAAATTAAGATGAACAATTAATGCACCTTTCAGATAATACACACACACACACACACACACACACGCACGCACGCACGCACACACACGCACACACACGCACACACTCTGCGGTTCTAGCACGTCCAGAGTATAATCCCATTTCCAGAGTTTTATAAAAAATGAATACTCTTAGTAGCGGTTAACAGAATCCAGTCATCTCATGTCAGAGAGGTTTTTTTTTCTGTGTTTTTGGTGTTTTAAAGCCCAATTTGAGCTCCTGTCTCTGTTTTTTAAGTCCGGTTCTGCCCTCCACTAAAGAACCGACACCTGTGCACACACTCACTGCCACACTCTGACTAACTGGAATAAAGAGAAAGGGAATAAAATAGATCTCTTCTTGGCTCTTTAGCTGTAATGAGTTTTATTTTACAGGAAATTATAATAATACACAAAGAGAGATGAAAGTATAAATACAGAAGAAATACATGTGTACAGTATGTTGGGATTGTTGTTGTCTCTAGTCGCCGCCATTTTCTCCATTATAAACAAATGAAAGGAAGATCAGAGCTTTACACTGCACTTCCTGCCCCACACTGGACTCACACTGAGTGTGTGTGAGTGTGTGTGAGTGTGTACTTAGTGTGTGTGAGTGTGTACTGAGTGTGTGTGAGTGTGTAGTGAGTGTGTAATAAACTTACCGTGTACATTTCAGCCTCCTGACACTTTATCCCACAGTGATCTCAGTACCGACCCGAAGCTCGCGATTACTTTCACTTTCTCACTGAAGGCTCGTGACTCTGACGTCATCGCCAGCCGCGGCGCGCGCGTCCTTTTAAAACCCTGCGTTTCGAGTCAGGACGTGAACAGAAAAGCGTTCTCCCTGAATCCAGGTGATCAGTAGATCCCAGATTACATCATGACTCTAGAACATTCCTTCTTCTTCATACATATTTACCCTCAAACCCATGAGTGTTTCAGCACCTCAGTATAAACACTCTGTTCTTTCACAGAGAAAAAGTGATTTATTATGGATTTATTCTTTCATCCTGCACTCATTCATTCTACATTATTACTGTTAATTACAACTGTTTTATTGTTAAATGTAATGAATATCTGTTCTGAATATGTGTGTAGGATTTCAGTCATTTATACACAATACATTATTACTGTATATGAATAAACTAAAGAATAAAGAATAAACTAACTCCACCATCACCCTAAAGAAATCATATAATAAACTTCTACACGATTCATATAAGAAAAAGTATTAATAATAATATTCATGTGAAAGAAATCTCCAGAATGTGATTTGGACATATTTTGTTCTTCTTGACCTTCACTGTTCTTCAGTGTGCTCCACTGCAGGTGTGTTTAGTTCTCCACAACGTGTTTAGTCTTTTAATAACATCTGTACAATCACATTTCTGCTCTAAAGTTCCATCTACATGAGTTTAAATAATCATGAACTTATTTTCCTGCTTTGATCTGTGTTTGATCTGTGTTTAATTTGTGTTTGATCAGTGTTTAATCTGTGTTTGATCTGTGTTTGATCTGTGTTTAATTTGTGTTTGATCAGTGTTTGATCAGTGTTTGATCTGTGTTTGATCTGTGTTCAATTTGTGTTTAATCAGTGTTTGATCTGTGTTTGACCAGTGTTTGATCTATGTTTGATCAGTGTTTGATCTGTGTTTGATCAGTGTTTAATATGTGTTTAATCAGTGTTTGATCAGTGTTTGATCAGTGTTTGATCTGTGTTTGATCAGTGTTTGATCTGTGTTTGATCAGTGTTTGATCTGTGTTTGATCTGTGTTCAATTTGTGTTTAATCAGTGTTTGATCTGTGTTTGACCAGTGTTTGATCTATGTTTGATCTGTGTTTGATCAGTGTTTAATATGTGTTTAATCAGTGTTTGATCAGTGTTTGATCAGTGTTTGATCTGTGTTTGATCAGTGTTTGGTCTGTGTTTGATCAGTGTTTGATCTATGTTTGATCAGTGTTTGATCAGTGTTTGATCTGTGTTTGTTCTGTGTTTAATCAGTGTTTGATCAGTGTTTGATCAGTGTTTGATCTGTGTTTGATCAGTGTTTGGTCTGTGTTTGATCAGTGTTTGATCTATGTTTGATCAGTGTTTGATCAGTGTTTGATCTGTGTTTGTTCTGTGTTTAATCAGTGTTTGGTCTGTGTTTGATCAGTGTTTGATCTATGTTTGATCTATGTTTGATCAGTGTTTGATCAGTGTTTGATCTGTGTTTGTTCTGTGTTTAATCAGTGTTTGATCTGTGTTTGATCTGTGTTTGATCAGTGTTTGATCTATGTTTGATCAGTGTTCGATCAGTGTTTGATCAGTGTTTAATCTGTGTTTGATCTGTTTAATCTGTGTTTGATCAGTGTTTAATCATTGTTTGATCTGTGTTTGATCTGTGTTTGATCTGCGGTGGCTAATATTACCCACAATTCTTGCATTGGGAAAAAGGATGACTTTTTGCTTTGCAACAACCTTCTCTTCTATTACATGGTTGTAGTGTGTTAGTATCCTGAGCATGTGAGAGAAGAAGAGTGATGTGATGATCTTCTAGTTCCAGTTCTTGTGACTCTCATAAACTCTGCAGTACATTTTACAGGAAAGAGAATTGAGTAGTTCATCTACATCATGAGTCCTCTGGTCCGAGTCATTCTGATCCTCTATTAATCAAAAAGATCCACTCAAATACATAAGCAGTTTGATAGTGTGTGTGTGTGTGTGTGTGTGTGTGTGTGTGTGTGTGTGTGTGTGTGATGGTGAAAAAACTAATTCTCGGGATCATAGTGAAATATAATGAAAGATCAGACCTCTAGATGCACTGTGTCGATGTTGGGTAAAATTACATATCAGGGTGGGTAGAGGAAGTAAGTGTGTGGAAAGAGAGAAATAAAACGGACATTTTGGTGACTGCACTGCGGACAATTTTAATATTAAATTATTAAACAAAACACACGTCAGCCTGTATCTTCATTCTGCGAGTTCTTCGTCTGACTCTGAGTTACTGAACAACACACTGAAGTGTCTCTGTTTTTACTGAAACCTGTCCTAGGAACCAAGTTACCAAGTTGTTGTCCACACGGACTTATGACCGTGTTGCGCACAGGAACCCAGTAGTTGTGTTGTGTTCATTCCTGTGTGATTGTTTATGTTGTGTGTAGTGAGTTTTGTGAATTATTGCGGGTAATATCGGTGATTTGAGATCACAGCTGCAGTAATTTGTGGTGAGTGAAACACGCTAATTACCGTTAGCATGATTATACCACATCACACGTGTGTTTACACTAATAACGCGTTATTACCTACTCGAATTGGTTCAAATGTCATTAATGTTTAGTTGTACATGTTCTCATTTTAGGGTGTTGAAGGTTGTAGAATAAAGTTATAATTATATTTCTTTATTGTTCCTTTGGACCGTTCATACAGACATTAATGAATAAGTGTTGAAGATGAATATCTGATTCTCCGATACACTGATTTAACTCCATTTTATCACCAATAAATCATTATTAAAATGATAAATCATTATTAAAATGATAAATCATTAAAATCATTGTTGAAATGATAAAATAAAGCTCAGCAGCAGCAGTCCCACACATGTGATGATCACGTGACCAGGTGAGAACCAGAGCCCGTATTTATTGCATGGATGTGGATGAACTTCTACAAAACACAAACAAACATAAAACAGTCATTGACTGTTCCTCTGTTGGTCTCATGTTATGACAGACAGAATGATCATTGCAGTGTGCACTACTGAATGAATTGTTCATAAGGTCTTTTCTAGAACAGCACACATACCTGCCACAGACACATTGTATACATGAATGACTTCATTATTCTCCGTGTCCCGGATGGTGTAAAGTCCACTGTCATTCGAGTTGACTTGTAATCTCAGCACACGCTCTATCCGCTGTGTGTACTTATCATCACACTCCAGTGATCCTTTTTTCAGCGTACAGATCTGTTTACTGGTTGTGTCATAGATCACACTCTGGTTATACATCACCTCTACATTCTCTGGAATGGGCAGATTCATGAGCAGATATTCACCAAACCGTAGCTGAACTGCTGTCCTATTGGCTACGGAGAGGAAGAGAAACATTCACTTTCCATCCTCCTTACATCAGTAACACCTGTGGAACAGAACTAGCAGTGAGGAGACTTACGCCTGATCGTGAGATGCCTTGGACACAAGATTGTGTTTCCACAGTGACACATGTACAAGCCACGCTTACTGTAGTCTGCTCTAGTGATAATGAGGGACAGATTCCCCTTCAGATACTCATCATGAAGCATCACGTACGTATTCTTGGACCAGCATGAAGTCTGATTGCACTGAGCCACAGTAATATCATTTTTATAGATCCATTCGGCTGTAAGTGAACATTTGTATTTGCAGGAGAACGTAACTGAATCGTCAAAGTTCACCGATATGTTCACAACCGCTGGAATTTCTGAAGAGAAAGAAAACAAATCATCTCATAGAAGCTCTTATTAAAATGATGCACATAATTATGCTTTTTAATTCACATGATGTAACTCGATGAAAGAGTTTATTTGGGTAATATATAATTTGAAACAGTAAGAAAAAACACTGCATATTGTCACTCTGTCATAAGCCTCTATAACTGGTCATGAATAGCAATAACAATATTGCACTCATTGGTCAGGATTTATTTTCTTTTTGTGTTTCTTCTGTTTCGCCAACAGATGTCGCCATTGTGCTCAAATGCACTTCCCTGAGCAGCAGTAATCGTTTCCACCTGTATCCCATCGCCCCCTAGTTTATTTAACTTTCCCTTCTTTCTCAGTTGAATCAAAGTCATCAGTTCAGTAATGGTTTTAAAAAATAATTATTTGGATTGTGTGCATCCAATATAAAAATGTTCCAGATTTTCTATGATCAGTGTATGGGGAAGAAACAGATCAGATACAATCATTGAATTATAAAAAAAAAAAAACAGATGTACCTTCTACTTGTAAAGTGTAAATGTGGATGATTTCATTATATCTCCTGTCTTTGATGAGATAAAATCCACTATCGGACACCGTAATGTTATTCAGGATTAGAAATATGCCTCGCTGTAAGACTCTGTGGGTGTATTCAGCTTTACACTGTAGTAAGCTCTTAGTCACATTGCAGATATTTTCACCATATAGATCTTTAGAAATATGACTTCTGTAAATCACATCCACTGAATCTAGTATAGACAAATCCAGCACCAGAAGGGCATGAGTTTTTAGCAGAAGTGATGACACCAAGGCTGAAAAGGAAGAAAACCAAATCAAAATCACAATATTACAGACATTCTGACTTGAATTCTTCACTGTTTAACAGCACTGGATGGTCAGTAGGACTGGTGTGGGAACTTACTGTCAATGCTGAGACGCACAGAACAGATTTCTGTTTCATTACACTGACAGTTGTACCAGCCTCGGTTATTGTAATTAGCTGCAGTGGCGGTGAGAGAGAGATCTCCTTTCAGGTACTGGTCATGAGAGATGAGAAAACCTGCATCTGACCAGCATGTCTCATTACACCAAGCTACAATATTTTGTGTGTCGATCATCGTCCATTTGCTCAAACCAGAGCAATTCCATTTACAGGGGAGAACAGCTGATTCATTTAGCTTTACTGTTACTGAAGTAAAATCCAGTGCATCTGCAGGTAAAACATCTGTATTACAGCAGCATGGTGAATTTACATGTACAGTGAGAAAATCCAGTGAGTGAGACAGTGTACAGTGTATGACAGGAGTGTACATTAAAGTGAGGGTACAGTGAGAAAATCCAGTGAGTGTGCAGTGAGACAGTGTACAGTGTATGATAGGAGTGTACATTAAAGTGAGTGTACAGTGAGAAAATCCAGTGAGTGTGCAGTGAGACAGTGTACAGTGTATGATAGGAGTGTACATTAAAGTGAGTGTACAGTGAGAAAATCCAGTGAGTGTGCAGTGAGACAGTGTACAGTGTATGATAGGAGTGTACATTAAAGTGAGTGTACAGTGAGAAAATCCAGTGAGTGTGCAGTGAGACAGTGTACAGTGTATGATAGGAGTGTACATTAAAGTGAGTGTACAGTGAGAGTGAAGACTCAGACTTACTAGTGGTGAAGGTGAGGGTGAGTAACAGCAGGACACAGTGGTGAATGCTGAAAGACTCCATGGCTGAGGAGACACAACACCAGCATCAGCATCAGTTCTGCACAGGTGGAAAATACAGCAGAACAGAGGCAAGTGTTGTAGGAACGGTAATGAAAACACACAATTCTACACATTTTATTTGACATGTTGTAAATAATGCAGCATGTGTTAAAGATTTTGTTTGATCAAAAATAAAATGTGGAAATTGAAACCTCTCCCGGTGAATCTAAATCCAGTCTACGAATGTATACAACAATGTTTTTTTAATTTGAAACATCACATACATTGAGTCATTTTTAGAGTTTAGTTGTTGTTCAGGTTCACATATTTCCAACCAGGATAACTTCCTTATTTTGGATTTTATGTAGAACTCTGAGGGACTTAACGGTGATCACGAGCTCTTTATTCTCTTTGCTGACTGAAGCACAATATGCAAAGTTTTGTGTTATTATACAGCGTTCTGATGAACAAACACACAAAATCACATAAGTGTGGATCAGATTACATGAACATATAAACACAGGCACAAGTACAGGACGCATATAAACAATATTCAGGATCTGAAATTCAAATCAATGTTTACATACAAACACAGATCAGAGTCTGATTTTAAACTGTGACTGGAATCAAATCAAACATTTCTACATCCTAATAAATGTTTCTTCTGTAAATCATTTATTATTTTTATGATTAAGATGAAAATTCAGATTTACACTAAACAGACATCTGGAATTTCTCTAAACATTCCCAGATGTGATGTATTATTTTTCCCCTTATATTCCAGATTTATATTAACACACACACACACACACACACACACACACACACACACACACACACACACACACACACACACACAGTAAGTGCTGTAAGTGTATTGTGTATTATTATAGTGTTCTATGTAGGTGTCCTGGTAAACTTACCACATCTGCTCTTTTCCCTTTTTATCTAACACAAGTGAAACTTTCAGTTTAGTCTTGATGTGATTTTACTTCTTTTCTATCCTGCTTTTATTCCCTGTGCCTGGACAGACTCCGCCCCTTTTGGACTGCTCACACTCACAGTGTCAAATGTGAAGCTGAAATCATTGAACACCATCCTCATGTATGTGTTGTTGTCGGTTGGTGTAGGTTCAGGATGGTGGTAGACTCATGATGTGGTGATGCAGAAACACCTTCTGAACGAATTGCATTTGGTCATTGTTCAAGTCATTGAGGTGGAATTCCAGTGCACTGGTATAATGTTATAGTTTTTAGGCATGAAGGAATATTATTCTGGATCAGCGACTGGTTGAATAGGCAATTAAGCTCAGTGGCCTTAAATGTGTTTACAAAATCACACACTCAGTTACACCTACAGACAATTTGTCTTGATCCAATTCTGCTACTTGTGTATTACTGGGAGGTGGAAGAAAACTGGAGAACCTGAGGGAAACATCATCATCACATATAACATCATATGAAGAATAATTCAAATTAGAGATAGAACCAGAAACCCTGGAGCAGTGAGTAGACGACACTACGGGTTGTAGCACTGTCACCTGTTAAAACAAATGGCCTGTACACTCTATACACCGGTATATATGGTAGAAACTAAAGTTCTCACAGGCAGAAGAGGAGAAGTAGTACAGAGTGAGCAGGTATGGAGGTGTCTGGGTATGTGATCAGTTACATTAATCAGAAAAATCAACCTTCAGTCAAAAACTAGTTCATTGTTTTACTTTCTGCATGGATGCAGTGAAGTGCGACTGTTAATACACAGATTTTCACAGAAACATGAGACAGGGTAAAGATCACACACACACACACACACACACGAACCTAGTGCTCTCTCTCAGAGGTCTTTGCACAGTAATGCAGTGGTCTGTTGCAGGACTCTAATGATTGAATTCTAGCTTCAATCTGTGATTCATATGACTGTTATATCCTCTGTGTATATTGATATTTCTACTTTAGCACAGTGCAGAGAAAACCAGAGCCACTGTGTTCAGGGGGAAGAACAGCAAGCTGACTCAGCATCACTGGTGCCGACACCAAAGCCAGTGTAGGCACCGAAAAAGAAAAGAAAACACTTTATATGAGAAGATGTATAAATGTTTGTAGTTACTGAAACACTCTGATTGGACAGTTAGACTGCAGTGTGGATTTAATAATTAAACTGTGTTTATTATCTGCCTGTTATACATGTTGTTTAACCAGTGGCAGGTTGTCAGGGTCAGTAAGTCCTTCACTGCTCAGCATTATCATGGTCTGCAAACTGCACAAACTCAAATATATCAGTGTGGGTTTAATAGCTGGGTTTTATTATTATTATTATTATTATTATTATTGTTATTTTACATTGGCTGACAGAGGAGAAGAAATTGATTTGGACACTGTGTATGTAGAAATACCACAGTGGAGTGTGTGTGTGCGTGTGTGTGTGTGTGTGTGTGTGTGTGTGTGTGTGTGTGTGTGTGCAGATGACGTACCAGTAGTAGTTAAAAAAAAATCACATGCATTCCTTGTGGTTGCAAAGAATATGAGAAGGTGGATGAGCTTTTTCTTTCATTTCCTTACATCACTGCGTCCACCACAGCATGGCAGCACACAGGGGAACATTATCCTCTTCTTCTAAATATTATTACTACACTCTTATCAACTCTCCACATCCAACACCTTCTTCTTGAACAAAGAAATAAACAGTTAAATTATTAGTACATTTTGAAACATTTGCTTTTATTTCAGACTCATGGTAGAAAGCTGGCATCATCATCGTCATCATCATCATCATCATCAGAGGGAAACAGGAACAAAGCCACATCTAAAACCAAGAAAAAAATCCTGAAGATCTCATTCCTCTTTCTTGACCATTCTAGTTCTTCTTTTATCTGTTTTTACTGCAGTTTATTTTTTCTCACGTGCATTTCCTCTTAGCTCCACCCATCAGCTCTCTGTAGTGGTGTGATGCAGGACCTGTCTGCTGTCCTGACCTTCACTAAACTGTCTGGCAGCAGCAGGCAGTCGACTTCTTCAGCCTGACTTATGATAGAAGATACTTTATGATAGAAATACAGAGGATGTCCTACACCGGCCATATCACCATTTAACCCTGATAATAAACTGTTAGTCTTTCATCTGATCTCATCTCCTCCTGCACTGCTGCATCAGAAGAATTAGTGATAGATCCAGGCAATGTCTAGTTTTGGTGCTGGTTCTATTTAACCTGGAGCTCATTCTCCTCCAAACCCCAGGACTCAGGTTTCCTCCACTTTACTCAGCATCACCACACTCTTAGTGTGGCTGAAATCTCAACATGTGAACATCTGGAAAGCCTCTCAGTGCTCTCAGGGTTTGTGGGTATTGAGGTGTCACTCACCACGGCGTATCCTCCATCACTCTTCCATCCAAATTCAGCACATGGACACGAGACGTGTGTTTGGCTTCATGTAGATTCACTGCTTCCTGTGTAATGTGTGTGTTATGTCCTAAAACAAAGACATTATGTACTGTTTTGTGTGTGTGTGTGTGTGTGTGTGTGTGTGTGTGTGTGTGTGTGTGTGTGTGTGTGGAGACTCAGTAGAACTCAGCAGCAGCAGTACTGATAAAGAACGGGTTTTATTCATTACAGATCTCACATTCATTCCATCACACAGTGCTGATGGTATAAATAATTCAGGAGCAGAATTGTGATGTCATTAAGAACAGAACCAGTAGAACACTTCATCTCAGGGCTCCACAAACACCGGGCCACAGACCGGTACCGGGCCCTGGATCATTTGGTCCCGGGCCCTGGATCATTTCATTGGTTTGCAGGTGTTTTATTTATTTTTTTTGTGATCATTAAATGAGTAATTAAATCATATGTATAATATTAATATGATATTCATGTTATTGTGTGGAGTTGAGCACAGGCTCCGCCCCCTGGGCCATGGAACAAATGTCCTGTGTTAAAATGGTCGCTGGTGAAAAAAGAAGTTTGTGGAGCACTGCTTTATCTGATTATTAGAACTGAATGAACATTTCACCATCAGTGACGTGTGTGATTCCACGTGAACATCCTGAGTGGTAGCTGCAACTGAGATAACACTCAGTTTGGGATGTTAGATTTGATCTGATCTGATCTGATTGTTCAGTTAAAGTCTCTGAGAGTCTGATTGGTTGGTTTGGGGTTTCAGTTGCTGCTGTCGTCTCCGACCACCATGCTGCTGTACATCTTCTGCTGCTCCTTTTTAAACGTGTCCTTCACTTTGGCTCTCTTGAGACCACCATCCCTGCACACACACACACACACACACACACAGTTACAATGCAAGCATGTCACTATATATAGATTTGATGGAACGGGTATAAATAAGGTGATGCCAAACCAGGACAGATCCACCAGTCCTCCCTGTCTCGCAATCAAAGACTTCACTCTGTTAGCGAACTGCACTGCATCCTCTTCTTCCTGTTCATACAGGAAATCACTCATCAACACATATAACACCATTTATAACTGAAATACCAAGGAATTTAACTCACTGAGGGCTTTTAAAAAAAAACATTTATTCACACATCTATCTGTCTGTCTGTCTGTCTGTCTGTCTGTCTGTCTGTCTGTCTGTCTGTCTGTCTGTCTTGTGCCCCCTTACCTGCTGTGTCATGGGTGGAAGGTACCAGACGTTACAGACGATGGCCCAACTCGTCATCATGCGCAGCAGGTAACTCACCATGCTGTATTTCCCACTGTTCCAGAACGCATCACCAAACAGTGGGTCGTACTGCACGCACACACACACACACACACACACACTGCAGTGATTAGGATGCGTGTGTGGTGTGTGTTGTTGTACAGGGTGGTTGTGGTTAGTACTGGAGGCAGGTGTTTTATACCTTGATAGCTACGGGGTAGATGGTGCCTCCGATCTCAAAACTGCCCTTTTTAAACATCATGACAGACGTGTTATTGATGCAGGTTCCTGTGTGCAGAGAGAGAGAGAGAGAGAGAGAGAGAGAGAGAGAGAGAGAGAATCACACTACAGGTGAGAAATCCAGTTATTAGTGTAGACTCCGCCTACTTTATCCACCTGATCATGTAAAAAAAAATGTAAACTGTGTAAATCCTGGTATTAAATTAGCCGATACATTTTATCTGCACAAATGGATATTTAGAAGCTGATAACACACACACACACACACACACACACACACACGTGCAAACACACATACTTGGGTTTACTCTCTTTACCTTCAGGGAAAATGAGGATGGGGAGCTTGTTTTTGTCGTTTATGTGATCCTTCAGTCTGTGCACACACATGCACGCATGCACACACACACACACACACACACACACACACACACACACACACACAGAAAACATGGTAATTATATGCTTTTTGTGAAATGTGTGTTCATGTTAGTGCTGTGTTGTTCCACCTTTGTGTCACCAGGTGGCGATCTTTTATCTCAGCTCTCTCAAACCAGATGTGTGGACACGCTCGCACCATCGCTCGCTGAACCACACCCATCAGACCGCCATGGACCTGCCCCACCTGTCAATCAAACACACAACACACAATGGAGGCTTTTCTCAGAAATGATCAGTGGAAATAGTGAGAGTGGAAGGTGTTATTCATAAAGCAGTGTCTAGTTTGGGGTTTTGGTTCAACAAAACCTGGAGATCATTCTTCTCCAGACCACATAATGTAGGTTTAGGCAACATTACTCCACATTTCTCCACATATCTCCACATTTCTCCACATTTCTCTCACTCTGGCTCATTTGACGTGTGATGAACATCAGAAAAGATGTGTTTTGGCTCTCAGTGTTTGTGATCACGGAGACTTTACTCACCATGGCGTATCCTCCATCATTGGCCAGAATCACAACATCGATAGGAGACGTGTGATTGGCTACACAGATTCCTCCTTTTCTCGGTTTGTTCTCTCTGAAACAGTGTTAGATATGTTACACAATCCTGTGTGTAGTAGTGGTGCACATGCTGTTACTGAGAGTGTGTGTAGTTGTTGGGCAGGTGTAGTGTGATGTAGTAGTGTGTAGTTGTTGGGCAGGTGTAGTGTGATGTAGTAGTGTGTAGTTGTTGGGCAGGTGTAGTGTGATGTAGTAGTGTGTAGTTGTTGGGCAGGTGTAGTGTGATGTAGTAGTGTGTAGTTGTTGGGCAGGTGTAGTGTGATGTAGTAGTGTGTAGTTGTTGGGCAGGTGTAGTGTGATGTAGTAGTGTGTAGTTGTTGGCAGGTGTGATGTGATGTAGTAGTAGTGTGTAGTTGTTTGGCAGGTTTGGTGTGATGTAGTAGTGTGTAATTGTTGGGCAGGTGTAGTGTGATGTAGTAGTGTGTAGTTGTTGGGCAGGTGTAGTGTGATGTAGTAGTGTGTAGTTGTTGGGCAGGTGTGATGTGATGTAGTAGTGTGTAGTTGTTGGGCAGGTGTAGTGTGATGTAGTTGTTGGGCAGGTGTAGTGTGATATAGTAGTGTGTAGTTGTTGGGCAGATGTAGTGTGATGTAGTAGTGTGTAGTTGTTAAGCAGGTGTAGTGTGATGTAGTAGTGTGTAGTTGTTTGGCAGGTGTAGTGTGATGTAGTAGTGTGTAGTTGTTTGGCAGGTGTAGTGTGATGTAGTAGTGTGTAGTTGTTTGGCAGGTGTAGTGTGATGTAGTAGTATGTAGTTGTTTGGCAGGTTTGGTGTGATGTAGTAGTGTGTAGTTGTTTGGCAGGTTTGGTGTGATGTAGTAGTGTGTAGTTGTTGGGCATGTGTGGTGTGATGTAGTAGTGTGTAGTTGTTGGGCAGGTGTACTGTGATGTAGTAGTGTGTAGTTGTTGGGCAGGTGTAGTGTAATGTAGTAGTGTGTAGTTGTTGGGCAGGTGTAGTGTAATGTAGTAGTGTGTAGTTGTTGGGCAGGTGTAGTGTGATGTAGTAGTGTGTAGTTGTTGGGCAGGTGTAGTGTAATGTAGTAGTGTGTAGTTGTTGGGCAGGTGTAGTGTAATGTAGTAGTGTGTAGTTGTTGGGCAGGTGTGATGTGATGTAGTAGTGTGTAGTTGTTGGGCAGGTGTAGTGTGATGTAGTTGTTGGGCAGGTGTAGTGTGATATAGTAGTGTGTAGTTGTTGGGCAGATGTAGTGTGATGTAGTAGTGTGTAGTTGTTAAGCAGGTGTAGTGTGATGTAGTAGTGTGTAGTTGTTTGGCAGGTGTAGTGTGATGTAGTAGTGTGTAGTTGTTTGGCAGGTGTAGTGTGATGTAGTAGTGTGTAGTTGTTTGGCAGGTGTAGTGTGATGTAGTAGTATGTAGTTGTTTGGCAGGTTTGGTGTGATGTAGTAGTGTGTAGTTGTTTGGCAGGTTTGGTGTGATGTAGTAGTGTGTAGTTGTTTGGCAGGTTTGGTGTGATGTAGTAGTGTGTAGTTGTTTGGCAGGTTTGGTGTGATGTAGTAGTGTGTAGTTGTTGGGCATGTGTGGTGTGATGTAGTAGTGTGTAGTTGTTGGGCAGGTGTACTGTGATGTAGTAGTGTGTAGTTGTTGGGCAGGTGTACTGTGATGTAGTAGTGTGTAGTTGTTGGGCAGGTGTAGTGTGATGTAGTAGTGTGTAGTTGTTGGGCAGGTGTGATGTGATGTAGTAGTGTGTAGTTGTTGGGCAGGTGTAGTGTGATGTAGTTGTTGGGCAGGTGTAGTGTGATGTAGTAGTGTGTAGTTGTTGGGCAGGTGTAGTGTGATGTAGTAGTGTGTAGTTGTTGGGCAGGTGTGATGTGATGTAGTAGTGTGTAGTTGTTGGGCAGGTGTAGTGTGATGTAGTTGTTGGGCAGGTGTAGTGTGATAGTAGTGTGTAGTTGTTGGGCAGATGTAGTGTGATGTAGTAGTGTGTAGTTGTTAAGCAGGTGTAGCGTGATGTAGTAGTGTGTAGTTGTTTGGCAGGTGTAGTGTGATGTAGTAGTGTGTAGTTGTTTGGCAGGTGTAGTGTGATGTAGTAGTGTGTAGTTGTTTGGCAGGTGTAGTGTGATGTAGTAGTATGTAGTTGTTTGGCAGGTTTGGTGTGATGTAGTAGTGTGTAGTTGTTTGGCAGGTTTGGTGTGATGTAGTAGTGTGTAGTTGTTGGGCATGTGTGGTGTGATGTAGTAGTGTGTAGTTGTTGGGCAGGTGTACTGTGATGTAGTAGTGTGTAGTTGTTGGGCAGGTGTAGTGTGATGTAGTAGTGTGTAGTTGTTGGGCAGGTTTAGTGTGATGTAGTAGTGTGTAGTTGTTGGGCAGGTGTGATGTGATGTAGTAGTGTGTAGTTGTTGGGCAGGTGTAGTGTGATGTAGTTGTTGGGCAGGTGTAGTGTGATATAGTAGTGTGTAGTTGTTGGGCAGATGTAGTGTGATGTAGTAGTGTGTAGTTGTTAAGCAGGTGTAGTGTGATGTAGTAGTGTGTAGTTGTTTGGCAGGTGTAGTGTGATGTAGTAGTGTGTAGTTGTTTGGCAGGTGTAGTGTGATGTAGTAGTATGTAGTTGTTTGGCAGGTTTGGTGTGATGTAGTAGTGTGTAGTTGTTTGGCAGGTTTGGTGTGATGTAGTAGTGTGTAGTTGTTGGGCATGTGTGGTGTGATGTAGTAGTGTGTAGTTGTTGGGCAGGTGTACTGTGATGTAGTAGTGTGTAGTTGTTGGGCAGGTGTAGTGTGATGTAGTAGTGTGTAGTTGTTGGGCAGGTGTAGTGTGATGTAGTAGTGTGTAGTTGTTGGGCAGGTGTGATGTGA
>NC_139596.1:422480-437480 GCF_946808225.1 Silurus aristotelis | reverse complement strand
GTGTATATAATATAGTGTGTTTAGAGTGTGTATATAGTAAGGTGTGTGTGTGTATATAATATAGTGTGTATAGAGTGTGTATAGAGTAAGGTGTGTGTGTATATAATATAGTGTGTATAGAGTGTGTATATAGTAAGGTGTGTGTATATAATATAGTGTGTATAGAGTGTGTATATAGTAAGGTGTGTGTATATAATATAGTGTGTATAGAGTGTGTATATAGTAAGGTGTGTGTATATAATATAGTGTGTATAGAGTGTGTATATAGTAAGGTGTGTGTATATAATATAGTGTGTATAGAGTGTGTATATAGTAAGGTGTGTGTATATAATATAGTGTGTATAGAGTGTGTATAGAGTAAGGTGTGTGTGTATATAATATAGTGTGTATAGAGTGTGTATAGTAAGGTGTGTGTGTATATAATATAGTGTGTATAGAGTGTGTATAGTAAGGTGTGTGTGTATATAATATAGTGTGTATAGAGTGTGTATAGTAAGGTGTGTGTGTATATAATATAGTGTGTATAGAGTGTGTATAGAGTAAGGTGTGTGTGTATATAATATAGTGTGTATAGAGTGTGTATAGAGTAAGGTGTGTGTGTGTGTGTGTGTATATATAATATAGTGTGTTTAGAGTGTGTATATAGTAAGGTGTGTGTGTGTATATAATATAGTGTGTATAGAGTGTGTATAGAGTAAGGTGTGTGTGTATATAATATAGTGTGTATAGAGTGTGTATATAGTAAGGTGTGTGTATATAATATAGTGTGTATAGAGTGTGTATATAGTAAGGTGTGTGTATATAATATAGTGTGTATAGAGTGTGTATAGAGTAAGGTGTGTGTGTGTATATAATATAGTGTGTATAGAGTGTGTATATAGTAAGGTGTGTGTATATAATATAGTGTGTATAGAGTGTGTATATAGTAAGGTGTGTGTATATAATATAGTGTGTATAGAGTGTGTATATAGTAAGGTGTGTGTATATATAATATAGTGTGTATAGAGTGTGTATATAGTAAGGTGTGTGTATTTAATATAGTGTGTATAGAGTGTGTATATAGTAAGGTGTGTGTGTATATAATATAGTGTGTATAGAGTGTGTATATAGATAGGTGTGTGTATATAATATAGTGTGTATAGAGTGTGTATATAGTAAGGTGTGTGTGTATATAATATAGTGTGTATAGAGTGTGTATATAGTAAGGTGTGTGTATATAATATAGTGTGTATAGAGTGTGTATATAGTAAGGTGTGTGTATATAATATAGTGTGTATAGAGTGTGTATATAGTAAGGTGTGTGTATATAATATAGTGTGTGTGTATATAATATAGTGTGTATAGAGTGTGTATATAGTAAGGTGTGTGTGTATATAATATAGTGTGTATAGAGTGTGTATATAGTAAGGTGTGTGTGTATATAATATAGTGTGTATAGAGTGTGTATATAGTAAGGTGTGTGTATATAATATAGTGTGTATAGAGTGTGTATATAGTAAGGTGTGTGTATATAATATAGTGTGTATAGAGTGTGTATATAGTAAGGTGTGTGTATATAGTAAGGTGTGTGTATATAATATAGTGTGTATAGAGTGTGTATATAGTAAGGTGTGTGTATATAATATAGTGTGTATAGAGTGTGTATATAGTAAGGTGTGTGTATATAATATAGTGTGTATAGAGTGTGTATAGAGTAAGGTGTGTGTGTATATAATATAGTGTGTATAGAGTGTGTATAGAGTAAGGTGTGTGTGTGTGTGTATATAATATAGTGTGTATATAGTAAGGTGTGTGTGTATATAATATAGTGTGTATAGAGTGTGTATATAGTAAGGTGTGTGTGTGTGTGTGTATATAATATAGTGTGTATAGTGTGTATATAGTAAGGTGTGTGTGTGTGTGTGTGTATAATATAGTGTGTATAGAGTGTGTATATAGTAAGGTGTGTGTATATAATATAGTGTGTATAGAGTAAGGTGTGTGTGTGTATATAATATAGAGTGTATAGAGTGTGTATAGAGTAAGGTGTGTGTGTGTGTGTGTGTGTGTGTGTGTA
Organism: Silurus aristotelis; assembly: GCF_946808225.1. Classification (NCBI taxonomy): domain Eukaryota; kingdom Metazoa; phylum Chordata; class Actinopteri; order Siluriformes; family Siluridae; genus Silurus; species Silurus aristotelis. Next base: position 435,424 of record NC_139596.1, on the reverse strand, counting down.
TATAATATAGTGTGTATAGAGTGTGTATATAGTAAGGTGTGTGTGTATATAATATAGAGTGTATAGAGTGTGTATAGAGTAAGGTGTGTGTGTGTGTGTGTGTGTATATAATATAGTGTGTATAGAGTGTGTATATAGTAAGGTGTGTGTATATAATATAGTGTGTATAGAGTGTGTATAGAGTAAGGTGTGTGTGTGTGTGTGTGTGTATATAATATAGTGTGTATAGAGTGTGTATATAGTAAGGTGTGTGTATATAATATAGTGTGTATAGAGTGTGTATAGAGTAAGGTGTGTGTGTCTGTATATAATATAGTGTGTATAGAGTGTGTATATAGTAAGGTGTGTGTGTATATAATATAGTGTGTATAGAGTGTGTATATAGTAAGGTGTGTGTATATAATAGAGTGTGTATATAGTAAGGTGTGTGTATATAATATAGTGTGTATAGAGTGTGTATATAGTAAGGTGTGTGTGTATATAATATAGTGTGTATAGAGTGTGTATATAGTAAGGTGTGTGTATACAATTTAGTGTGTATAGAGTGTGTATATAGTAAGGTGTGTGTATATAATATAGTGTGTATAGAGTGTGTATATAGTAAGGTGTGTGTATATAATAGTGTCTATAGAGTGTGTATATAGTAAGGTGTGTGTATATAATATAGTGTGTATAGAGTGTGTATAGAGTAAGGTGTGTGTATATATAATATAGTGTGTATAGAGTGTGTATAGAGTAAGGTGTGTGTGTGTATATAATATAGTGTGTATAGAGTGTGTATATAGTAAGGTATGTGTGTATATAATAGTGTGTATAGAGTGTGTTTAGAGTAAGGTGTGTGTGTATATAATATAGTGTGTATAGAGTGTGTATATAGTAAGGTGTGTGTGTATATAATATAGTGTGTATAGAGTGTGTATATAGTAAGGTGTGTGTATATAATATAGTGTGTATAGAGTGTGTATAGAGTAAGGTGTGTGTGTGTGTGTGTATATAATATAGTGTGTATAGAGTGTGTATTTAGTAAGGTGTGTGTATGTAATATAGTGTGTATAGAGTAAGGTGTGTGTGTCTGTATATAATATAGTGTGTATAGAGTGTGTATATAGTAAGGTGTGTGTGTATATAATATAGTGTGTATAGAGTGTGTATAGAGTAAGGTGTGTGTATATAATTTAGTGTGTATAGAGTGTGTATATAGTAAGGTGTGTGTGTATATAATATAGTCTGTATAGAGTGTGTATATAGTAAGGTGTGTGTATATAATATAGTGTGTATAGAGTGTGTATATAGTAAGGTGTGTGTATATAATATAGTGTGTATAGAGTGTGTATAGAGTAAGGTGTGTGTGTGTATATAATATAGTGTGTATAGAGTGTGTTTAGAGTAAGGTGTGTGTGTGTGTATATAATATAGTGTGTATAGAGTGTATAGAGTAAGGTGTGTGTGTATATAATATAGTGTGTATAGAGTGTGTATAGAGTAAGGTGTGTGTGTATATAATATAGTGTGTATAGAGTGTGTATATAGTAAGGTGTGTGTATATAATATAGTGTGTATAGAGTGTGTATAGAGTAAGGTGTGTGTGTGTGTGTATATATAATATAGTGTGTATAGAGTGTGTATATAGTTAGGTGTGTGTATATAATTTAGTGTGTATAGAGTGTGTATATAGTAAGGTGTGTGTGTATATAATATAGTGTGTATAGAGTGTGTATATAGTAAGGTGTGTGTATATAATATAGTGTGTATAGAGTGTGTATATAGTAAGGTGTGTGTATATAATATAGTGTGTATAGAGTGTGTATATAGTAAGGTGTGTGTATATAATATAGTGTGTATAGAGTGTGTATATAGTAAGGTGTGTGTATATAATATAGTGTGTATAGAGTGTGTATATAGTAAGGTGTGTGTGTGTGTATATAATATAGTGTGTATAGAGTGTGTATATAGTAAGGTGTGTGTATATAATTTAGTGTGTATAGAGTGTGTATATAGTAAGGTGTGTGTATATAATATAGTGTGTATAGAGTGTGTATATAGTAAGGTGTGTGTGTGTATATAATATAGTGTGTATAGAGTGTGTATATAGTAAGGTGTGTGTATATAATATAGTGTGTATAGAGTGTGTATATAGTAAGGTGTGTGTATATAATATAGTGTGTATAGAGTGTGTATATAGTAAGGTGTGTGTGTGTGTATATAATATAGTGTGTATAGAGTGTGTATATAGTAAGGTGTGTGTATATAATTTAGTGTGTATAGAGTGTGTATATAGTAAGGTGTGTGTATATAATATAGTGTGTATAGAGTGTGTATAGAGTAAGGTGTGTGTATATAATATAGTGTGTATAGAGTGTGTATATAGTAAGGTGTGTGTGTGTATATAATATAGTGTGTATAGAGTGTGTATAGAGTAAGGTGTGTGTATATAATATAGTGTGTATAGAGTGTGTATATAGTAAGGTGTGTGTGTGTGTATATAATATAGTGTGTATAGAGTGTGTATATAGTAAGGTGTGTGTATATAATTTAGTGTGTATAGAGTGTGTATATAGTAAGGTGTGTGTATATAATTTAGTGTGTATAGAGTGTGTATATAGTAAGGTGTGTGTATATAATATAGTGTGTATAGAGTGTGTATATAGTAAGGTGTGTGTGTGTATATAATATAGTGTGTATAGAGTGTGTATATAGTAAGGTGTGTGTATATAATATAGTGTGTATAGAGTGTGTATATAGTAAGGTGTGTGTATATAATATAGTGTGTATAGAGTGTGTATATAGTAAGGTGTGTGTGTGTGTATATAATATAGTGTGTATAGAGTGTGTATATAGTAAGGTGTGTGTGTGTGTATATAATATAGTGTGTATAGAGTGTGTATATAGTAAGGTGTGTGTGTGTGTATATAATATAGTGTGTATAGAGTGTGTATATAGTAAGGTGTGTGTGTGTGTATATAATATAGTGTGTATAGAGTGTGTATATAGTAAGGTGTGTGTGTGTGTATATAATATAGTGTGTATAGAGTGTGTATATAGTAAGGTGTGTGTGTGTGTATATAATATAGTGTGTATAGAGTGTGTATATAGTAAGGTGTGTGTATATAATATAGTGTGTATAGAGTGTGTATATAGTAAGGTGTGTGTGTGTGTATATAATATAGTGTGTATAGAGTGTGTATATAGTAAGGTGTGTGTATATAATTTAGTGTGTATAGAGTGTGTATATAGTAAGGTGTGTGTATATAATTTAGTGTGTATAGAGTGTGTATATAGTAAGGTGTGTGTATATAATATAGTGTGTATAGAGTGTGTATATAGTAAGGTGTGTGTGTGTATATAATATAGTGTGTATAGAGTGTGTATATAGTAAGGTGTGTGTATATAATATAGTGTGTATAGAGTGTGTATATAGTAAGGTGTGTGTATATAATATAGTGTGTATAGAGTGTGTATATAGTAAGGTGTGTGTGTGTGTATATAATATAGTGTGTATAGAGTGTGTATATAGTAAGGTGTGTGTGTGTATATAATATAGTGTGTATAGAGTGTGTATATAGTAAGGTGTGTGTGTGTGTATATAATATAGTGTGTATAGAGTGTGTATATAGTAAGGTGTGTGTGTGTGTATATAATATAGTGTGTATAGAGTGTGTATATAGTAAGGTGTGTGTGTGTGTATATAATATAGTGTGTATAGAGTGTGTATATAGTAAGGTGTGTGTGTGTGTATATAATATAGTGTGTATAGAGTGTGTATATAGTAAGGTGTGTGTATATAATATAGTGTGTATAGAGTGTGTATATAGTAAGGTGTGTGTGTGTGTATATAATATAGTGTGTATAGAGTGTGTATATAGTAAGGTGTGTGTATATAATTTAGTGTGTATAGAGTGTGTATATATTAAGGTGTGTGTATATAATATAGTGTGTATAGAGTGTGTATATAGTAAGGTGTGTGTATATAATATAGTGTGTATAGAGTGTGTATATAGTAAGGTGTGTGTATATAATATAGTGTGTATAGAGTGTGTATATAGTAAGGTGTGTGTATATAATATAGTGTGTATAGAGTGTGTATATAGTAAGGTGTGTGTATATAATAGAGTGTGTATAGAGTAAGGTGTGTGTGTATATAATATTGTGTGTATAGAGTGTGTATATAGTAAGGTGTGTGTATATAATATAGTGTGTATAGAGTGTGTATAGAGTAAGGTGTGTGTATATAATATAGTGTGTATAGAGTGTGTATATAGTAAGGTGTGTGTATATAATAGAGTGTGTATAGAGTAAGGTGTGTGTGTATATAATATAGTGTGTATAGAGTGTGTATATAGTAAGGTGTGTGTATATAATTTAGTGTGTATAGAGTGTGTATATAGTAAGGTGTGTGTATATAATATAGTGTGTATAGAGTGTGTATATAGTAAGGTGTGTGTATATAATATAGTGTGTATAGAGTGTGTATATAGTAAGGTGTGTGTATATAATATAGTGTGTATAGAGTGTGTATATAGTAAGGTGTGTGTATATAATATAGTGTGTATAGAGTGTGTATAGAGTAAGGTGTGTGTGTATATAATATAGTGTGTATAGAGTGTGTATAGTAAGGTGTGTGTGTATATAATATAGTGTGTATAGAGTGTGTATAGTAAGGTGTGTGTGTATATAATATAGTGTGTATAGAGTGTGTATAGAGTAAGGTGTGTGTGTATATAATATAGTGTGTATAGAGTGTGTATAGAGTAAGGTGTGTGTGTATATAATATAGTGTGTATAGAGTGTGTATATAGTAAGGTGTGTGTATATAATATAGTGTGTATAGAGTGTGTATATAGTAAGGTGTGTGTATATAATAGAGTGTGTATAGAGTAAGGTGTGTGTGTATATAATATAGTGTGTATAGAGTGTGTATAGAGTAAGGTGTGTGTGTATATAATATAGTGTGTATAGAGTGTGTATATAGTAAGGTGTGTGTATATAATATAGTGTGTATAGAGTGTGTATATAGTAAGGTGTGTGTATATAATAGAGTGTGTATAGAGTAAGGTGTGTGTGTATATAATATAGTGTGTATAGAGTGTGTATATAGTAAGGTGTGTGTATATAATATAGTTTGTATAGAGTGTGTATAGAGTAAGGTGTGTGTATATAATATAGTGTGTATAGAGTGTGTATATAGTAAGGTGTGTGTGTGTATATAATATAGTGTGTATAGAGTGTGTATATAGTAAGGTGTGTGTATATAATATAGTGTGTATAGAGTGTGTATATAGTAAGGTGTGTGTGTATATAATATAGTGTGTATAGAGTGTGTATATAGTAAGGTGTGTGTATATAATATAGTGTGTATAGAGTGTGTATATAGTAAGGTGTGTGTATATAATATAGTGTGTATAGAGTGTGTATATAGTAAGGTGTGTGTATATAATATAGTGTGTATAGAGTGTGTATATAGTAAGGTGTGTGTGTGTATATAATATAGTGTGTATAGAGTGTGTATATAGTAAGGTGTGTGTATATAATATAGTGTGTATAGAGTGTGTATATAGTAAGGTGTGTGTATATAATATAGTGTGTATAGAGTGTGTATATAGTAAGGTGTGTGTATATAATATAGTGTGTATAGAGCCTGCCTTTACTGCCTTACTGCTTCGTGTTCGTGTGTTTGTGTGTGTGTTTGTGTGTGTGTGTTTGTGTGTGTGTGTGTGTGTGTGTGTGTGTGTGTGTGTGTGTGTGTGATGACAAGAATCTTTGCACTTTGACCCCACCCCTAACCTTACACTTTAACCTTTGTAATTTTATATGACTGAAGTGTGTCAGTGTGTGTCTGTGTGTGTGTGGGGGGGGGGGGGGGGCATCTATAGTGCACACTGACATGTTAAATGGTGAATTAAATTATAAATATAAAAAAATAAAACCTTTATAATAAATATAATCTCAACACACATGCTGAACATCTCCACCTGAACACACTTTCACCTGAACATACTTTTACTTGAACAAACCTCCATCAGAACATCTGCACCTGAACACCTCTGTTCCCCTCAACAGAACATTTACAATATTTTGTAATCAAATAAATAAGAGAAAAGTTGAAACTCACCTGGTTCTCTCTCGCGCGCGCTCGCTCTCTCTCTCTCTCTCTCTCTCTCTCTCTCTCTCTCTCTCTCGCGCTCTCTCTCTCACACACACACACTGTGTCTGTGTGTGTGTGTGTGTGTGTGTGTGTGTGTGTGTGTGTGTGTGTAAAGTTCAGCAGAACGTGTCAGATCTTCCAGACGCAGGTCTGTCACGCTGTGAAAGACATGACGAAAGATGTTTGCTTCCTGCTGCTGTGTTGAGACTTGACCTGGAGAACAAAGTCTACTGGGAAGAAGATGATGAACTAGCGCCATCATGAGGAGGTCACTGGAAACACACACACACTGCACCTTCTGATCACTGAGAACCTGGAACATGAGCAGCTGGTGAGGAACACGATGGATAAGGGTTTACAGGAACATGTGTAATCTGTTGACAAGATGTGATGATGAAAGAACGATAAGAAACATGATTTCATGACGGAGCTGTAAACTGCTTCCCTCACCAGCCTCAATCTATTCTCTTAAAACAACACAACTCCTGACTGTTACACATCACTGACACTGGAGACTCCTTCCTCACATGGACACGAGCTGTTACTATAGAAACCATAATCTTTCAGAGCGAGCGTTTTTATTATAAACTTCTCAGAGATGCTGAGAATAAATCCAGACCTTCTGACCAACCAGAGATTTAGCAGCACCTGGTGGATTAGAAGATGATCATTTCATGGTTAGTGTAGGGCTGAATGAACTGGAGCAAAGTAAAATAAATGTGTGCTGAAGTTCTAATGAAGGTTCATGTGTTTTTTATAGACATGCTCCTCTCTTTGATCTTGGAGAACCTGTGCAAGAAAGTGTTAATATGTTCAACTCATAATCATCTCAGGGTATAGTGAAGTTCTCTCTCTCTCTATCTCTCTTTCTCTCTCACACACACACACACACACACACTCTCTCTCTCTCTCTCTCACACACACACACACACACACACACACACACACTCTCTCTCTCTCTCTCTCTCTCTCACACACACACACACACACACACACACACACTCTCTCTCTCTCTCCCTCTCTCTCTCTCTCTCTCTCACACACACACACACACACACACACACACACACACACACACTCTCTCTCTCTCTCCCTCTCTCTCTCTCTCTCTCGCTCTCTCTCCGCCCCTAAACTGTAGCTCCAGTTGAACCCTGCTGAACTTCTCCTGCTCCTGAGTTCTTCTCCTGCGCTTTATCATCATCATCATCATGAATCTCCAGCTGCGTGAAGCTCTTCTGCTGCTCCTGCTCCTCCACAGCTCTCTGTCGGACTTCTACTTTCCAGATGCACAGCGAGGTTCGTGTGTGTATGTGATGTGTGTGTGTGTGTGTGTGTGTGTGTGTGTGTGTGTGTGTGTGTGTGTGTGTGTGTGTGTGTGTTTGTGATGTGCAAAACTTTTGCTCAGCATGCCCTTATAAAGCGCTCGTGCATGTTGCTCGGTATAACGGTGAGCATTGCGCGGTGTGTGTGTGTGTGTGTGTGTGTGTAGCGGAGATACACCCTGCACTCGGTGTGTATAACACGGGGGATCACCGGGGTTCGAGCTCGCGCACGGGCTGCGTCCCAAATCACACAACCCCTCACTCACTACAGCCTCAAAGCCTCCACCGCTGACCGAACCTCTTGCGCATGCGCTTTTCAACAGCTCCTTCTGATGTCACAATTTGTAGGAGGCGCCAAAGTTCAGTGTCGCATAAAACGATCAAAAAACGACGGAATGTGATAACAGTCGCATTATAATCTGTTTTTTTTTTATTAATGATTAAAGTGTAAACTTTTAGATTTTAACATAATGACACGTTCTGTCTCTAGTATCAGACTTTCGATATTTTGTAAGTGAATAACACTGTAAATGTTGTGCAGCACTGCAGCTGGATGCAGCTGGATGCAGCTGGATACCTCTGATAGGAGTAATGATCAATATTTCAGTACTGAGCCTAGCACTCTTGCTAGCTGCTAGCTGTCATTACATATATTACTAAATGATGTTATTGTCTTCTTAAGGGTTGTTCAATATAATCGTCAAAATAAAACAAAGTAGAGGAAACCACATTTTATTTAGCAAACATTTTCGCTAATAAGGCTAATGCTAGTAACTGCTAGGTAATGCAATTTATGATTTGATGCAGGATGAAGTCAGACTCTTAGTGTGTTTTTTGTTTGCAGAACATTCACTTCGATACCATGGCGACTTTTCCATCGTCCACCCTGAGAAAGTGGACTCAGACGGTCGCTTCGTCTCTCACACGTTGTCACACCACTTTGCGAGCAGCAGGAGGCGGAGTCGGCGTGAGGTGGGCGTACACTACAGCACACGTGTCTATTACAAAGTAAAACTTAATGGGAGGGATTTAACCCTCAACCTCACTGTCAACAACAACCTTCTGTCACACGGCTACGTGCTGGAGCGGAGAAGCCAGAGCAGGAGTGAGAACGGACCCACGGGTCACATGGAGAACCGGTGCCACCTCATCGGCAAGGTAACGGACGGAGACGTGGAGGGAACCGCCGCCCTCAGCAGCTGTAACGGCCTGGTGAGCGCACAAATCACAAAACATTCAGTGCACTACGTAGTGCTTATCCAATATCAAAATAATCAAGTATTACACACTCATTTCTTAAAAACATATCAAACAGCACCTGATCCTGCACGTCATGGTGTCTAATCACCTTATTAGTACAGTATACCCTCAGTATTATTCATTATCTTTATCATACTAATATCAGCCTTAGACACAGCTACAGGAGAGTATAGTATTGTGTAGTATAATACAATAAAGTAAAGTATTACGTAGTATTGTGTAGTATAGTTTTGTGCAATACAGTGGAGTGTAGTATATTGTATTATAGTATAGTATTGATTACTATTATATAATGTTGTATAGTACAGTTTAAATAGTATAGTGTAGGATTGTATAGTATTGCACAGTATAGTAAAGTATAGTATTGTGTAGTGTAATGTAGTATAGTACAGTATAGTATAGTGTAATATGGTGTAATATAGTGTAGTATAGTATAGTGTAATATAGTATAGTATAGTGCGGTATAGTACAGTATAGTATAGTGTAATATGGTGTAATATAGTGTAGTATAGTATAGTGTAATATAGTATAGTATAGTGCGGTATAGTACAGTATAGTATAGAATAGTATAGTGCGGTATAGTATAGTATAGAATAGTATAGTGCGGTATAGTATAGTATAGTATAGAATAGTATAGTGCGGTATAGTATAGTATAGTATAGAATAGTATAGTGCGGTATAGTATAGTATAGTATAGTATAGCGTAGTATCTTTTAGTGCAGTATAGTATAGTATAGTATAGTATAGTATAGTATAGTATAGTATAGTATAGTATAGTATAGTGTGGTATAGTATAGTGTGGTATAGTGCGGTATAGTATAGCGTAGTATAGTATAGTATAGTGCAGTATAGTATAGTATAGTATAGTATAGTATAGTATAGTATAGTATAGTATAGTATCGTGTGGTATAGTATAGCATAGTATAGTATAGTGCAGTATAGTATAGTATAGAATAGTATAGTGCGGTATAGTATAGTATAGAATAGTATAGTGCAGTATAGTATAGTATAGTATAGTGCGGTATAGTATAGTATAGTATAGTATAGTGCGGTATAGTATAGCGTAGTATAGTATAGTATAGTATAGTGCAGTACAGTATAGTATAGTATAGTATAGTATAGTGTGGTATAGTATAGCATAGTATAGTATAGTATAGTGCAGTATAGTATAGTGCAGTATAGTATAGTATAGTGCGGTATAGTATATTATAGTATAGTATAGTGCAGTATAGTATAGTGCGGTATATTATAGTATAGTATAGTGCAGTATAGTATAGTATACTATAGTGCGGTATAGTACAGTAAAGTGTGGTATAGTATAGTGTAGTGTGGTATACTATAGTATAGTGTAGTATAGTATAGTATAGTATAGTGTGGTATAGTATAATATAGTGTGGTACAGTGTGGTATAGTGTAGTATAGTATAGTATAGTGCGGTATAGTATAGTATAGCATAGTACAGTATAGTGCGGTATAGTATAGTATAGTGTGGTATAGTGTAGTATAGTATAATATAGTATAGTGTGGTATAGAATAGTGTAGTATAGTATAGTATAGTGTGGTATACTATAGTATAGTGTAGTATAGTACAGTATAGTACGGTATAGTATAGTATATTATAGTGTGGTATAGTGTAGTATGGTATAATATAGTATAGTGCGGTATATTATAGTATAGAATAGTGTGGTATAGTATAGCGTAGTATAGTATAGTGCAGTATAGTATAGTGCAGTATAGTATAGTGCAGTATAGTATAGTATAGTATAGTATAGTATAGTGCATTATAGTATAGTATAGTGCAGTATAGTATAGTGCGGTATAGTATATTATAGTATAGTATAGTGCAGTATAGTATAGTGCGGTATATTATAGTATAGTATAGTGCAGTATAGTATAGTGCAGTATAGTATAGTATAGTATAGTGCGGTATAGTATATTATAGTATAGTATAGTGCAGTATAGTATAGTGCGGTATATTATAGTATAGTATAGTGCAGTATAGTATAGTATAGTGCGGTATAGTACAGTAAAGCGTGGTATAGTATAGTATAGTGTAGTGTGGTATACTATAGTATAGTGTAGTATAGTATAGTATAGTGTGGAATAGTATAAATATTGTGGTACAGTGTGGTATAGTGTAGTATAGTATAATATAGTGCGGTATAGTATAGTATAGCATAGTACAGTATAGTGCGGTATAGTATAGTATAGTGTGTTATAGTGTAGTATAGTATAATATAGTATAGTGTGGTATAGAATAGTGTAGTATAGTATAGTATAGTGTGGTATAGTATAGCGTTGTATAGTACAGTATAGTGCAGTATAGTATAGTATAGTGTGGTATAGTGTAGTATAGTATAATATAGTGCGGTATAGTATAGTATAGCATAGTACAGTATAGTGCGGTATAGTATAGTGTGGTATAGAATAGTGTAGTATAGTATAGTATAGTGTGGTATAGTATAGTATAGCGTTGTATAGTACAGTATAGTGCAGTATAGTATAGTATAGTATAGTGTGGTATAGTGTAGTATAGTATAATATAGTATAGTGCGGCATAGTATAGTGTAGTGTAGAATAGTATAGTGTAGTATAGTATAGTATTGTGTAGTATAGTATAGTGTGGTATAGTATAGTATAGTGTAGTAAAGTATAGTGTAGTATAGTATAGTGTAGTATAGTATAGTGTAGTATAGTATAATATAGTGTAGTATAGTGTAGTATAGTATAGTATTGTATAGTGTAGTGTAGTATAGTATATTGTCGTATAGTATATTAGAGTAAAGTGTAGTGTGGTGTAGTGTGGTATACTATAGTATAGTGTAGTATAGTATAGTGTGGTATAGTGTAGTATAGTATAATATAGTATAGTGCGGCATAGTATAGTATAGTGTAGTATAGTATAGTATAGTATAGTAAAGTGTAGTGTGGTGTAGTGTGGTATACTATAGTATAGTGTAGTATAGTATAGTATAGTGTAGTATAGTATAGTATATAAAGTGTAGTGTGGTATACTATAGTATAGTGTAGTATAGTATAGTGTGGTATAGTGTAGTGTGGTATAATATAGTATAGTGCGGCATAGTATAGTGTAGTATAGTATAGTATAGTAAAGTGTAGTGTGGTGTAGTGTGGTATACTATAGTATAGTGTAGTATAGTATAGTGTGGTATAGTGTAGTATAGTATAATATAGTATAGTGCGGCATAGTATAGTATAGTGTAGTATAGTATAGTGTAGTATAGTATAGTATAGTAAAGTGTAGTGTGGTGTAGTGTGGTATACTATAGTATAGTGTAGTATAGTATAGTGTGGTATAGTGTAGTATAGTATAATATAGTATAGTGCGGTATAGTATAGTGTAGTATAGTATAGTGTAGTATAGTAAAGTGTAGTGTGGTGTAGTGTGGTATACTATAGTATAGTGTAGTATAGTATAGTGTGGTATAGTGTAGTATAGTATAATATAGTATAGTGCGGCATAGTATAGTGTAGTATAGTATAGTGTAGTATAGTAAAGTGTAGTGTGGTGTAGTGTGGTATACTATAGTATAGTGTAGTATAGTATAGTGTGGTATAGTGTAGTATAGTATAATATAGTATAGTGCGGCATAGTATAGTATAGTGTAGTATAGTATAGTGTAGTATAGTAAAGTGTAGTGTGGTGTAGTGTGGTATACTATAGTATAGTGTAGTATAGTATAGTGTGGTATAGTGTAGTATAGTATAATATAGTATAGTGCGGCATAGTATAGTATAGTGTAGTATAGTATAGTGTAGTATAGTAAAGTGTAGTGTGGTGTAGTGTGGTATACTATAGTATAGTGTAGTATAGTATAGTGTGGTATAGTGTAGTATAGTATAATATAGTATAGTGCGGCATAGTATAGTATAGTGTAGTATAGTATAGTGTAGTATAGTAAAGTGTAGTGTGGTGTAGTGTGGTATACTATAGTATAGTGTAGTATAGTATAGTGTAGTATAGTAAAGTGTAGTGTGGTGTAGTGTGGTATACTATAGTATAGTGTAGTATAGTATAGTGTGGTATAGTGTAGTATAGTATAATATAGTATAGTGCGGCATAGTATAGTATAGTGTAGTATAGTATAGTGTAGTATAGTAAAGTGTAGTGTGGTATACTATAGTATAGTGTAGTATAGTATAGTGTGGTATAGTGTAGTATAGTATAATATAGTATAGTGCGGCATAGTATAGTATAG
>NC_139596.1:392702-412702 GCF_946808225.1 Silurus aristotelis | reverse complement strand
GCATATTACATTTTAAACTGAACTTCACTACCTCTATGTCACCTCTTCGCCATGTCTATGTCACCTCTATACCCCTCAGGTCAGCCGTGTGAGCTGCAGTGTAGGCCTGTGAATGAGGATTTCTCCGAGAGGATGCTGGAGGCGGTGACTGATGGAACTCCGTGTTTCTCCAACAGCAGCAGGAGCATCTGCATCAATGGTGTGTGCAAGGTAGAGTGGCGGGCGTGGCTTACTCTCCGTGTGTGTGTGTGTGTGTGTGTGTTCCCTAAGTCTCTTCCCCTAAAAAACAGCTTGTTCCACATGTTTCCTGGAGCTGTCCTGACTGGTACAAAGCCCTGAAACTGGGGACTCTACATGATATATACACACATTCCTACTTATGGTAAACTTCACCCTGTCAACAATCACATGGATCTCGATCACGACCAATCACGATCCAGATCTTTAATAATATACTGATGTGTCATATATCTATATAAAAATATAACCTGTGTGTGTGTGTGTGTGTGTGTGTGTGTGTGTGTGTGTGTGTGTAGGAGGTGGGGTGTGATTATGCAATAAACTCAAAGGCGAAGGAGGATCAGTGTGGTGTGTGTCTGGGTGACGGCTCCAGCTGTGAGACACTGAATGACACTTTTTCACAGACTGAAGGATACGGTACAACACACACACACACACACACACACACACACACACACACACACACACACATTCACTCAAATGCAACTACAGACCTGAATTAAATCCCAGCTATAGGTACCAAATAGCCTTGTGTGTGTTTGTGTTTGTGTGTGTGTTTGTGTTTGTGTGTGTGTTTGTGTTTGTGTGTGTGTGTGTGTGTGTGTGTGTTTGTGTGTGTGTGTGTTTGTGTGTGTGTGTGTGTGTGTGTGTGTGTGTGTTGTTTTAGGCTACACAGACATGGTGCTGATTCCTGCAGGAGCGAGGGATATCGTGATACAGGAAGTGGAGGAGGCGGCGAACTTCCTGGCGATGCGTGCAGTAAACTCTGATAAATATTTTCTCAACGGCAATTACATCATCCAATGGAATGGTGAGTACCAGGTGGGCGGAGTCACGTTTTACTACGAACGCAGTGGCAACCTGGAGAACCTCACTTCACCTGGACCTACAACAGAGCCTGTAATGGTTCAGGTACACACACACACACACACACACACACACACTCACACATGCAGTAACACTTTATTAAGTCTGAGTCATTGTGTGTCCTTACCTGAGTGTGTGTCCTGATTGTGTGTTCTTATTATGAGTGTGTGTATGACTGTATTTGTGTATGAGTGTGTATGTGAGTGTGTGTATGAGTGTATGTGTATGAGTGTATGTGTGTATGAGTGTGTATGTGAGTGTGTGTATGTGAGTGTGTGTATGAGTGTATGTGTGTATGAGTGTGTATGCGAGTGTGTGTATGTGTGTATAAGTGTATGTGTATATTAGTGTATGTGTGTATGAGTGTGTATGTAAGTGTGTGTATGAGTGTATGTGTGTATAAGTGTGTATGTGTATATGTGTGTATGAGTGTGTATGTGAGTGTGTGTATGTGTGTATATGTGTATGTGTATATGTGTGTATGTGTGTATGACTGTGTATGTGAGTGTGTGTATGAGTGTATGTGTGTATGAGTGTGTATGTGAGTGTGTGTATGAGTGTATGTGTATGAGTGTATGTGTGTATGAGTGTGTATGTGAGTGTGTGTATGAGTATATGTGAATATGAGTGTATGTGTGTATAAGTGTGTATGTGAGTGTGTGTATGAGTGTATGTCTGTATGAGTGTGTATGTGAGTGTGTGTATGAGTGTATGTGAATATGAGTGTATGTGTGTATAAGTGTGTATGTGAGTGTGTGTATGAGTGTATATGTGTATGTGTGTATGAGTGTGTATGTGAGTGTGTGTATGAGTGTATGTGTGTATGAGTGTGTATGTGAGTGTGTGTATGAGTGTATGTGTATATGAGTGTATGTGTGTATGAGTGTGTATGTGAGTGTGTGTGTATGAGTGTATGTGTGTATAAGTGTATGTGTATATGAGTGTGTATGTGAGTGTGTGTATGAGTGTATGTGTATATGAGTGTGTATGTGAGTGTGTGTATATGAGGGTATGTGTGTATGAGTGTGTATGTGAGTGTGTGTATGAGTGTATGTGTATATGAGTGTATGTGTGTATGAGTGTGTATGTGAGTGTGTGTATGAGTGTATGTGTGTATAAGTGTATGTGTTTATAAGTGTATGTGTGTATGAGTGTGTATGTGAGTGTGTGTATGAGTGTATGTGTATATGAGTGTATGTGTGTATGAGTGTGTATGTGAGTGTGTGTATGAGTGTATGTGTGTATGAGTGTGTATGTGAGTGTGTGTATAAGTGTATGTGTATATGAGTGTATGTGTGTATAAGTTTTATGTGAGTGTGTGTATGAGTGTATGTGTGTATAAGTGTATGTGTATATGAGTGTATGAGTGTGTATGTGTATATGAGTGTAAGTGTGTATGAGTGTGTATGTGAGTGTGTGTATGAGTGTATGTGTGTATAAGTGTATGTGTGTATGAGTGTGTATATGAGTGTATGTGTGTATGAGTGTATGTGTGTATGAGTGTGTATGTGAGTGTGTGTATGAGTGTATGTGTATGAGTGTATGTGTGTATGAGTGTGTATGTGAGTGTGTGTATGAGTGTATGTGTGTATGAGTGTGTATGTGAGTGTGTGTATGAGTGTATGTGTGTATGAGTGTGTATGTGAGTGTGTGTATGAGTGTATGTGTGTATGAGTGTGTATGTGAGTGTGTGTATGAGTGTATGTGTATGAGTGTAAGTGTGTATGAGTGTGTATGTAAGTGTGTATGAGTGTATGTGTATATGAGTTTATGTGTATATGAGTGTGTATGTGAGTGTGTGTATGAGTGTATGTGTGTATAAGTGTATGTGTATATGAGTGTATGTGTGTATGAGTGTGTATGTGAGTGTGTGTATGAGTGTATGTGTATATAAGTGTATGTGTGTATGAGTGTGTATGTGAGTGTGTGTATGAGTGTATGTGTATATGAGTGTATGTGTGTATGAGTGTGTATGTGAGTGTGTGTATGTGTGTATGAGTGTGTATGTGAGTGTGTGTATAAGTGTATGTGTATGAGTGTATGTGTGTATGAGTTTTATGTGAGTGTGTGTATGAGTGTATGTGTATATGAGTTTTATGTGTGTGTGTATGAGTCTATGTGTGTATGAGTTTTATGTGAGTGTGTATATGAGTGTAAGTGTGTATGAGTGTGTATGTGAGTGTGTGTATGAGTGTATGTGTGTATAAGTGTATGTGTGTATGAGTGTGTATGTGAGTGTGTGTATGAGTGTATGTGTGTATAAGTGAATGTGTATATGAGTGTATGTGTGTATGAGTGTGTATGTGAGTGTGTGTATAAGTGTATGTGTGTATGAGTGTATGTGTGTATGAGTGTGTATGTGAGTGTGTGTATGAGTGTATGTGTGTATAAGTGTATGTGTATATGAGTGTATGAGTGTGTATGAGTGTGTATGTGAGTGTGTGTATGAGTGTATGTGTATGACTGTATGTGTGTATGAGTGTGTATGTGAGTGTGTGTATGAGGGTATATGTGTATGTGTGTATGAGTGTGTATGTGAGTGTGTGTATGAGTGTATGTGTGTATAAATGTATGTGTATATGTGTGTATGAGTGTGTATGTCAGTATGTGTATGAGTGTATGTGTGTATAAGTGTATGTGTATATGAGTGTATGTGTGTATGAGTGTGTATGTGAGTGTGTGTATGAGTGTATATGTGTATGAGTGTATGTGTATATGAGTGTGTATGTGAGTGTGTGTATGAGTGTATGTGTGTATAAGTGTATGTGTATATGAGTGTATGAGTGTGTATGAGTGTGTATGTGAGTGTGTGTATGAGTGTATGTGTATGACTGTATGTGTGTATGAGTGTGTATGTGAGTGTGTGTATGAGGGTATATGTGTATGTGTGTATGAGTGTGTATGTGAGTGTGTGTATGAGTGTATGTGTGTATAAATGTATGTGTATATGTGTGTATGAGTGTGTATGTCAGTATGTGTATGAGTGTATGTGTGTATAAGTGTATGTGTATATGAGTGTATGTGTGTATGAGTGTGTATGTGAGTGTGTGTATGAGTGTATATGTGTATGAGTGTATGTGTATATGAGTGTGTATGTGAGTGTGTGTATGAGTGTATGTGTGTATAAGTGTATGTGTATATGAGTGTATGAGTGTGTATGAGTGTGTATGTGAGTGTGTGTATGAGTGTATGTGTATGACTGTATGTGTGTATGAGTGTGTATGTGAGTGTGTGTATGAGGGTATATGTGTATGTGTGTATGAGTGTGTATGTGAGTGTGTGTATGAGTGTATGTGTGTATAAGTGTATGTGTATATGAGTGTATGTGTATGTGAGTGTGTATGTGAGTGTGTGTATGAGTGTATGTGTATATGAGTGTGTATGTGAGTGTGTGTATATGAGTGTATGTGTGTATGAGTGTGTATGTGAGTGTGTGTATGAGTGTATGTGTGTATGAGTATGTATGTGAGTGTGTGTATGAGTGTATAAGTGTATGTGAATATGAGTGTATGTGTGTATGAGTGTGTATGTGAGTGTGTGTATGAGTGTATGTGTGTATGAGTGTATGTGTATATGAGTGTATGTGTGTATGAGTGTGTATGTGAGTGTGTGTATGAGTGTATGTGTGTATAAGTGTATGTGTATATGAGTGTATGAGTGTGTATGTGAGTGTGTGTATGTGTGTATTAGTGTGTATTTGAGTGTGTGTATAAGTGTATGTGTATATGAATGTATGTGTGTATGAGTGTGTATGTGAGTGTGTGTATGAGTGTATGTGTATATGAGTGTATGTGTGTATGAGTGTGTATGTGAGTGTGTGTATGAGTGTATGTGTGTATAAGTGAATGTGTATATGAGTGTATGTGTGTATGAGTGTGTATGTGAGTGTGTGTATGAGTGTATGTGTGTATAAATGTATGTGTATATGTGTGTATGTGTGTATGAGTGTGTATGTGAGTGTGTGTATGAGTGTATATGTGTATGAGTGTATGTGTGTATGAGTGTGTATGTGAGTGTGTGTATGAGTGTATGTGTGTATAAGTGTATGTGTATATGAGTGTATGAGTGTGTATGAGTGTGTATGTGAGTGTGTGTATGAGTGTATGTGTATGACTGTATGAGTGTGTATGTGAGTGTGTGTATGAGGGTATATGTGTATGTGTGTATGAGTGTGTATGTGAGTGTGTGTATGAGTGTATGTGTGTATAAGTGTATGTGTATATGAGTGTATGTGTGTATGAGTGTGTATGTGAGTGTGTGTATGAGTGTATGTGTATATGAGTGTGTATGTGAGTGTGTGTATATGAGTGTATGTGTGTATGAGTGTGTATGTGAGTGTGTGTATGGGTGTATGTGTATATGAGTGTATGTGTGTATGAGTGTGTATGTGAGTGTGTGTATGAGTGTATGTGTGTATGAGTGTGTATGTGAGTGTGTGTATGAGTGTATAAGTGTATGTGAATATGAGTGTATGTGTGTATGAGTGTGTATGTGACTGTGTATGAGTGTATGTGTATATGAGTGTGTATGTGAGTGTGTGTATATAAGTGTATGTGTGTATGAGTGTGTATGTGAGTGTGTGTATGAGTGTATGTGTATATGAGTGTGTATGTGAGTGTGTGTATGAGTGTATGTGTGTATGAGTGTGTGTGTGTATGAGTGTGTATATGAGTGTATGTGTGTATAAGTGTGTATGTGAGTGTGTGTATGAGTGTATGTTTGTATGAGTGTATGTGTGTATGAGTGTGTATGTGAGTGTGTGTATAAGTGTATGTGTATATGAGTGTATGTGTGTATGAGTTTTATGTGAGTGTGTGTATGAGTGTATGTGTGTATAAGTGTATGTGTATATGAGTGTAAGTGTGTATGAGTGTGTATGTGAGTGAGTGTATGAGTGTATGTGTGTATGTGTGTATGAGTGTATGTGTGTATGAGTGTGTATGTGAGTGTGTGTATGAGGGTATATGTGTATGTGTGTATGAGTGTGTATGTGAGTGTGTGTATGAGTGTATGTGTGTATAAGTGTATGTGTATATGAGTGTATGTGTGTATGAGTGTGTATGTGAGTGTGTGTATGAGTGTATGTGTATATGAGTGTGTATGTGAGTGTGTGTATATGAGTGTATGTGTGTATGAGTGTGTATATGAGTGTGTGTATGGGTGTATGTGTATATGAGTGTATGTGTGTATGAGTGTGTATGTGAGTGTGTGTATGAGTGTATGTGTGTATGAGTGTGTATGTGAGTGTGTGTATGAGTGTATGTGTATATGAGTGTATGTGTGTATGTGAGTTTGTGTATGATTGTATGTGTATATGAGTGTATGTGTATTTGAGTGTATGTGTGTATGTGAGTGTGTGTATGAGTGTATGTGTATATGAGTGTATGTGTGTATAAGTGTATGTTTATATGAGTGAATGTGTTTATGTGAGTGTGTGTCTGTGAGTGTGTGTATGAGTGTATGTGTGTATAAGTGTATGTGTATATGAGGGTATGTGTGTATGAGTGTGTATGTGAGTGTGTGTATGAGTGTATGTGTGTATAAGTGTATGTGTATATGAGTGTATGTGAGTATGTGTATGTGAGTATGTGTGTATAAGTGTATGTTTATATGAGTGTATGTGTGTATGTGAGTGTGTGTCTGTGAGTGTGTGTATAAGTGTATGTGTATATGAGTGTATGTGTGTATGAGTGTGTATGTGAGTGTGTGTATGAGTGTATGTGTGTATAAGTGTATGTTTATATGAGTGTATGTGTATATGTGAGTGTGTGTCTGTGAGTGTGTGTATGAGTGTATGTGTGTATAAGTGTATGTGTATATGAGTGTATGTTTGTATGTGAGTGTGTGTATGAGTGTATGTGTGTATAAGTGTACGTGTATATGAGTGTATGTGTGTATGTGAGTGTGTGTATGAGTGTATGTGTGTATAAGTGTATGTGTATATGAGTGTATGTGTGTATGTGAGTGTGTGTATGAGTTTATGTGTGTATAAGTGTATGTGTATATGAGTGTATGTGTGTATGTGAGTGTGTGTATGAGTGTATGTGTATATGAGTGTATGTGTGTATGTGAGTGTGTGTATGAGTGTATGTGTGTGTATAAGTGTATGTGTATATGAGTGTATGTGTGTATAAGTGTATGTGTATATGAGTGTATGTGTGTATGTGAGTGTGTGTATGAGTGTATGTGTGTGTGTATAAGTGTATGTGTATATGAGTGTATGTGTATATGTGAGTGTGTGTATGAGTGTATGTGTGTATAAGTGTATGTTTATATTAGTGTATGTTTGTATGTGAGTGTGTATATGAGTGTATGTGTGTATGTGAGTATGTGTATAAGTGTATGTTTATATTAGTGTATGTGTGTATGTGAGTGTGTGTCTGTGAGTGTGTGTATGAGTGTATGTGTGTATAAGTGTACGTGTATATGAGTGTATGTGTGTATGTGAGTGGGTGTATGAGTGTATGTGTGTATAAGTGTATGTGTATATGAGTGTATGTGTGTATGTGAGTGTGTGTATGAGTTTATGTGTGTATAAGTGTATGTGTATATGAGTGTATGTGTGTATGTGAGTGTGTGTATGAGTGTATGTGTATATGAGTGTATGTGTGTATGTGAGTGTGTGTATGAGTGTATGTGTGTGTATAAGTGTATGTGTATATGAGTGTATGTGTGTATAAGTGTATGTGTATATGAGTGTATGTGTGTATGTGAGTGTGTGTATGAGTGTATGTGTGTGTGTATAAGTGTATGTGTATATGAGTGTATGTGTATATGTGAGTGTGTGTATGAGTGTATGTGTGTATAAGTGTATGTTTATATTAGTGTATGTTTGTATGTGAGTGTGTATATGAGTGTATGTGTGTATGTGAGTATGTGTATAAGTGTATGTTTATATTAGTGTATGTGTGTATGTGAGTGTGTGTCTGTGAGTGTGTGTATGAGTGTATGTGTGTATAAGTGTACGTGTATATGAGTGTATGTGTGTATGTGAGTGGGTGTATGAGTGTATGTGTGTATAAGTGTATGTGTATATGAGTGTATTGGTGTATGTGAGTGTGTGTATGAGTGTATGTGTGTATAAGTGTATGTGTATATGAGTGTATTGGTGTATGTGAGTGTGTGTATGAGTGTATGTGTGTATAAGTGTATGTGTATATGAGTGTATGTGTGTATGTGAGTGTGTGTATGAGTGTATGTGTGTATAAGTGTATGTGTATATGAGTGTATGTGAGTATGTGTATGAGTGTATATGTGTATAAGTGTATGTTTATATTAGTGTATGTGTGTATGTGAGTGTGTGTCTGTGAGTGTGTGTATGAGTGTATGTGTATATGAGTGTATGTGTGTATGTGAGTGTGTGTATGAGTGTATGTGTATATGAGTGTATGTGTGTATGTGAGTGTGTGTATGAGTGTATGTGTATATGAGTGTATGTGTGTATGTGAGTGTGTGTATGAGTGTATGTGTATATGAGTGTATGTGTGTATGTGAGTGTGTGTATGAGTGTATGTGTATATGAGTGTATGTGTGTATGTGAGTGTGTGTATGAGTGTATGTGTATATGAGTGTATGTGTGTATGTGAGTGTGTGTATGAGTGTATGTGTATATGAGTGTATGTGTGTATGTGAGTGTGTGTATAAGTGTATGTGTATATGAGTGTATGTGTGTATGTGAGTGTGTGTATGAGTGTATGTGTATATGAGTGTATGTGTGTATGTGAGTGTGTGTATGAGTGTATGTGTATATGAGTGTATGTGTGTATGTGAGTGTGTGTATGTGTGTATGTGAGTGTGTGTATGAGTGTATGTGTATATGAGTGTATGTGTGTATGTGAGTGTGTATAAGTGTATGTGTATATGAGTGTATGTGTGTATGTGAGTGTGTGTATGAGTGTATGTGTATATGAGTGTATGTGTGTATGTGAGTGTGTATGAGTGTATGTGTATATGAGTGTATGTGTGTATGTGAGTGTGTATGAGTGTATGTGTATATGAGTGTATGTGTGTATGTGAGTGTGTGTATGAGTGTATGTGTATATGAGTGTATGTGTGTATGTGAGTGTGTGTATGAGTGTATGTGTATATGAGTGTATGTGTGTATGTGAGTGTGTGTATGAGTGTATGTGTATATGAGTGTATGTGTGTATGTGAGTGTGTGTATGAGTGTATGTGTATATGAGTGTATGTGTGTATGTGAGTGTGTGTATGAGTGTATGTGTATATGAGTGTATGTGTGTATGTGAGTGTGTATGAGTGTATGTGTATATGAGTGTATGTGTGTATGTGAGTGTGTGTATGAGTGTATGTGTATATGAGTGTATGTGTGTATGTGTGTGTATGAGTGTATGTGTATATGAGTGTATGTGTGTATGTGTGTGTATGAGTGTATGTGTATATGAGTGTATGTGTGTATGTGAGTGTGTGTATAAGTGTATGTGTATATGAGTGTATGTGTGTATGTGAGTGTGTGTATGAGGGTATGTGTATATGAGTGTATGTGTGTATGTGAGTGTGTGTATAAGTGTATGTGTATATGAGTGTATGTGTGTATGTGAGTGTGTGTATGAGTGTATGTGTATATGAGTGTATGTGTGTATGTGAGTGTGTGTATGAGTGTATGTGTATATGAGTGTATGTTTGTATGTGAGTGTGTGTATGAGTGTATGTGTATATGAGTGTATGTGTATATGAGTGTGTGTGTATATGAGTGTATGTTTGTATGTGAGTGTGTGTATGAGTGTATGTGTATATGAGTGTATGTGTGTATGTGAGTGTGTGTATGAGTGTATGTGTATATGAGTGTATGTGTGTATGTGAGTGTGTGTATGTGAGTGTGTGTATAAGTGTATGTGTGTATGTGAGTGTGTGTATAAGTGTATGTGTATATGAGTGTATGTGTGTATGTGAGTGTGTGTATGAGTGTATGTGTATATGCGTGTATGTGTGTATGTGAGTGTGTGTATGAGTGTATGTGTATATGAGTGTATGTGTGTATGTGAGTGTGTGTATGAGTGTATGTGTATATGAGTGTATGTGTGTATGTGAGTGTGTGTATGAGTGTATGTGTATATGAGTGTATGTGTGATATGAGTGTATGTGTGTATGTGAGTGTGTGTATGAGTGTATGTGTGTATGTGAGTGTGTGTATGAGTGTATGTGTATATGAGTGTATGTGTGTATGTGAGTGTGTGTATGAGTGTATGTGTATATGAGTGTATGTGTGTATGTGAGTGTGTGTATGAGTGTATGTGTATATGAGTGTATGTGTGTATGTGAGTGTGTGTATGAGTGTATGTGTATATGGTGTATGTGTGTATGTGAGTGTGTGTATGAGTGTATGTGTATATGAGTGTATGTGTGTATGTGAGTGTGTGTATGAGTGTATGTGTATATGAGTGTATGTGTGTATGTGAGTGTGTGTATGAGTGTATGTGTATATGAGTGTATGTGTGTATGTGAGTGTGTGTATGAGTGTATGTGTATATGAGTGTATGTGTGTATGTGAGTGTGTGTATGAGTGTATGTGTATATGAGTGTATGTGTGTATGTGAGTGTGTGTATGAGTGTATGTGTATATGAGTGTATGTGTGTATGTGAGTGTGTGTATGAGTGTATGTGTATATGAGTGTATGTGTGTATGTGAGTGTGTGTATGAGTGTATGTGTATATGAGTGTATGTGTGTATGTGAGTGTGTGTATGAGTGTATGTGTATATGAGTGTATGTGTGTATGTGAGTGTGTGTATGAGTGTATGTGTATATGAGTGTATGTGTGTATGTGAGTGTGTGTATGAGTGTATGTGTATATGAGTGTATGTGTGTATGTGAGTGTGGTATGAGTGTATGTGTATATGAGTGTATGTGTGTATGTGAGTGTGTGTATGAGTGTATGTGTATATGAGTGTATGTGTGTATGTGAGTGTGTGTATGAGTGTATGTGTATATGAGTGTATGTGTGTATGTGAGTGTGTGTATGAGTGTATGTGTATATGAGTGTATGTGTGTATGTGAGTGTGTGTATGAGTGTATGTGTATATGAGTGTATGTGTGTATGTGAGTGTGTGTATGAGTGTATGTGTATATGAGTGTATGTGTGTATGTGAGTGTGTATGAGTGTATGTGTATATGAGTGTATGTGTGTATGTGAGTGTGTGTATGAGTGTATGTGTATATGAGTGTATGTGTGTATGTGAGTGTGTGTATTGAGTGTATGTGTGTATGTGAGTGTGTGTATGAGTGTATGTGTATATGAGTGTATGTGTGTATGTGAGTGTGTGTATGAGTGTATGTGTATATGAGTGTATGTGTGTATGTGAGTGTGTATAAGTGTATGTGTATATGAGTGTATGTGTGTATGTGAGTGTGTGTATGAGTGTATGTGTATATGAGTGTATGTGTGCATGTATGTGTATATGAGTGTATGTGTGTATGTGAGTGTGTATGAGTGTATGTGTATATGAGTGTATGTGTGTATGTGAGTGTGTGTATGAGTGTATGTGTATATGAGTGTATGTGTGTATGTGAGTGTGTGTATGAGTGTATGTGTATATGAGTGTATGTGTGTATGTGAGTGTGTGTATGAGTGTATGTGTATATGAGTGTATGTGTGTATGTGAGTGTGTGTATGAGTGTATGTGTATATGAGTGTATGTGTGTATGTGAGTGTATATGAGTGTATGTGTGTATGTGAGTGTGTGTATGAGTGTATGTGTATATGAGTGTATGTGTGTATGTGAGTGTGTGTATGAGTGTATGTGTATATGAGTGTATGTGTGTATGTGAGTGTGTGTATGAGTGTATGTGTATATGAGTGTATGTGTGTATGTGAGTGTGTATGAGTGTATGTGTATATGAGTGTATGTGTGTATGTGAGTGTGTGTATGAGTGTATGTGTATATGAGTGTATGTGTGTATGTGAGTGTGTGTATGAGTGTATGTGTATATGAGTGTATGTGTGTATGTGAGTGTGTGTATGAGTGTATGTGTATATGAGTGTATGTGTGTATGTGAGTGTGTGTATAAGTGTATGTGTATATGAGTGTATGTGTGTATGTGAGTGTGTGTATAAGTGTATGTGTATATGAGTGTATGTGTGTATGTGAGTGTGTATGAGTGTATGTGTATATGAGTGTATGTGTGTATGTGAGTGTGTATGAGTGTATGTGTATATGAGTGTATGTGTGTATGTGAGTGTGTGTATGAGTGTATGTGTATATGAGTGTATGTGTGTATGTGAGTGTGTGTATGAGTGTATGTGTATATGAGTGTATGTGTGTATGTGAGTGTGTGTATGAGTGTATGTGTATATGAGTGTATGTGTGTATGTGAGTGTGTGTATGAGTGTATGTGTATATGAGTGTATGTGTGTATGTGAGTGTGTGTATGAGTGTATGTGTATATGAGTGTATGTGTGTATGTGAGTGTGTGTATGAGTGTATGTGCTGAGTGTCAGTTACATTGTGGCTCTCTGTGTGTTTTCTATAGCTGCTGTTTCAGGAGACAAACCTCGGCGTGCGGTACGAGTTCATCATGAAGAAGAACACCTCAGGGAATAATGATCTGCTGGAACCTCAGTACCTCTGGAAATACGGAGCCTGGACTGAGTGCAGCGCCACCTGTGGACAAGGTGAGGACAGCACAAGAAAATATATAATAATGTGTGAAACTCTTTTCCCGTGTGAGCGCAACACAATCACATCCACACGTTCACACGAGCTCCAGAGTGAACAGTCCTGGTTTAGATCAACACCAGTGTCTATCATCTGATTTCAAATATTTGTATAATTTTGGATGAATGATTATTACACAAACCACAAACCACAACAGTTACACACACACACACACACACACACACACACACACACACACACACACACACACACTGGGGGAGATATTAACACTGCATGCTGAAACGTGGCATGTGGGTTATTTTTATTTGTAGCTCCAGGTGGTGAGGAAGAGATAATTTACTTTGATCTTAAACAAGGTTTCTCATTTCTCTTGTCCTTGACTAACCTCTAGTGGACAAACTGTAGAGAGTCCTGGTGTCTAGACGTCTCTTTAGGAAGTAAAAGTGTGGACATGGAGGAAAGCAGCTGTTAAATCTGATATAATGTGTGTAAGTGCATTATGGGTGTGTCCTTCTCCACCATGTGGTTTGTAATAACCCCTGATGCCGGTCCTGTCCTGGTCTTGTCCTGGTCCTGATGATAGTCCTGAACCTGGACCTGGTGTTGGTCATGGTCCTGGTGCTGATGTTGTCCTGGTGCTGGTCCTGCAGGTGAGCAGCAGCAGCCGGTGCGGTGTTTTAGAGCAGATGTTGGAGTGGTGGATGAGGAGTTGTGTGATGGGGAAACTCGGCCTGAGGACAGACATCGTCACTGTAAGGACATGGACTGTCCTGCCAGGTCTGTTTTTTTTCTGAAATGTCCCAGATAATATTCTGTGTAGACGAGGAGCTGAAAGAGGAACATGTGATCACCAGGTGGTGGGTGGGTGGATGGCAGTCGTGTTCGGCCTCCTGCGGTTCTGATGGAGTGAGAAAGCGCACGGTTCTGTGTGTTAGAACCGTAGCAGGAGAGGAGAGAGTGCTGCACCCCGGCGACTGCAGGAAACTCCCCAGACCTAAAGCTGTGGTGAGCTGCAACCGCAACGTGACCTGCGGCTCGGCCTGGACGGTGGGAAACTGGAGCCAGGTGAGACTCCCACAGGGTCACCAACACAGGGTCATGGGTTCTCAGGATCAGTCAGGGTCAGGGGTAACTGGATCATGAATTCATTTGTGGTATTTAATCACCAGGTCACTAAATCACCAGATTACAGGATTATGGGATAGATCATGGATTTAACACTGATGAAAGGTCACACGTTTACTAGGATTGTGGAGTCGCTAGTGTAATGGATCACAGAGTTGCTAGGCTACAAGATTTCCTGGTGATGGGATCAGTAGATTACATGGTTGCATGGTGACTACATCATGCTTTAATGGGGAACTTGAACACAAGGTGGAGTCCCAACATCACAGCGTAATTTATCGGATTGTTAGGAATCATCTCATGCTTGACCACCAGTTTACTAGTAAATCAATGTGATTGTTGCTCCTGCAGTGCTCTCTGACCTGTGGGGGAGGGGTGAAATCTCGGGACGTGAAGTGTGTATTAGAGCCCCAGATCCGCTGTGACCCTGTGAACCGACCGCGATCCACAACCTTCTGCAACCTCCAGAGCTGCTCCAGAATCCGACCACAACCTTCCACCCCGACCCCGGAGCATGAGCCAGATGACCTCACACCTACACCCACACCATACACATCACACACTCCTACGCCGAGTGTGTTACACAGAGACGATCAGGATTTCATCCTGGTTAATAAGAGCAGTGTGGAGAACATCACACACACCAGTGAAGAGGAGGAGAAGGAGGAGGAGGAGGAGGGCAGCACGGACCTTCGGCACGGAGCAGCGTACACACCAGGATATGACTACATCATGGAGGACGATAGAGAGGACGGGTTCACCGTTCACACACCTCTCAGCACTACACACACATCTCACACCACTGTACAACCAGACACAACACACACATTCCTTACTACAACAAAACCATTCAGGACAAGAACAAACACACACATACCTGCTAAAGCACACACACACACAAACACACACAGAAGTACCTCCCAGAATCCACATACACACAAGCAGAAGGTCCAGGTGAGATCACACAACCCTTCACACACACACTCAGCAATGAAGAAGCTCAAACACACACACAGGAACTCCAACAGATCCAAAGTGACCAAAACAGGAAGAGGCAGGAGCACAGCGGCATTCTGGGTCACGGGCAACTGGAGTGAGGTAACGTCTTTCAGTCTTACTGATATTCTGCTCTCATTAAAACATTCATATTCTCATTGTGTGTGTGTGTGTGTGTGTGTGTGTGTGTGTGTGTGTGTGTGTGTGTGTGTGTGTGTCAGTGCTCTACCTCCTGTGGGCTGGGAGCAGTGTGGAGGTCAGTAGCATGTAGTTCTGGACATGATTCTGACTGCAGCAGTACAGCGAAGCCTGAACCTGCACAACACTGTAACCTTCAACCCTGTGCTGTGTGGAGAAAGGTCTCTCACACACACACACACACACAAAACACACACACACACACCCCACTAGAGTTTGCTGATGTGTTGGCATGTTTACACACCCCTTTTAGATGTTTCCAGATGTTCGAGTTTTAAACCTGGTATCTTCCACTCTGAGATCTCAGAGAACCCACGAGGAACTTCAATTTCTCATAACAATTATACACTGTGTGTATATTTAATCTTCTGTCACCAAACTGTGTGTGTGTGTGTGTGTGTGTGTGTGTGTGTGTGTGTGTGTGTGTGTGTGTGTGTGTGTGTGTGTGTGTGTGTGTGTCAGTGTGTTAATGGATGTGTAAGTGGTGTGAAGTACAGGGATGTGCAGTGTGTTGACTCTCAGAGCAGCAGAGTGTTGAGACCTTTTCACTGCTCAGACCAACAACCTCCTACACTAGAGTGGAAACACACACACTGGGGACAGGTATATACACACACACACACACACACACACACACACACAGATTCATTAGTACATTTTGTATATTTCTGTGTGTGTGTGTGTGTGTGTGTGTGTGTGTGTGTGTGTGTGTGTGTGTAGTGCTCTCAGAGTTGTGGAGGTGGAGTGATGGAGCGCCTGGTGTTTTGTCCGGAGCCTGAACGCTGTGACACGAGTCTCAGACCTGAAAGCTCTGCCCCCTGTAACCTTCAGCCGTGTGTGTTGTGGGCTACTGAACCCTGGCAGCAGGTCACTGATGGGTCTCACACACACACACACACACACACACACACACACACACACACACACACACACACAAATAACACAATGTACAGAGATTAGCATACCTGTAGTGACAGGTGTGTGGGTGTGGCCTAATTAAAATATTCATATATATATATATAAATCTCTATTTGAAGGTAGTGGAGTAGGTGTTCGATACAGAATGTGATAATGTGTGTGTTAGTGTTCGAGGAGCTGTGGTGGAGGTGTACAGATGCGAGTGATCAGGTGTGTGAGCGAGGGATCAGGAGACGAGGTGAACAGCGCAGTGTGTGTGGAAAGCGACCGGCCTGAGAGTTTGCGTGTGTGTGGTGAGGAGGAGTGCACACCTGAGAGAGGTACACAAACACTACACCTTTATTACACACTTTACACACTCACATTACACTTAACGTGTGTGTGTGTGTGTGTGTGTGTGTGTGTGTGTGTGTGGATCAGATGTGTCTCAGGTGTGTAAGAGAGACAGCATGTCCGCTCGCTTCTGCTCCACCCTGAAGCTGCTCGGTCGCTGCGTCCTCAACTCCATCCAGAAACAGTGCTGCCTCACCTGCGGCCTGTAAGATCCGCCCACCCAGGGGTCAGGGGTCAGGGGTCCGAGTCATGCTGGATCATCATCAGCCCTCAGACTGTACAATACTGGACCTTCAGCACAATTACACACACACACACACACACACACACACACATGCACTATTTACTTGAAGCTTGTGTGTATGTGAGAATTGAAACCTGTCAGCATGAGTGTGAGATTTTTGTATCACTTGCTATAATATTCACCCCAAAAACTACTCCACCTTCTCCACGATGGACACCACGGTCATGTCCAGGAGCGTTACAGATGTGTCACATGACCACATGTGCAGCTGTGATCATTTATCAACAGTTCAGGATGAAACACACGTATGTATTTAATGTGAGTTGTGTTACAGTGAGGTATGTGTGATCACACCCTGATGCTGGACTCATCTAAACCCACCAAACACTCCACAGAGAATAAGCATGTTCTCCTGGACACCAGGAACCTGGTCCACTCCACGGAGAAAGCTGAAGCTAATCATCAACCTTCACACACACCATCGATGCAGAGAGACGGGGAACATGTGGAGCTGTGAATCAGCTGCTGCGCTACTTTATTATCATCTACTGTGTGTGTGGGTGTGTGTGTGTGTGTGTGTGTGTGAGATTTCTATTGAGGTGCTTTAAAAAAAAAAAAACATCTACTCTGGTGCTGTTATCAACATTGTATACACACATTATATTTCTAAATATCCTGGGATTAATAATCACTGCAAATATCAGTGTGTGTGTGTGTGTGGGGGGGGGGGGGGGTGTAACTGAAACCCATGGTGCTCTTAGTGAGTTCATAAGATCTTGAGTGTGTTCCTTGTATGTAATTTGATGTGATTTGTGTGTGTGGGATGGTGTAGAGTTCACATCATTAAAATGTGTATTGGACACCATTTTGTGTGTTTATTAGTGTGTTTGTAGGTGTATTTGTGTGTGTGTGTGTGTGTGTGTGTGTGTGTGTTTTTGTTGGGGTCTTGCCGTGCCCTAAACCCTAATCTTATAGTCTAACCCTAATGCTAGCCCTAACCCCTGAACCTGACCCCCAAACCCTCACCTTAATGCTAGCCCTAAACCCTAAATTACCCTTAACCATAAACCTTAATCCTATACCCTAACCCTAATGCTACCCCTAAACCCTAACTCTACCCATAAACCTAAACCCTAACCCTAAATCCAAACCCAAATCCCAAAACCTAACCGTACAACCGTTTAAAAAAACAACAACATTACCCTACCCGAACTCTAAAGCATAATCCTAAACCAGAACCTTAATCCTATACCCTAAACTTAAAGCTACCCCTAAACCCTTAACCCTAACCACACCCCTACAACTAAACCCTAACCCTACCCTAACCCTAAAGCATAAACCTTAGTCCTAACACTAAACCCTATACCCAACCTAACTCAACTACCCCTAAACCCTAACCCTACCCCTTAACCTACCCAACCTCTAAAGCATAAACCTAAACCCTAACCCTACCCCTTAACCTACCCAACCTCTAAAGCATAAACCTAAACCCTAACCCTACCCCTTAACCTACCCAACCTCTAAAGCATAAACCTAAACCCTAACCCTACCCCTTAACCTACCCAACCTCTAAAGCATAAACCTAAACCCTAACCCTACCCCTTAACCTACCCAACCTCTAAAGCATAAACCTAAACCCTAACCCTACCCCTTAACCTACCCAACCTCTAAAGCATAAACCTAAACCCTAACCCTACCCCTTAACCTACCCAACCTCTAAAGCATAAACCTAAACCCTAACCCTACCCCTTAACCTACCCAACCTCTAAAGCATAAACCTAAACCCTAACCCTACCCCTTAACCTACCCAACCTCTAAAGCATAAACCTAAACCCTAACCCTACCCCTAGCATTAAATCCTAATCTTAAACCCTAACCCTAATGCTACCCTGTGTTTGTGGTGTCAAAGTGTGTTTGTTAGTGGGTTTAATCCTAACCATACTGTGTGTGTGTGTGTGTGTGTGTGTGTGTGTGTGTGTGTGTGTGTGTGTGTGTGTTTGTGTGTGTGTTTGTGTGTTTTATGGTGTGTAAGTGTGTTTGTTAGTTGGTGGGTGTTAGTGTGTTTGTTGTTGTTTTGTTGTGTTTGTTGGCACCTTACTGTGTTGTATTTGTTAGTGTGTTTGTTATTGTGTTTGTTGTTTGTTTGTGTGTTTGTTGTTCTGTGAGAGTGTTTTTGGTGTGTGTGTTATTTGGTGTGTTTGTTATTGTGTTTGATATTGTGTTTGTTAAAGTATTTGTTGTTGATTTTGATAGTTAGTTTGTTGGTGTGTGTGTGTGTGTGTGTGTGTGTGTGTGTGTGTGTGTGTGTGTGTGTGTGTGTGTGTGTGTGCATGTTAGTGTGTTTGTTGGTGTGTTTGTTGGTGTTACCACGTTCTATGGTTTGTGTGTAGGTGTATTTGTTAGTTTGTGTTAATGACTAAGGATGAGGTGATTGTGTGTGCGTGTGTGTGTGTGCGTGTGTGTGTGTGCGTGTGTGTGTGTGTGTGTGAGTGAGGAAATGGTAAATAAAGTGTGGTTTCGAGAGGAAGACGAGACAGCAGGACAATGCTGGAGAGAAGACACTACACAGATAAGATAGTGGAGTTTGAGGAGACACAGACTCTGTAAAAGATCAGCTCACACACACACACACACACACACACACACACACACACACACACACACAGAGGAAGTGTGGTGATCTATAAAAGGCATGTCCACTGTCCTGTGTGATGTAATAAAGACTGAGTTAATCTCGCTCACAGATCAGTGTGTCCTCACACCAGCGCACTACCGGAAGTGACCCACACACTTTATTATAAATGGATAGAATATGTGAATTGTTCCTGGTGCTGTGCTCTGAGATCTTTCCTCTACATCCTCTGAGAAATGTTGTGCTTAATAAGAAGCTTCAGAGAAATCTTCCTCCTCCTCCTCCTCTAAACAACGCACTGATATGCAAATGATCATGACGATCCAAATTAATATGCAAATTATACGGTTACATCATGCACACGCGCTGGAGACTTTCTCCTGAAATCATTTCATGCATCAAGTGTGTGTGTGTGTGTGTGTGTGTGTGTGTGTGTTTTGACTTCCTTCAGTGTTTGAGCTCTTTATGGTCACTGCGTGTGTGTGCGCGCGTGCTCGTGAGTGTGTGTGTGTGTGTGTGTGTGTTTTGACTTCCTTCAGTGTTTGAGCTCTTTATGGTCACTGCGTGTGTGTGCGCGCGTGCTCGTGAGTGTGTGTGTGTGTGTGTGTGTGTGTGTGTGTGTGTGTGTGTGTGTGTGTTTTGACTTCCTTCAGTGTTTGAGCTCTTTATGGTCACTGCGTGTGTGTGCGCGCGTGCTCGTGAGTGTGTGTGTGTGTGTGTGTGTGTGTGTGAGTGTGTGTGTGTTCCTGCAGTCATGCTCCCCCCGGTGCTGTACAGCAGTGATGAAGGTGAGATGGTGTTCGGTTAACGGTCGG
>NC_139596.1:355202-367702 GCF_946808225.1 Silurus aristotelis | reverse complement strand
GCGAAAAAATCCAAAGCTCAGCAGCCCCCCAGTACGGAGGAGAAGAAGAAGAAGAAGAAGAGTGGAGCGCAGAACAACGCTGAGTGAACTGATAGAACAGGAGGATTAAAGGTGTAACTCTGGACTCACTTCCTCTCTGTGATGATGATGATGATGATGATGATGAAGAGCTCCTGAGGGACAATATTCACATGTTCATGCTTATTTTTGTAAAAGTAACAATAATGTCATTAAAGACTTTTTAATGTGGAGTGAGATAAGCAAACTTTTTATTGTACAGGTGTGTGTGTGTGTGTGTGTGTGTGTGTGTGTCAGAATAATGTTGGTCTCACAGCAAAAATAAAAATACATGAACCTACAACTAAACAATGTACACACACACACACACACACACACACACACGTGATAGATCTGCTGGTTTTTTCCATTAAGATGTGCCTATGTTAAACGTATAGTATGGCAAGCCAAAAGGGTCGGGATTACGCCTTAGTTTAAACGCGTTAACATTCAAAACTCTGTTAAACTCGGTGTTTTAAACAGTATTAGTGCCGTAAATACAGAAGAAACTTAATTTTACACTGCAAGCGAACATTAAATTGGGTAAAAGTAAGGAACAAGATTTTTGTTGTAAATCAAAGTGTTGTAAATACTATATATAGTACACTACAATTTACAGAGTATGCCAGGCAGATGGGCCCAGGAGAACGCTAGGGGGCCCCACAATCATCAATTAACATTTTACAAATTAGTTTTTTTTATCGTACATACACACATATATTTTAAATAATAACACTGTGGTGAAATAAAATAAATTCCCTGTAAATAAAATTAAACTATATTAACTTTATTATTAACAATATAACTATATATATATATATATATATAGGGGCCCATAATTCTGTCTTGCATACCCCCCCTTAAAACTGTTAATTGCGCCCCTGAATCACGTGACAATATGAACTGCGTAAAAAGCGGCGCTTTTCTTCTATACTAAATACGTCATTTCTTATATACGTCATTTACGTATTTTCGCGCGCTTTTTACGGCGCCAATGCTGTTTAAATGTCTAAGGCGTAATTCTGACCCTTTT
The DNA here is from genome assembly GCF_946808225.1 of Silurus aristotelis. Classification (NCBI taxonomy): domain Eukaryota; kingdom Metazoa; phylum Chordata; class Actinopteri; order Siluriformes; family Siluridae; genus Silurus; species Silurus aristotelis. The sequence continues at coordinate 366,612 of NC_139596.1, read as the reverse complement.
GGCTTGCCGTGTAAAACACAACACACCCACAACACACCCACGCGCTCTATATAAACACACCCCCACTCTCTCACACACGCCGCTGTCACGTGCTGAGGTGCAGATCAGCGCTGAGTTTAACTGTTAGTCGGTAAGTACATTAGTAAACACTGTGTGTGTGTGTGTGTGTGTGTGTGTGTGTGTGTGTGTGTGTGTGTGCGCGCGCGCGATTAAACAGCGCGCTCTTTCATCATCTCGTGTTTGAGATCCACCTGCTGTGGGATCCAGCTGAAGGTCTGGTGTGATAATCAGGAGCGCGTGCAGGAGAAGCACAGCTCTCTGGTTTTGGACTGGAGCGCACTGTTGTCTTCAGGAGGACAGATGTTCGGATCAGCCTACGCCAGATGTGCTCCTCCTTAGTCAGGTTAGCTTTTCACCTATTTCATAATTCTCCTCATGGCGCGCGCGCTAATCGGCTCGGATGGGATGATCGTGTCTCGTGAATGCTTCGGATCAGGAGAGGGATGTGTATGAAACTTCACAGCAGACCCCTGAAGATCTTCTGTGTCCCTTCATCAGGGTTATTAAAAAGTCTCGGCTTTCTCAGTAAAAGCTCTCACCGTCTCCTCGCTCTGATCCGCACACCAGGACAAACTCCTGATCGATTTGGGACAAGTAGAGAGAGGGTCACCTCCCCTGATCTCTGGAAGGAGATCATTAATGATCTTGTCTCCACCTTCTGTCGGTGAGTTCCAGAGCTCCAGATCACATGTGTCACTGTTCTCCGTGTCGTGCAGGGTGAGGAGCGCGCGCACACACACACACACACACACACACACACACACAACCCCCTTCATACACTCCTTTTACAAATTTAACTACAGCTCCGGCCTCAGTGTGTCACCAAACACACAACCATTAAAAACAACAACAACAAAAACCCGAAACTTGGATGGCGCCGTTGTAGCAATAAGGAGAAGTGAGCATGCGCAGTGAGGAGAGGCAGAGCAGAGCAGCACTCGGGGAAGAGCAGTTCTGTTCCCTCAGGGCACGTGCACGCAGCTTCCGTCAGACACGTAACACATCAGCCAGATGTGTGTGTGTGTGTGTGTGTGTGTGTGTGTGTGTGCGCGTGTGTGTGCGTGTGCGTGCGTGTGTGTGTGTGTACTCTGTGTGTACACTCACTTTATATACACATTTTCCAGGAATTAAGCTGCTTCTTCTTAATTATTATTATTATTATTATTATTATTATTATTGTGAATAAGAGATGATACTGGGGGGGGGGGGGGTGTAGTGTAAGTGTGTGACTACAGCAGGATTAAACTGCAGCTTGATCTTCACCTCATCACCCATATCTTTGTGTTGTGTTGTGTTGTGTTGTGTAGATATGAGGAGCTACACAGGTCTCATGGTCATGTTGTATCTGATGACTTCCTGCAGTAAGTTTTATTTTCTCTAGAGGGTTTAATTCTTCTACAGGTCAGAGTTCAGATCCAGACTCCGCCTTCACCAGAACCTTTCCAGCAAAATCCATATAAAATATAATCTCATCGTTCTGAACAAGACATTGTGTTTAGTTGTGAAGACATGAGCATCAGGAATATAATGAATTTAATGTTGTATAATAAATGATATGCATAAATTAAATATACAGAACATTAAAACATGCATGTGAACGTAGTAAAGTCACAGTAAATCACGTGATCTTCTGCTTTTAGATTCTGTGTTTAATTGAATGATCACGTGACCTGATGATCACGAGTTCCTGAAGTTACAAACACACACTTTACACAAAATCACTTCAGTAAACTACACCATTTACACAGGATGGGGATTCGAAAGTTTTTACTCCCCGTGCTGATGTTCCACCTTCACCTGTGACTTGAGACTTTGTGCTGCTGCTGCTGGTACTTTCTGCATTGATGTTCTCTTACTGTCACACTAACACCTAGTCATACCATCTCTACCACCACACTTCATCACACACACACACACACACACACACACACTCTGAGAGGAAAGCCATCCACCCTGTCTGTGTGTGTGTGTGTGTGTGTGTGTGTGTGTGTTGCAGTCAGTGTCTCATCTGTACCAGGCTTCAGGTTCACAGTGAGGAAGCTCCATCAGGCTGCTCCTCTGGCCTGTGAAGGGAAATGTCCAGGTGTTCTGCTGTGGATTAGGATCCAGAAGCCGGGTGGAGATGTGGAGGTGGCTCGGTGTGATCAGACCTTCTGCAGCTCTGTGGAGGGGTTCATCATCTCTCATGAACAGTACCTGCAGGGGAACTTCTCCCTCACCATCACTGCAGCTGATTACAGGAGGCGTGGCTGGTACACGTGTTCCTGCGATGGCCAGGATTTGTGTGACGTGAGTCTTCGAATTGAGCGTGAGTGTCCTGATACCTGTACACTCCACCTTCCTCCCAGCATCTACAGCACCATTACATCTGGTGTGTGTGTGTGTGTGTGTGTGTGTGTGTGTGTGTGTGTCCACAGCTTTTAACTTTATGAAGCAGGTCAGTCTTGGAGGTTCCCTTGTGATGGATGTTCAGGTTCCTGAGCGTGTGAAGGTGATGTTCCACAGGGGCAGTGGTGGTGGTGATGATGATGAAGGTCTGAGCTCGGTCTCTGTTCCTCTGTGTGAAGTTGAAGGACGTAAAGCTCAGTGTGATGCTGAATATGAGAAGAGAGTGAAGTTTGAGTGCTCGCTGATTCTGCAGGGTGTGGAAGAGACGGACAGAGGAGTGTATACCGTACAGGACACTGACAACGATGAGACGTTATACACACTCACACTCACACTCACAGGTACAACTCAGCACTCACCTGGGCTTCACATCCTGCTGCAGCGCGTGTGTGTGTGTGTGTTTCACTAATACAGAAATCTCTCTCTGACATCACAGGAAATAAGACAGAAGCCAACAACACATTTCCTGAAAAAGGTACACAACTGTTACACACTACACTCACACACTGTACTAATACACACACTGTACTAATACACACAATGTACACTCACACACTGTACTAATACACACACTACTCACACACACTGTACTAATACACACAATGTACACTCACACACTGTACTAATACACACACTACTCACACACACTGTACTAATACACACACTGTACACTTACACACTACTCACACACACTGTACTAATACACACACTGTACTAATACACACAATGTACACTCACACACTGTACTAATACACACACTACTCACACACACTGTACCAATACACACACTGTGCACTCACACACTGTACACTCACACACTGTACTAATACACACACCGTACACTTACACACTACTCACACACACTGTACTAATACACACACTGTACTAATACACACAATGTACACTCACACACTGTACTAATACACACACTACTCACACACACTGTACCAATACACACACTGTGCACTCACACACTGTACACACACCGTACACTTACACACTACTCACACACACTGTACTAATACACACACTGTACACTTACACACTGTACTAATACACACACTACTCACACACACTGTACTAATACACACACTGTACTAATACACACACTGTACACTTACACACACTGTACACTTACACACACTGTACACTTACACACTGTACACTTACACACTGTACTAATACACACACTACTCACACACACTGTACTAATACACACACTGTACACTTACACACTACTCACACACACTGTACTAATACACACACTGTACTAATACACACACTACTCACACACACTGTACTAATACACACACTGTGCACTCACACACTGTACACTCACACACTGTACTAATACACACACCGTACACTTACACACTACTCACACACACTGTACTAATACACACACTGTACACTTACACACTGTACACTTACACACTGTACTAATACACACACTACTCACACACACTGTACTAATACACACACTGTACACTTACACACTGTACTAATACACACACTACTCACACACACTGTACTAATACACACACTGTACACTTACACACTACTCACACACACTGTACTAATACACACACTGTGCACTCACACACTGTACACTCACACACTGTACTAATACACACACCGTACACTTACACACTACTCACACACACTGTACTAATACACACACTGTACACTTACACACTGTACTAATACACACACTACTCACACACACTGTACTAATACACACACTGTACACTTACACACTGTACTAATACACACACTACACTCACACACTGTACTAATACACACACTGTACTAATACACACAATGTACACTCACACACTGTACTAATACACACACTACTTACACACACTGTACTAATACACACACTGTACACTTACACACTGTACTAATACACACACTACACACACACTGTACTAATACACACACTGTACACTTACACACTGTACTAATACACACACTGTACACTTACACACTGTACTAATACACACACTGTACACTTACACACTGTACTAATACACACACTACACTCACACACACTGTACTAATACACACACTACACTCACACACACTACACTCACACACACTGTACTAATACACACACTACACTCACACACACTGTACTAATACACACAATGTACACTCACACACTGTACTAATACACACACTACTCACACACACTGTACTAATACACACACTGTACACTTACACACTGTACTAATACACACACTGTACTAATACACACAATGTACACTCACACACTGTACTAATACACACACTACTCACACACACTGTACTAATACACACACTACTCACACACACTGTACTAATACACACACTGTACACTCACACACTGTACTAATACACACACTACTCACACACACTGTACTAATACACACAATGTACACTTACACACTGTACTAATACACACACTACTCACACACACTGTACTAATACACACAATGTACACTTACACACTGTACTAATACACACACTACTCACACACACTGTACTAATACACACACTACTCACACACACTGTACTAATACACACACTGTACACTTACACACTGTACTAATACACACACTACTCACACACACTGTACTAATACACACACTGTACTAATACACACACTACTCACACACTACTCACACACACTGTACTAATACACACACTGTGCACTTACACACTACTCACACACACTGTACTAATACACACACTACTCACACACACTGTACACTTACACACTACACTCACACACTACTAATACACACATTGTACACTCACACACTACTAATACACACATTGTACACTCACACACTGTACTAATACACACACTACCCATACACACTGTACTAATACACAAAATACTCACGCACACTGTACTAATACACACACTGTACTCACACAATGTACTAATACACACACTACTCATACACACTGTACTAATACACACACTGTACACTTGCACACTGTACTAATACACACACTACTCACACACACTGTACTAATACACACACTGTACTAATACACACACTGTACTAATACACACAATACTCATACACACTGTACAACCGCACACTGTACTAATACACACACTACTCATACACTCTGTACTAATACACACACTACTCACACACACTGTACACTCGCACACTGTACTAATACACACACTGTACACTCACACACTACTAATACACACTGTATACTTACACACTACACTCACACAATGTACTAATACACGCACTGTACACTCACACAATGTACTAATACACGCACTACTCACACACACTGTACTAATACACACAATGTACACTCACACACTGTACTAATACACACACCGTACACTCACACACTACTCACACACACTGTACACTCACACAATGTACTAATACACGCACTGTACACTCACACAATGTACTAATACACGCACTGTACACTCACACAATGTACTAATACACGCACTGTACACTCACACAATGTACTAATACACGCACTACTCGCACACACTGTACGAATACACACAATGTACCAATACACACACTACTCACACAATGTACGAATACACACTACTCACACACAATGTACGAATACACACACTGTACACTCACACAATGTACGAATACACGCACTACTCACACACACTGTACGAATACACACTACTCATACACACTGTACTAATACACACATACACACACTGTACACTCACACACTGCACGAATACAGACACTATTCATACACACTGTACTAATACACACATAAACACTACTAATACACACACTGTACACTCGCACACTGTACTAATACACACACTGTACACTCACACACTACTTATACACACTGTATACTTACACACTACACTCACACAATGTACTAATACACGCACTGTACACTCACACAATGTACTAATACACGCACTGTACACTCACACAATGTACTAATACACGCACTGTACACTCACACAATGTACTAATACACGCACTGTACACTCACACAATGTACTAATACACGCACTACTCGCACAATGTACTAATACACGCACTACTCGCACACACTGTACGAATACACACGATGTACCAATACACACACTACTCACACACTGTACTAATACACACTACTCACACACAATGTACTAATACACACACTGTACACTCACACACTGTACTAATACACACTACTCATACACACTGTACTAATACACACATACACACACTGTACACTCACACACTGCACGAATACAGACACTACTCATACACACTGTACACTCACACACTGTACTAATACACACACTTTTCTAATATACACACTTTACTCATACAGTTAAATACAAAGCTCTAAATGTACTCGTGTGTGTGTGTCAGGAAGTGTTGATCTTGTATTAAAAATCTGATGATGGTGTGTGTGTGTGTGTGTGTGTGTGTGTGTGGTGGTGGTGGTGGTCTGCAGGTAAACAGGACAGCTGGAACATAAAGCGTATATTTACAGAGGAGTACAGAGGGATCATCTTGGGTCTGGTGCTGGGTCTGGTGCTGGGTCTGAGTGTTGGCTGGATTGTGAAGTGGTGTGGGATGATCTGGGGGAAAGTGAGGAGGTGTTTGAGAGATGATGAAGATCTCAGACAGAATGATGTGAAGTGTGGTATTGTTCTGGCTGTGAAGCAGGATGATGATGGTGATGATGGTAATGATTAATGCTCTGTATAATGTGATGTTTATCCACTTTCATACAGTAATAATGGAAAGATCACTAGTGCACATGTCAGGATTCACTGCAGTGCAGCAGCTTGTGATAGAGTAAGTGATTGTCCTGGTTAGGAGACATGGGAGCTCAGTGCTGGACACACTGCACATGGTTGTTGGAATCCCAGCACCATGTCTGCTAACTGCTATAAATGTAGAACGGGAGTTTTGGGGCATCACAGAGTTGTGAAGTGAGTGTGTGACTGTTACTTGAGTGTTTTGGGCAGCAACATTTCAGCACTTGTAAATTACACCTGAGAGTAAACTGAAATCAGTGTGTGTGTGTGTGTGTGTGTGTGTGTTATATGGTGTATGAAGTGTAGATAAAGATTTCCTGTAGATTTCATTAAGACCATGTTCAGGTCAGGTTTATTTCTCCAGCTGATCTGCTCTTCTGTAAACTGATAATAAATGTCTCTTATTTAAACATATGAAATGTGTGAGCTTTATTTCTGCTCTCACTCTCCCACTGTTCAACACACTTACACCCTAAAGTGTTCACTACATGCTCCTCTGGAGAAGTTCTGCTTCATAGACAGTTCTCTCTTAACCAGGAACCTTTAGCTGCCTACAGAATCCTGTAGAAACAATAAAACCATACAACCCTCTCAGGAATTCCCTGGAAACATCCAATACAGCCTCTTCCAAAAGTATCAGAACAACAAGGTGTGATCTTGTGTTTCTGTTTCACACTGAAGATGTTTGAGATCACTTCTAATAAGGGGTTACAGTAACTGTGCTGAGTGAAGAGAACTGTGGTGTGGACCATAGACATATAACACACCTCCACACCTCCACACCTCATTGGCTGTTGGATCATACGCCAGTGTCACCACCAACTTGGTCCAAGCAACATTTCCATAATTCTCTGAACTCGAAAATATTTTGTCCAAAGGGTTTTTAAATCTTGCGCTCTGCAACCCTACAAAGGATTAGAGATTATAGATGATTGATAGATATTATATAACCTTTAAAGTTATTATTAGTATTAATACTGCTTCCACTGCGCTACACCTCAGAAGCCCCGCCCCTCCGGGGCTCCACACCTCAGAAGCCCCGCCCCTTAGCTGCTCCACCAGAATTTCCCAGTAACGTGTCAGAGCTCCTGGAGCTTTTCCTCCTTCCAGTCTTCCTGCGTGGAGGAAACTTCTGCTGCACCGTCAAATCAGAGATCACAGACTGGCTGAGATGACGTGTGACTTTTACCAATCAGTCATTGGCTCGTGTATTCAGGAGGCGGGATTTCTTCTATCTTCTTCACGCGCTGCACAGTGAGTGCACTTTCTCTCACACTTGCTTTAGGAGCGCGTGAAAGGAGTGAACATGTCGGTTTATTGTTCATCACTGTGGAGTTTCTTCACAGATAAACTCATTCAGAAAATAACTGGAGCTGGAATACAGATGAATGAAGAAGAGGAGATTCAGGGGTGAGGAACCGAGTCTTGATTTCTGGTGATAGCATGCTAGTGTTAGCGATCAAGAACATTTACAATCATAACTCAAACTATCGATAACTACACTAAGCATGGTATGGATTGTTGCTAGTTTGGTTACACAGTTAATTTGTTCATTTAGTGCAGTAATTAGTGTCAAATTCTTCCACTGAACATCACCATTTTCCCGCTTCACTTTCCGTCTGCTGAGGAAAATCTAAATCTGCTCCAATTAAACTTTTTATTCGATTTTACAACAAAAACATACATAACATATCCTATAAATGTTGTTTCTTATGCTCAAACAGCGTTTAGATTTAATTTCAGGATAAACTATCACGTGTTGCGTCTTTTGCAGCGTCTTGCACAAGAGTTCAGTGTTTGTATGCTGCCTTCACGTGCCACCGGAATTACAGTCAATATTAGTAACTACAGGTAGTGTCGACTTACGACCACACTTGGGCCGACAGACCGGTCGTAACACGTAAGTAGAGTCGGTTATCTGTACAGTAGTGTGAAATGATGTCGGACATCACGGAGCCACGGACATGACAAGTAGGCTAAAACCTGCACACGATTTACTATTTCATACTGTTTTGATATTTCATACTATTTACTATTTCAAAAAAAAAAAAAACTCGTGAATACGATTTATTAATTCGTTCCCTCGATTTATAAACGCGGACAGTACCGTCGTATTTCCTGTAGATGGCACTAAAAACACGGAAGGTTGTGTATCCAAATAACTAAAATTACTCTGATACACAAGTAAAAAAAAGAAAACATTTAAATAGTTAATTTCATTTTATTAACATGGACATAACCTGCCCCCCCCCACACAAGTAATACTGTATGTGTGAAATACTACATTTAATCTAATAGCATGGACAGCTGTAGTATTTAGGGGGAGTATTTAGGCACGCTGAATGATACAGGGATGCAATTAGGATTGTGAACTTGCAGACATGTTGATCGCTTTCAAGGAAAATGAACATTTAATTAAAATAAATGTGTTTTCAGTGACGCACTGGCTGTTAATCATGTCTTCACGTTCCACAGTTTTTTGATGAGATCAACTGAATCCATCCCTCACCAAGCAGCTTCAGAGAGGACTTCACTAGAGTTCTGCCAAATGTGCTGAAACTCATCACAGCAAAATCCCCCCAGCAGAACACTACACTGAAACGAGACAGGAAGCCCTGGCTGAAGATCTCACAGCTAGAGACCGTCACCTCGCTAGTGACACTCACTCACAATATAGATCATTTACTTTACCACATTGTAAAATAAGTAGGATCTTTTTCCACACTGCAGGAATTGATTAAAGGGCGGGGCTTATCTTCATCATCATCCATCTTCAGAGAACAGATCAAACACTGCATCACTATGAAAGAGGAAGACTTCTGAATTACGGTTATTACAGTTACACTGCCAGTCACTTCACTACAGATGATCAAGCTTTGATATGAAATCCTCTGATGCTCTGAAGGAGTTAAAACACATCGTACATGTTGTACAGGTTTTATACAGAACATCCAGTATATGAGTTACATTTCTAATGTTCTGTATTTTATTCAAGATTTATTAGATTTAGTTTAACCGCTTGTAAAACGTGCACTACGTATGTTTAGTACATAAAACACATGAATGAACTGTTCATGATGCTTCCGTTTCTGAAGGAATAGAAATTCGATGTTAATTGAATTTATTCTGCGTGACGTGAGGGTTCCTGATGGTGGTGTTTACACGGTGTGGAACGCTGACAATGACGAGATCACAGCTACACACACAAAATCACTGTTACAGGTAACGGCTCAATCCTGGACTTGGGGTTTTATTCCTCATCACCTCCTTCCATCACGTTCTATTATTAATGCAGGAAACACCACCAGGACCAACCAGACCTCACCTCCAGATGGAAGTAGGTATTTATTACAGGCTGGGTATTTAACCTGGCTTCAGGTCATGACCTTTAACCCCTCCGTGTAGACCCTTGGAGCTTTGTATTGTTAGTAATTTGGGGATGAGTGGAAAAAGGAGGCTGAGCTGTAGATCAGATGGATGTAGATGAAAGCTCAGTGTGTTTGTGTTCAGGTGAACCCTGGTGGAAGTGGATGCAGGATTATCAGATGATCGGGATTGTTCTGGGTGGTCTGCTTACTGCCGTCTTCATCCACATTGTCTTCTCTAGAGTCCTAAGAGGCCGGACGTGGCTCAGGGGCAGAACAACATGTTTAGGAGATGAAGAGAGAGCAGAGGAGAAGCAGGGAGATCCTCCTGAAAATCTTCACTCGGTTCACCAGTCCTGATATCAGATCCATGTCTTATTGATCACCATTACACTATTAACACTTTACACCACACTCCATACTGATCACTATTCATCTCCTCCTGGGGAGGACAGGCCATGCCTCCACGCAGAGCAGGCCACGCCTCCACATAAAACACATGGACGAGCTGTATTTACTCACATGTACCTGCTCTACAACTTCTGCACATTTCTCTACTGCCCAGAGTCAGGATATTTATCTTCCATTCACACACACACACACACACACACATAAATCTGCATTTGTTTATTAGCATATTTTCTGTAGATTCTAAACTGCATTTCACTGCTGTGTACCAGTAAAGTGTTTACGTTTCTCTTTTATATTCTGGTGTATATATGAACATGCGCAGATGATGGTGAAGGTGATGGTGCTGGTGAAGGTGATGGTAATGGTGATGGTAATGGTGCAGGTGATGGTGATGGTGCAGGTGATGGTGCTGGTG
>NC_139596.1:337702-350202 GCF_946808225.1 Silurus aristotelis | reverse complement strand
TTTTGAAATGTTGAATGTTTTTTCTCCTCAGCCATGTTCACGGCAGTTCAGAGGAACTCTGCTGAAGATCTGCTCCTGGATTTGTCTGTACCAGAGCCAGTGAAGGTGTTTTATAGAAGCAGTGATTCAGCTGATGATGAACTGATCTGCAACGTGACTCAGAGCTCAGCACAGTGTTCATCTAAATACACATCCAGAACATCACTCCATCATCTACAGCTCACACTGAGAGGAGTGACGTCCAGTGATAGTGGAACCTACACCATCCAGAGCACGGAGTATAACGAGGACATCCATGTGTACAACGTCTCAGTGACAGGTACGTCTCAGTGACAGGTACGTCTCAGTGTGACAGGTACGTCTCAGTGTGACAGGTACGTCTCAGTGACAGTGGCGGGTACGTCTCAGTGTGACAGGTACGTCTCAGTGACAGTGGTGGGTACGTCTCAGCGTGACAGGTACGTCTCAGCGTGACAGGTACGTCTCAGCGTGACAGGTACGTCTCAGCGTGACAGGTACGTCTCAGCGTGACAGGTACGTCTCAGTGTGACAGGTACGTCTCAGTGACAGTGGCGGGTACGTCTCAGCATGACAGGTACGTCTCAGTGACAGTGGCGGGTACGTCTCAGTGTGACCGGTATGTCTCAGTGTGACAGGTACGTCTCAGTGTGACAGGTACGTCTCAGTGTGACAGGTACATCTCAGTGTGACAGGTACATCTCAGTGACAGTGGCGGGTACGTCTCAGTGTGACAGGTACGTCTCAGTGTGACAGGTACGTCTCAGCGTGACAGGTACGTCTCAGCGTGACAGGTGCGTCTCAGCGTGACAGGAGCTTCTCAGCGTGACTGGTCCGTCTCAGAGTGATTGGTACGTCTCAGCGTGACTGGTACGTCTCAGCGTGACTGGTACGTCTCAGCGTGACTGGTTCTTAGCAGCGTGACTGGAGCGTCGCAGCGTGACTGGAGCGTCTCAGCGTGACTGCCACGTCTCAGCGTGACTGCCACGTCTCAGCGTGACTGGCGCGTCTCAGCGTGAAAGGTGCGTCTCAATGTGACAGGTGCGTCTCAGCGTAAAGGAAGTGTCTCAGTGTGACAGGTGTGTCTCAGTGTGACAGGTACGTCTCAGTGACAGGAGCGTCTCAGTTTAATGGATGTGTCTCGGTGTAACAGGTGCATCTCAGAAGGTTGTCAGTTCATATCCCAGCACCACCCTAAGGGAGACTTTAACACACCTGCTCAGTGTATGTATGAGAGAAGTGTAAGTCAGTCTGGTGTCTCTGGTGTGAACGTGATATGATATAAATGTAGGTCTCAGTATTACAGGTAGATTTTCAGGTGTTTAACACAAATTTAACACGAGTCTTCACTTCAGCTCTATGTGAGGAGAGCAGTGATGCAGCGGTGCTTTAATCTTGTGGTCTGCCCACCTCACACACCTCCTGTTCTCCTGCTGTCACATACTGACGTTACACTGCCTTCTCCCACAATCTGAACTGCACAGTGTGTGTTAGCCATGTAGACCTGTTCCACTGATGGAGCTCCACACTGGTAGGCTGCTCAATGCAGAACTTTGTACAACTCCATTCGGTTCCTCTACATCAGACTCACCAAACCAGGGGTTCAATAAGCTCGCTCAGGCCATGTTCAGGAACATCATCATTCTGTTTAAGAGTAGTGCTCTAATATGTGTGTGTGTGTGTGTGTGTGTGTGTGTGTGTGTGTGTGTGTGTGTGTGTGTGTGTGTGTGTGTGTGTGTAGATAAGCAGATTCCTTGGTGGGGAATTGTACTGATGGTGTTGCTGGTGCTGGTTCTGGTTCTGGCTGTCATTGGATGGATAAAATACCGAAAGGATGCAAACTATAGGTTGTTCATAGAGGTAAGTGTAACTGTAACCAGCAGCCCAGTGTGTGTGTGTGTGTGTGTGTGTGTGTGTGTGTGTGTGTGTGTGTGTGTGTGTGTGTGTGTGTGTGTGTGTGTGTGTGTGTGTGTGTGTGTGTGTGTGTGTGTGTGTGATTATTATGCTGATTTGTGTGTCTGTTTTAGTTTTTGCACTACATCATTAGATCAGGTCATCTGACTCATCCACCAACAATCTCTGACTTCATAAAAAACCAAACATCTGTGATGCTGCTCTACACTAACAGTACGATGTGTGTGTGTGTGTGTGTGTGTGTGTGTGTGTGTGTGTGTGTGTTAAACAGGTTAGTAAGCAGCTGGTGGACGTGAACACGCTTGTGAACAAGGCTCAGTCTGGAGGTAATGAAGCGGTTGTGAAGGCGGAGGAGGTGATAAAGAAGCTGAAAGAGCAATACAGAGAAAATCCTACATATTCTGAACAGATCCAAATGTTCTGCCAGGGGAAGGAACTGCAGCTGCAGCGGTGCACTGGAGAACAAGGAGAAGCTCTAATTCTGACCAAGAGAGGGGTAGATATCTAGTTATCTTACACACACACACACACACACACACACACACACACACACACACACACACACACACACACAGTTCTATAGACATGAAACAATCTTTTTAAACTCAGACACACTTCCAGTCTCCTCCACCACATGTACATACACATTCCCTAATACCTCACACACCTAACTACCCCAACACACACACAAGTGCCCTATCACACACCTAACTAAACCAACACACACCTACTTTGTGTGGGTGTGTGTGTTTGTGGTTGGTATATAATGACGTGTGTTTTGTGTTGAGCAGGTGAGGAGTATGATGGAGAAGGTGATGAAGAGTTTGGAGATGTTGAGTGAAGATGAGGAAGGACACCTGCAGGGTAACAGTGTTACAGAGCTGGAACAGATGGAGCAGGATCTGATTCAGATTTTAGAGTGGTGTAGAGAGAAGATGATGGAGTTCAACAAACCCACAGAGCAGCACAGAGGTGGAGAACCTGAAGAAGCATCTGAAGGAGAAATGTATTCAGCAATGTAGAGAGAAGTGGATGGAGCTACTTGATGTCTTTCAGCAGCACAAAGATAAAGAACCTGAAGATCTCAACTTCAGAAGAAAGCAGAAGCAACTCAGTCACTTGATGTTATAATTGAGGGTGAAAGTAAAATATGATCTGGTGTGAAGAAACTTTATTCACAACACAAACACAAGTATTTCTCTGTTTGTGTTAAACTGCTGAAACCCAGGCTGATTTGATCTGTGTGTGTGTGTGTGTGTGTGTGTGTGTGTGTGTGTGTGTGTGTGTGTGTGTGTGTGGTTGAATGTTGAAGAAGGAGGTACCAGGTATGTATCTGCAGTCATAAACATTCCTTTTGTACTATGACATGTTCACAAGGTGGCACTTTCACAATTAAGTGTTAATTTATTTCGTTTATTTTTTTTATTAGTTTAACTTGTTTATTTTTATAATTCAACTTTTTTTATAATATGTTTATTTGACTGGTAGACTAAAGTTTTTGATTTTTTTAAGATTTATGTGATATTTTTTTGTTTTGAGTTATATTAATACGTATCCCATCATACTTAGTGGTACAGGCCACTTCCTGTTCACCGCATGCTAGAGAAACGATGAACATTGAAAGCTGCTATGTTTATTGTAAAGTAAGATATGTTTCATTAAAATAAGTTTGTGCAAGAAGTTACAACTCTTAGTCTACAAGCAGCCAAAGTGGTGTGTAAGTTTATTTTCTGTTTTATGTCCAAATTTATTTTGTCTTTATTTGTAACTGAATATATTTTGTATATTTATCCTGTGGAGGGGCTTTAACACACTGCACACACCACTGTGGAGGAGCTTCAACACACTGTACACACCACTGTGGAGGGGCTTTAACACACTGCACACACCACTGTGGAGGAGCTTCAACACACTGTACACACCACTGTGGAGGGGCTTTAACACACTGCACACACCACTGTGGAGGAGCTTCAACACACTGTACACACCACTGTGGAGGGCTTTAACACACTGCACACACCACTGTGGAGGGGCTTCAACACACTGTACACACCACTGTGGAGGGGCTTCAACACACTGCACACACCACTGTGGAGGGGCTTTAACACACTGTACACACCACTGTGGAGGGGCTTTAACACACTGCACACACCACTGTGGAGGAGCTTCAACACACTGTACACACCACTGTGGAGGGGCTTTAACACACTGCACACACCACTGTGGAGGAGCTTCAACACACTGTACACACCACTGTGGAGGGGCTTTAACACACTGCACACACCACTGTGGAGGAGCTTCAACACACTGTACACACCACTGTGGAGGGCTTTAACACACTGCACACACCACTGTGGAGGGGCTTCAACACACTGTACACACCACTGTGGAGGGGCTTCAACACACTGCACACACCACTGTGGAGGGGCTTTAACACACTGTACACACCACTGTGGAGGGGCTTTAACACACTGTACACACCACTGTGGAGGGGCTTTAACACACTGTACACACCACTGTGGAGGGGCTTTAACACACTGTACACACCACTGTGAAAGGGGCTTTAACACACTGTACACACCACTGTGGAGGGGCTTTAACACACTGTACACACCACTGTGAAAGGGGCTTTAACACACTATACACACCACTATGGAGGGGCTTCAACACACTGTACACACCACTGTCTAGGGGTTTCAACACACTGCACACACCACTGTGGAGGAGCTTCAACACACTGCACACACCACTGTGGAGGGGCTTCAACACACTGCACACACCACTGTGGAGGGACTTCAACACACTGTACACACCACTGTTTAGGGGTTTTAACACACTGTACACACCACTATGGAGGGGCTTTAACACACTACACACCACTGTGGAGGGGCTTTAACACACTGTACACACGACTGTGGAGGGGCTTTTACACACTGTACACACCACTATAGAGGGACTTTAACACACTGTACACACCACTGTGGAGGGGCTTCAACACACTGCACACACCACTGTGGAGGGGCTTCAACACACTGCACACACCACTGTGGAGGGGCTTCAACACACTGTACACACCACTGTGGAGGGGCTTTAACACACTGTACACACCACTGTGGAGGAACTTCAACACACTGTACACACCACTGTCTAGGGGCTTCAACACACTGTACACACCACTGTCTAGGGGCTTCAAAACACTGTACACACCACTGTCTAGGGGCTTCAAAACACTGTACACACCACTGTCTAGGGGCTTCAACACACTGTACACACCACTGTGGAGGGGCTTCAACACACTGTTCACACCACTGTGGAGGAGCTTCAACACACTGTACACACCACTGTGGAGGGGCTTTAACACACTGTACACACCACTGTGGAGGGGCTTTAACACACTGTACACACCACTGTGATGGAGCTTCAACACACTGTACACACCACTGTGGAGGAGCTTCAACACACTGCACACACCACTGTGGAGGGGCTTCAACACACTGTACACACCACTGTTTAGGGGTTTCAACACACTGTACACACCACTGTGGAGGGGCTTTAACACACTGCACACACCACTGTGGAGGGGCTTTAACACACTGTACACACGACTGTGGAGGGGCTTTAACACACTGTACACACCACTGTGGAGGGGCTTTAACACACTGCACACACCACTGTGGAGGAGCTTCAACACACTGTACACACCACTGTGGAGGGACTTTAACACACTGTACACACCACTGTGGAGGGGCTTCAACACACTGTACACACCACTGTGGAGGGGCTTCAACACACTGTACACACCACTGTGGAGGGGCTTCAACACACTGTACACACCACTGTGATGAAGCTTCAACACACTGTACACACCACTGTGGAGGAGCTTTAACACACTGTACACACCACTGTGGAGGGGCTTCAACACACTGCACACACCACTGTCTACGGACTTCAACACACTGTACACACCACTGTGGAGGGGCTTCAACACATTGTACACACCACTGTGGAGGGGCTTCAACACACTGTACACACCACTGTGGAGGAGCTTCAACACACTGTACACACCACTGTGGAGGGGCTTTAACACACTGTACACACCACTGTGATGGAGCTTCAACACACTGTACACACCACTGTGGAGGAGCTTCAACACACTGCACACACCACTGTGGAGGGGCTTCAACACACCCTATGCTGATTTTCTTCATGAGTTTGCTTGTTTTCTCTCAGATCTCTTGATCAGTTTTGATAAAGTGCTGCTTGTAGGAGATTTTAATATTCATGTAGATGATGTAAACGATGCCCTAGGATTATCATTTGTCGATTTACTAAACTCTTTTGGAGTTAAACAAAACGTCACCAGACCAACCCACCGTTTTAACCACACACTAGACTTAATAATATCCTACGGAGCAGACGTCACTGATATAGATATTTTACCCCAGAGTGATGACATCACAGACCATTATCTCCTACTGTACACACTACCGGTAGAGCAGATTACCCGTGTTTCACCACGTTATCGACTTGGTAGGACTATTATTCCAACCACTAAGGACAGATTCATAAATAACCTGCCTGATTTATCTCAGTTTCACATTAAACCCATAACTGATAATAATCTTGATGAAATAATTAACAACATAGACCTCTTCCTCACTAGCACATTAGAAACCGTGGCCCCCATCCGGTTAAAAAAGGTTCGAGAACAAGCACCTGCACCTTGGTATAATAGTCATACGCATGCCCTAAAGAGAACAACACGTAATCTGGAGAGAAAATGGAGGAAAACTAAATTGGAGGTATTTAGAATTGCGTATAAAGACAGTATGCTTAGCTACAGACAGGCGCTAAAAGCTGCTAGAGCTAAACACCTGAGCAAACTCATAGAAAATAACAAAAACAACCCCAGGTTCCTTTTCAGTACAGTCGCTAAATTAACAACAAATCAGGGATCTGAAAAATGTGTTCCATCACAGTTTAGTAGTGACGACTTTATGAATTTCTTCACTGAAAAAATAGATAACATTAGAAAAACAATTGTGGCAGTTCAACCTCTGACAGCATCTCCCGACACAATCGTACTTACAACCCCACAACTACACTGTTTTACATGTATAGGACAGGAAGAGCTGTATGATGCTATTATGAAAGCTAAATCAACAACATGTCAGTTAGATCCAATTCCCACTAAACTACTGAAGGAAGTGTTATATACAGCTGGTGAGCCTCTTT
This sequence comes from Silurus aristotelis, assembly GCF_946808225.1. Classification (NCBI taxonomy): domain Eukaryota; kingdom Metazoa; phylum Chordata; class Actinopteri; order Siluriformes; family Siluridae; genus Silurus; species Silurus aristotelis. Next base: position 343,035 of record NC_139596.1, on the reverse strand, counting down.
TAAATATTATTAACTCCTCACTATCGTTAGGTCATGTCCCTAAATCCCTCAAGTTAGCAGTTATTAAGCCCCTCATTAAAAAACCTAATCTGGATCCAAACACGCTATCGAATTACAGACCAATTTCAAATCTCCCATTTATGTCTAAGATTTTAGAAAAGATTGTCGCTGCCCAGTTATGTAACCACTTGCAAGAGAACAATATCTTTGAAGAGTTTCAGTCAGGTTTTAGGCCCCATCATAGCACAGAAACTGCTCTAGTTAAAATCACTAATGACCTGTTTTTAGCTTCAGACCAAGGCTACATCTCCCTATTAGTTTTACTAGATCTTAGTGCTGCGTTCGACACTATAGATCATGATCTTCTCCTCGATCGCTTACAGAATTACATCGGTATTCAGGGACAGGCATTAAGCTGGTTTAAATCCTACCTGTCCAATCGTTACCATTTCGTAGATTTAAATGGAGAGCTATCCAGGATAATGCTAGTAAATTATGGCGTGCCGCAAGGGTCAGTTCTAGGACCCCTGCTTTTTACAATATACATGCTTCCATTAGGAAATATTATTAGAAGGCATGGAATTAGCTTCCATTGTTATGCTGATGATACCCAGCTATATATTTCATCCAAACCAGGCGATACAGCTCAATTAGCTCGCATAACTGAGTGTGTTGAAGAAATAAGAGATTGGATGACCCATAACTTTCTGCTATTAAATTCTGATAAAACAGAGATTTTGCTCATCGGCCCAAAAAATAGTACACAGAAGCTCCAGCATCTCAGCCTGCATTTAGACGGTTGTTCTGTAACTACTAGTTCAACGGTAAAAGACCTGGGAGTTATTTTAGACAGCAACTTATCTTTTAAAAATCACATCAACTAAGTTACAAAAACAGCCTTCTTTCACCTTAGAAATATTTCTAAGCTAAGAAATATGTTATCTATATCTGATGCAGAGAAGCTCGTCCATGCGTTTATGACCTCTAGAATAGACTACTGTAATGCATTACTAGGTGGATGTCCTGCATCATTAATAAACAAGCTTCAGTTAGTTCAGAATGCCGCAGCAAGAGTTCTTACTAGGTCAAGAAAATACGATCATATAACCCCAATCTTATCGTCCCTACATTGGCTTCCTATTAAGTTTCGAATAGACTACAAACTACTGCTACTCACTTATAAAGCACTAAATGGTTTGGCTCCCATGTATCTATCCAGTTTTTTAACACGCTACAATCCGTCACGCTCCCTGAGATCTCAAAACTCTGGGCTTCTAGTAGTTCCTAGAATAGCAAAGTCCACTAAAGGCGGTAGAGCATTTTCACATTTAGCTCCTAAACTCTGGAATAGTCTTCCTGACAGTGTTCGGGGTTCAGATACACTCTCCCAGTTTAAGTGCAGATTAAAAACATATCTTTTTAGCAAAGCCTACACATAACACACATCACACACATCACATCACAACCTTGTGCTCCAGAATATATGATTACATGCACATTATCAACTTGTGCTGTTAATATCATGAACAGCAGCTACGCTAATTCCTCTCCACTGCTTCTCTTTCTCTCCCCATCCCGAGGCATCCTGAGGTTTGGCCAGCTCCAGTCACGTCCCACCTCGTGAAGATTATGGACCTATGGATGATCATGGAGAAGTAGATGCCGAGTGTTTAAAGGCCCTGGCATGGAGAAGCTGATGCTGGATCTATGATGATCACAAATTGTTCTGTATTGTTGAAAGATTTATGACCAAACTCTTGATGTCACCCATATGAGGATGGGTTCCCCTTTGAGTCTGGTTCCTCTCAAGGTTTCTTCCTCATATCATCTAAGGGAGTTTTTCCTTGCCACTGTCGCCACGGCTTGCTCATCAGGGACAAACGCACACCATTCACCTTCACTGTTGTTTTCTGTAAAGCTGCTTTGAGACATTGTCTGTTGTGAAAAGCGCTATACAAATAAACTTGACTTGACTTGACACTGCACACACCACTGTGGAGGGGCTTCAACACACTGCACACACCTCTGTGGAGGGGCTTCAACACACTGTACACACCACTGTGGAGGGGCTTCAACACACTGTACACACCACTGTGGAGGGGCTTCAACACACTGTACACACCACTGTGGAGGGGCTTCAACACACTGTACACACCACTATCTAGGGGCTTCAACACACTGTACACACCACTGTGGAGGAGCTTCAACACACTGTACACACCACTGTGGAGGAGCTTCAACTTACTGCACACACCACTATGGAGGGGCTTCAACACACTGCACACACCACTGTGGAGGGGCTTCAACACACTGCACACACCACTATGGAGGGGCTTTAACACACTGTACACACCACTGTGATGTAGCTTCAACACACTGTACACACCACTGTGGAGGAGCTTCAACACACTGCACACACACCACTGTGGAGGAGCTTCAACACACTGTACACACCACTGTGGAGGGGCTTTAACACACTGCACACACCACTGTCTAGGGGCTTCAACACACTGCACACACCACTGTGGAGGGGCTTCAACACACTGTACACACCACTGTGGAGGGGCTTCAACACACTGTACACACCACTGTGGAGGAGCTTCAACACACTGTACACACCACTGTGGAGGGGCTTTAACACACTGTACACACCACTGTGAAAGGGGCTTTAACACACTATACACACCACTATGGGGGGGCTTCAACACACTGTACACACCACTGTCTAGGGGTTTCAACACACTGTACACACCACTGTGGAGGGGCTTTAACACACTGCACACACCACTGTGGAGGAGCTTCAACACACTGTACACACCACTGTGGAGGGGCTTTAACACACTGCACACACCACTGTCTAGGGGCTTCAACACACTGCACACACCACTGTGGAGGGGCTTCAACACACTGTACACACCACTGTGGAGGGGCTTCAACACACTGTACACACCACTGTGGAGGAGCTTCAACACACTGTACACACCACTGTGGAGGGGCTTTAACACACTGTACACACCACTGTGAAAGGGGCTTTAACACACTATACACACCACTATGGGGGGGCTTCAACACACTGTACACACCACTGTCTAGGGGTTTCAACACACTGTACACACCACTGTGGAGGGGCTTTAACACACTGCACACACCACTGTGGAGGAGCTTCAACACACTGCACACACCACTGTGGAGGGGCTTCAACACACTGTACACACCACTGTTTAGGGGTTTCAACACACTGTACACACCACTGTGGAGGGGCTTTAACACACTGCACACACCACTGTGGAGGGGCTTCAACACACTGTACACACCACTGTGGAGGGACTTTAACACACTGTACACACCACTGTGGAGGGGCTTCAACACACTGTACACACCACTGTGGAGGGGCTTCAACACACTGTACACACCACTGTGGAGGAGCTTCAACACACTGTACACACCACTGTGATGAAGCTTCAACACACTGTACACACCACTGTGGAGGAGTTTCAACACACTGCACACACCACTGTGGAGGGGCTTCAACACACTGCACACACCACTGTCTAGGGACTTCAACACACTGTACACACCACTGTGGAGGGGCTTCAACACACTGTACACACCACTGTGGAGGGGCTTCAACACACTGTACACACCACTGTGGAGGAGCTTCAACACACTGTACACACCACTGTGATGGAGCTTCAACACACTGTACACACCACTGTGGAGGAGCTTCAACACACTGCACACACCACTGTGGAGGGGCTTCAACACACTGCACACACCACTGTGGAGGGGCTTCAACACACTGCACACACCTCTGTGGAGGGGCTTCAACACACTGTACACACCACTGTGGAGGGGCTTCAACACACTGTACACACCACTGTGGAGGGGCTTCAACACACTGTACACACCACTATCTAGGGGCTTCAACACACTGTACACACCACGGTGGAGAAGCTTCAACACACTGTACACACCACTGTGGAGGAGCTTCAACTTACTGCACACACCACTATGGAGGGGCTTCAACACACTGCACACACCACTGTGGAGGGGCTTCAACACACTGCACACACCACTATGGAGGGGCTTTAACACACTGTACACACCACTGTGGAGGGGCTTCAACACACTGCACACACCACTATGGAGGGGCTTTAACACACTGTACACACCACTATGGAGGGGCTTTAACACACTGCACAAACCACTGTGGAGGGGCTTCAACACACTGTACACACCACTGTGGAGGAGCTTCAACTGCAAACAGCTGCCATTAAGTTACTTCTGATTTTACAGGAAATGTTTAACAGTGTGCTGTTATTGGCCGAGGTGGCATTTTAATGAAAATGACAAATTTTAATAAATTAATGGATTTGTTGCATAGAAACAAAAGAAACATACACATGACGGTTTAATGTCGGACAAAATTTTCCCGGGCTGGTCTTTAAGGTGTGGTGGATAAATACCACAAAATAAAATGATACGACCATAAAAACTGGTATTTTCTAAATATAATAATAAACGTGAATCCTTTTTACTATTTCAATTACACTGTTATCCTTCACCACCCTCTTAACAGTATATAAATGAGGACGTACTCGTCTTTAGAGATCTCAACCCTGTATTTTGTTCAGATTCTTTTATTTGAAGAAGCTCCACAAGAGTCCTCACCTCTACACTCACGTTAATCCCTCAAACACTTCTTACACTAAAGTAAATATTCTCATCTGATCTTGTGGTTTGGGGAACCTGAGGAAACTGCCTGCTACAGCGAATCCACTCAGACCTGTTGTGGCTCCGCCCAGTCCTGACGACTACACCAATCAAATCTATCGCGGCCAATTACTAACAATATAGCAACAAATCCGATAAAGTTTTAATTCCAAGTACAGAAAGAATCTAAGTTTAGGTTTCAGAGTTGTGGTGTCAAAGAAGAAGAGTTTATGGAGCAGAAATGTAGCAGGCAGTTTTACTGAAGTCCCCAAAATCACAGTCCACACAAAGTCGTGATATTGTGTATGTGTAACACCAGCATTCCTCATTAGTGTCTAAAAAGTAGCCTGTCATTCATGTCTGTCCGCTTCAGGACCCTCTGTCCAGACCATAAGAACACCTTCAGGACCCTCTGTCCAGACCACCAGAACACCTTCAGGACTCTCTGTCCAGACCACCAGGACACCTTCAGGACTCTCTGTCCAGACCACCAGGACACCTTCAGGACCCTCTGTCCAGACCACAAGAACACCTTCAGGACCCTCTGTCCAGACCACAAGAACACCTTCAGGACCCTCTGTCCAGACCACAAGAACACCTTCAGGACCCTCTGTCCAGAC
>NC_139596.1:280202-315202 GCF_946808225.1 Silurus aristotelis | reverse complement strand
TTAGGGTTAGAGATTAGGGTTAGAGATTAGGGTTAGAGATTAGGGTTAGAGATTAGGGTTAGAGATTGGCGATTAGGGTTAGAGATTAGGGTTAGAGATTAGCGATGGGTTAGCGATTAGGGTTAGCGATTAGCGATTAGGGTTAGCGATTCGGGTTAGAGATTAGCGATTAGAGATTAGGGTTAGGGTTAGCGATTAGGGTTAGCGATTAGGGTTAGAGATTAGGGTTAGATATTAGCGATTATGGTTAGAGATTAGCGATTAGGGTTAGCGATTAGGGTTAGAGATTAGCGATTAGGGTTAGCGATTAGGGTTAGCGATTAGGGTTAGCGATTAGGTTTAGGGTTAGCGATTAGGGTTAGCGATTAGAGATTAGCGATTAGAGATTAGCGATTAGAGATTAGGGTTAGCGATTAGGGTTAGCGATTAGAGATTAGGGTTAGCGATTAGGGTTAGCGATTAGAGATTAGGGTTAGCGATTAGGGTTAGCGATTAGAGATTACATATCACACACATGACACACACACTCACATACACACACTCGCATTCTTCTAAACACACACACTTATACAAAAACATACTCATATATACACACACACACACACTCACATACACACACTCGCATTCTTCTAAACACACACACTTATACACAAACATACTCATATATACACACACACACACACACACTCACATACATACACTCGCATTCTTCTAAACACACACTTATACACAAACATACTCATATATACACACACACACTCACATACACACACTCGCATTCTTCTAAACACACACACTTATACACAAACATACTCATATATACACACACACACACACACTCACATACATACACTCGCATTCTTCTAAACACACACTTATACACAAACATACTCATATATACACATCAATACACATAACCCTAACCTTAACACTTCTACATATACACACTTGTATGTACATACACACCAGGAAAAAATTATTTGGGATTAACATAATAATAATAATACAGTTTAGGGGTTTAGGGTAGGGAACAGGGGTTAGAGATTAGGGATTAGGGTTAGAGATTAGGGTTAGAGATTAGCGATTAGGGATAGAGATTAGCGATTAGGGTTAGAGATTAGAGATTAGGGTTAGAGATTAGGGTTAGAGATTAGAGATTAGGGTTAGAGATTAGAGATTAGGGTTAGAGATTAGGGTTAGAGATTAGAGATTAGGGTTAGAGATTAGGGTTAGAGATTAGAGATTATGGTTAGGGATTAGGGTTAGAGATTAGAGATTAGGGTTAGAGATTAGAGATTAGGGTTAGAGATTAGAGTTAGCGATTAGGGTTAGAGATTAGTGATTAGGGTTAGTGATTAGGGTTAACGATCAGGGTTAGCGATCAGGGTTAACGATCAGGGTTAGCGATTAGGGATTAGGGTTAGCGATTAGAGATTAGGGTTAGCGATTAGAGATTAGGGTTAGCGGTTAGAGATTAGGGTTAGAGATTAGGGTTAGCGGTTAGAGATTAGGGTTAGAGATTAGGGTTAGAGATTAGGGTTAGAGATTAGGGTTAGAGATTGGCGATTAGGGTTAGAGATTAGGGTTAGAGATTAGCGATGGGTTAGCGATTAGGGTTAGCGATTAGCGATTAGGGTTAGCGATTCGGGTTAGAGATTAGCGATTAGAGATTAGGGTTAGGGTTAGCGATTAGGGTTAGCGATTAGGGTTAGAGATTAGGGTTAGATATTAGCGATTATGGTTAGAGATTAGCGATTAGGGTTAGCGATTAGGGTTAGAGATTAGCGATTAGGGTTAGCGATTAGGGTTAGCGATTAGGGTTAGCGATTAGGTTTAGGGTTAGCGATTAGGGTTAGCGATTAGGGTTAGCGATTAGAGATTAGCGATTAGAGATTAGCGATTAGAGATTAGGGTTAGCGATTAGGGTTAGCGATTAGAGATTAGGGTTAGCGATTAGGGTTAGCGATTAGAGATTAGGGTTAGCGATTAGGGTTAGCGATTAGAGATTACATATCACACACATGACACACACACTCACATACACACACTCGCATTCTTCTAAACACACACACTTATACAAAAACATACTCATATATACACACACACACACACTCACATACACACACTCGCATTCTTCTAAACACACACACTTATACACAAACATACTCATATATATACACACACACACACACACACTCACATACATAGGGTTAGAGATTAGCGATTAGGGTTAGCGATTAGTGATTAGGGTTAGCGATTAGGGTTAGCGATTAGCGATTAGGGTGAGCGATTAGGGTTAGCGATTAGGGTTAGAGATTAGAGATTAGGGTTAGAGATTAGCGATTAGGGTTAGGGTTAGAGATTAGGGTTAGAGATTAGGGTTAGAGATTAGGGTTAGAGATTAGCGATTAGGGTTAGCGATAGAGATTAGCGATTAGGGTTAGCGATTAGGGTTAGCGATAGAGATTAGCGATTAGGGTTAGCGATTAGGGTTAGAGATTAGAGATTAGCGATAAGGGTTAGCGATTAGGGTTAGCGATAGAGATTAGCGATTAGGGTTAGCGATTAGGGTTAGAGATTAGAGATTAGCGATTAGGGTTAGCGATTAGGGTTAGCGATTAGCGATTAGGGTTAGCGATTAGGGTTAGCGAATAGCGATTAGGGTTAGAGATTAGCGATTAGGGTTAGCGATAGAGATTAGCGATTAGGGTTAGCGATTAGGGTTAGCGATTATGGTTAGCGATTAGGGTTAGAGATTAGCGATTAGGGTTAGCGATAGAGATTAGCGATTAGTGTTAGCGATTAGGGTTAGAGATTAGCGATTAGGGTTAGAGATTAGGGTTAGAGATTAGAGATTAGGGTTAGAGATTAGGGTTAGAGATTAGAGATTAGGGTTAGAGATTAGAGATTAGGGTTAGAGATTAGGGTTAGAGATTAGAGATTAGGGTTAGAGATTAGGGTTAGAGATTAGAGATTATGGTTAGGGATTAGGGTTAGAGATTAGAGATTAGGGTTAGAGATTAGAGATTAGGGTTAGAGATTAGAGTTAGCGATTAGGGTTAGAGATTAGTGATTAGGGTTAGTGATTAGGGTTAACGATCAGGGTTAGCGATCAGGGTTAACGATCAGGGTTAGCGATTAGGGATTAGGGTTAGCGATTAGAGATTAGGGTTAGCGATTAGAGATTAGGGTTAGCGGTTAGAGATTAGGGTTAGAGATTAGGGTTAGCGGTTAGAGATTAGGGTTAGAGATTAGGGTTAGAGATTAGGGTTAGAGATTAGGGTTAGAGATTGGCGATTAGGGTTAGAGATTAGGGTTAGAGATTAGCGATGGGTTAGCGATTAGGGTTAGCGATTAGCGATTAGGGTTAGCGATTCGGGTTAGAGATTAGCGATTAGAGATTAGGGTTAGGGTTAGCGATTAGGGTTAGCGATTAGGGTTAGAGATTAGGGTTAGATATTAGCGATTATGGTTAGAGATTAGCGATTAGGGTTAGCGATTAGGGTTAGAGATTAGCGATTAGGGTTAGCGATTAGGGTTAGCGATTAGGGTTAGCGATTAGGTTTAGGGTTAGCGATTAGGTTTAGGGTTAGCGATTAGGGTTAGCGATTAGAGATTAGCGATTAGAGATTAGCGATTAGAGATTAGGGTTAGCGATTAGGGTTAGCGATTAGAGATTAGGGTTAGCGATTAGGGTTAGCGATTAGAGATTAGGGTTAGCGATTAGGGTTAGCGATTAGAGATTAGGGTTAGCGATTAGGGTTAGAGATTAGAGATTAGGGTTAGCGATTAGAGATTAGGGTTAGCGATTAGAGATTAGCGTTAGAGATTAGGGTTAGAGATTGGCGATTAGGGTTAGCGATTAGGGTTAGCGATTAGAGATTAGCGATTAGAGATTAGGGTTAGAGATTAGAGATTAGGGTTAGAGATTAGGGTTAGAGATTGGCGATTAGGGTCAGAGATTAGAGATTAGCGATTAGGGTCAGAGATTAGAGATTAGGGTTAGCCATTAGGGTTAGCGATTAGGGTTAGAGATTTGGGTTAGCGATTAGGGTTAGAGATTAGCGATTAGGGTTAGAGATTAGCGATTAGGGTTAGCGATTAGGGTTAGAGATTAGGGTTAGAGATTAGGGGTAGAGATTAGAGATTAGGGTTAGCGATTAGGGTTAGAGATTAGGTTTAGAGATTAGCGATTAGGGTTAGAGATTAGGGTTAGAGATTAGGGTTAGAGATTAGCGATTAGGGTTAGCGATTAGGGTTAGCGATTAGGGTTAGCGATTAGCGATTAGGGGTAGAGATTAGGGGTAGAGATTAGAGATTAGGGTTAGCGATTAGGGTTAGAGATTAGGGTTAGAGATTAGCGATTAGGGTTAGAGATTAGGGTTAGAGATTAGGGGTAGAGATTAGAGATTAGGATTAGCGATTAGGGTTAGAGATTAGAGATTATGGTTAGGGATTAGGGTTACAGATTAGAGATTAGGGTTAGAGATTAGCGATTAGGGTTAGCGATTAGAGATAGGCGATTAGGGTTAGAGATTAGGGTTAGAGATTAGAGATTAGGGTTAGCGATTAGGGTTAGAGATTAGGGTTAGAGATTAGGGTTAGCGATTAGGGTTAGATATTAGAGATTATGGTTAGGGATTATGGTTAGGGATTAGGGAAAAGGGACCGGGATAATGGAATGTGTAAATTGTTAGGGAACAGGGATTAGGAAACAAGGGGAAACAGAGTTTAGAGACTTCTCAGATGATGTGGGTTAAACGTGTGTGTGTGTGTGTGTGTGTGTGTGATGTTGTTTTCTCTCCCACAGAATGAACCCACTTTCTACACTGCAGATGGAACCCCATTCACAGCTGCTGACCCAGGTATGTGTGTGTGTTTGTGTAGTGTGTGTGTGTGTGTTTGTGTGTGTGTTTGTGCAGTGTTTGTGTATTGTGAGTGTGAGTTTCTGTATTGTGTGTGTGTGTGTGTGTGAGTGTTTGTGTATTGTATATGTGTGTGTTGTGTATTGTGTGTGTGTGGTGTGTGTTCACCCTCCAGCTGTGTGTGTTACAGAATACTCGGAGAAATATCAGGAGATTTTGGAGCGAGAGGATTACTTCCCAGAATTCTACGAAGAGAACGGAAATGACGTGTGAGTCTCTCTCTCTCACACACACACACGCACACACACACACAGCAGGGCTGCTACACTGTGCTGAATGTACACTATTAATGATCCGTGTGTGTGTGTGTGTGTGTGTGTGTGTGTTCAGGCTCTCTGCTGAGGAGGATGAGATGGAGCCGGAGATTGAGGAGGCGTTTGAGAAGTTCTGCCTGGAGACTGAGAGACAGAAACCCTAAGAAGAGTCACTGCTCAGTATCGTCTCCATCAGTCTCACCGTGTTCTCCTTTATTTTACTGTAGATCATCACACACACACACACACACACACACACACACACAGCTCAGGCTCTTAGGTCTCAGCTAATACAGGGTGTGTGTGCTGGGGATCAGGGGGTAATTTGTGTGTGTGTGTGTGTGTGTGTGTGTGTGTGTGTGTGTGTAAGCGGTGTGTAATGAGGTTTTATTTCTGGAGTGTTTGATGTTCAGGCTGCAGCTTTGATAAAAAAAAAAAAAAAAGCAGATTTTCAGTGTTGATATTTTTTCTGGTTCATTCAGAAGCTTTTTAAGAGTTTACCGATTTTGAGAACTTTCAGATTCCCGAGTCAGTACTACACACACACACACACACACACACACACACACACACACACACACACACACACACACACACACACACACACACACACACAGAGGAATGTTTATTTTATTAGAGTATTGTAAATATTATTACTGCATCTTTGGCCTGCAATAAATCTTTATAAGAGCTCTGATTGGTCAGAAATCCTTCATCCTCCTCTTTTATCATCCTCATTTTTCATCCTCCTCCTCTTTCATCATCCTCCTCCTCTTTCATCATCCTCCTCTTTCATTATCCTCCTTCATGCTAATCTTCTGTTTCACTACTGATCATTAGATAAGACTGTTAAATGTTTGTGGTGTTTATAAAACCAAGGTGCAATACAGCTACACACAAACACAAAAAGTGTGTGTGAACATATGTATGTAAATACACACACACTAGTGGTGTAACAGTATAGAGCTACTAGCACAGCGAGAACTTTGTTATAAAGAACAAAACAATTGAAGAAGCTCCAACATTACCTGGGTAGAGGTTTGAACCTCAGGTCCAGATATCAGTAAGCACCAGTCTTAACTTACTGAGCTATCAGTCATTACATGAGTGTTTTTTTTAGGGGGTTTATCTTCTGGGTTAAGAGAAAGTTATAATAAGAACAAAACATTTAGAGAAGCACAGGAGTAACCTGAAGCAGGACTTGAACCAGAGCTACAGGTAATAAAGAGCTGCAGTCTTAAGCCACTGAGCTTCTTTTCTGCTTCAGGTCTGTAGTATGGCTTCTAATCAGCTGCAGTGGAAAAAGAATAAAATGATGGTGTTGCACTGAACTCACAGATGTGAAATGCTTTTGGCGCAGCAGGTTTTTAATAGTTTCTCATAAATATTGATGGAGCCACATCTCACATACTTCAGCTCTACAAACAAACACAACTCCCAAAGAGGTTGGAGGCCTGGTTCAGGTGATGAAACTTTCTTTCTTTGGCCATAATTTCTGTTACTGACTCGTGTGTGTTGAGATGAACCGCACACCTGACTCGTGTGTGTGTGTGTGTGTGTGTGTAGAGAAGGTGAGATAACCCGCACAACTGACTCATGTGTGTGTGTGTGTGTGTAGAGAAGGTGAGATGAACCACACACCTGACTCGTGTGTGTGTGTGTGTGTAGAGAAGGTGAGATGAACCGCACACCTGACTCGTGTGTGTGTGTAGAGAAGGTGAGATGAACCGCACACCTGACTCGTGTGTGTGTGTAGAGAAGGTGAGATGAACCGCACACCTGACTCGTGTGTGTGTAGAGAAGGTGAGATGAACCGCACACCTGACTCGTGTGTGTGTGTGTGTGTGTGTGTGTAGAGAAGGTGAGATGAACCGCACACCTGACTCGTGTGTGTGTGTGTGTGTGTGTGTAGAGAAGGTGAGATGAACCGCACACCTGACTCGTGTGTGTGTGTGTGTGTAGAGAAGGTGAGATAACCCGCACACCTGACTCGTGTGTGTGTGTGTGTGTGTAGAGAAGGTGAGATAACCCGCACACCTGACTCGTGTGTGTGTAGAGAAGGTGAGATGAACCGCACACCTGACTCCTGTGTGTAGAGAAGGTGAGATGAACCGCACACCTGACTCGTGTGTGTGTGTGTGTGTGTGTGTGTGTAGAAAGGATGAGATGAACCGCACACCTGACTCGTGTGTGTGTGTATGTAGAGAAGGTGAGATGAACCGCACACCTGACTCGTGTGTGTGTAGAGAAGGTGAGATGAACCGCACACCTGACTCGTGTGTGTGTGTGTGTAGAGAAGGTGAGATGAACCGCACACCTGACTCGTGTGTGTGTGTGTGTGTGTAGAGAAGGTGAGATGAACCGCACACCTGACTCGTGTGTGTGTGTGTGTGTGTGTGTGTGTGTGTGTGTGTCTAGAGAAGATGAGATGAACCGCACACCTGACTCGTGTGTGTGTAGAGAAGGTGAGATGAACCGCACACCTGACTCGTGTGTGTAGAGAAGGTGAGATGAACCGCACACCTGACTCGAGTGTGTGTGTGTGTAGAGAAGGTGAGATGAACCGCACACCTGACTCGTGTGTGTGTGTAGAGAAGGTGAGATGAACCGCACACCTGACTCGTGTGTGTGTGTGTAGAGAAGGTGAGATGAACCGCACACCTGACTCGTGTGTGTGTAGAGAAGGTGAGATGAACCGCACACCTGACTCGTGTGTGTGTGTGTGTAGAGAAGGTGAGATGAACCGCACACCTGACTCGTGTGTGTGTGTGTAGAGAAGGTGAGATGAACCGCACACCTGACTCGTGTGTGTGTAGAGAAGGTGAGATGAACCGCACACCTGACTCGTGTGTGTGTGTAGAGAAGGTGAGATGAACCGCACACCTGACTCGTGTGTGTGTAGAGAAGGTGAGATGAACCGCACACCTGACTCGTGTGTGTGTGTAGAGAAGGTGAGATGAACCGCACACCTGACTCGTGTGTGTGTAGAGAAGGTGAGATGAACCGCACACCTGACTCCTGTGAGTGTAGAGAAGGTGAGATGAACCGCAAACCTGACTCGAGTGTGTGTGTAGAGAAGGTGAGATGAACCGCAAACCTGACTCGAGTGTGTGTGTAGAGAAGGTGAGATGAACCGCACACCTGACTCGAGTGTGTGTGTAGAGAAGGTGAGATGAGCCGCACACCTGACTCGTGTGTGTGTGTGTGTAGAGAAGGTGAGATGAACCGCACACCTGACTCGTGTGTGTGTGTGTGTGTGTGTGTGTGTGTGTGTGTGTCTAGAGAAGATGAGATGAACCGCACACCTGACTCGTGTGTGTGTAGAGAAGGTGAGATGAACCGCACACCTGACTCGTGTGTGTAGAGAAGGTGAGATGAACCGCACACCTGACTCGAGTGTGTGTGTGTGTAGAGAAGGTGAGATGAACCGCACACCTGACTCGTGTGTGTGTGTAGAGAAGGTGAGATGAACCGCACACCTGACTCGTGTGTGTGTGTGTAGAGAAGGTGAGATGAACCGCACACCTGACTCGTGTGTGTGTAGAGAAGGTGAGATGAACCGCACACCTGACTCGTGTGTGTGTGTGTGTAGAGAAGGTGAGATGAACCGCACACCTGACTCGTGTGTGTGTGTGTAGAGAAGGTGAGATGAACCGCACACCTGACTCGTGTGTGTGTAGAGAAGGTGAGATGAACCGCACACCTGACTCGTGTGTGTGTAGAGAAGGTGAGATGAACCGCACACCTGACTCGTGTGTGTGTGTAGAGAAGGTGAGATGAACCGCACACCTGACTCGTGTGTGTGTAGAGAAGGTGAGATGAACCGCACACCTGACTCCTGTGAGTGTAGAGAAGGTGAGATGAACCGCAAACCTGACTCGAGTGTGTGTGTAGAGAAGGTGAGATGAACCGCAAACCTGACTCGAGTGTGTGTGTAGAGAAGGTGAGATGAACCGCACACCTGACTCGAGTGTGTGTGTAGAGAAGGTGAGATGAGCCGCACACCTGACTCGTGTGTGTGTGTAGAGAAGGTGAGATGAAGCGCACACCTGACTCTTCCTCGGCATGAAACCATACTGTTGCTCACAGATGGTCACCTCTTCTCTCAGCCTGGCTTCCACTACTCTTTCCCATAACTTCATGGTGTGACTGATCAACTTTATTCCCCTGTAGTTACTGCAGATCTGCACATCTCCCTTATGCTTAAAGATCGGTACCAGCACACTCCTTCTCCATTCCTCAGGCATCTTCTCACCTTCCAGAATCCTGTTAAACAATCTGGTTAAAAACTCCACTGCATCTCTCCTAAACATCTCCACGCTTCTACCGGTATGTCATCTGGTCCAACCGACTTTCCATTCTTCATCCTCTTAATCGCTGCTCTCAATTCCTCCTTACTAATCCTATCTACATCCTGCTTCACCAACTCCACATCCTCCAACCTTCTCTCTCTCTGATTTTCCTTATTCATCAGCTGCTCAAAATACTCCCTCCATCTTCTCAACACACTCTCCTCACTAGTCAACACATTTCCCTTTCCATCCTTTACTGTTCTATCTTGCAGTACATCCTTCCCAGCTCGGTCCCTCTGCTTGGCCAATCGCTACAAATCCTTTTCTCCTTCCTTAGTGTCCAACCTCTTATACAGCTCCTCATATGCCTTTTCCTTGGCTTTCGCCACATCCCTTTTAACCTGCTGCCGCATCTCCTTGTACTCCTGCCTACTTTTCTCATCACCCTGTCGATCCCACTTCTGTTTTGCCAACCTCTTTCCCCTAATGCTCTCCTGCACTTCCTCATTCCACCACCACGTCTCCTTGTCTTGCTTTCTATTTCCAGATGTCCTTACTCTCCTCCTCTTCTTCTTCACCTCCAAAACCATCCTACAGACCACCATCCGATGCTGTCTAGCTACACTGTCCCCCGCCAACACCTTACAGTCTCCAATCTCCTTCAGGTTGCATCTCCTACATAGAACATAATCCACCTGTGTGCACCTTCCTCCACTCTTATACGTCACCCTATGATCCTCCTTCTTCTTAAAATACGTGTTCACCACTGCCATTTCCATCCTTTTAGCAAAATCTACCACCATCTGCCCTTCCACATTTCTCTCCTTTAGGCCATACCTACCCATCACCTCCTCATCACCTCTGTTCCCCTCACCTACATGTCCATTAAAGTCTGCCCCAATCACCAATTGTTCATTTCTAGGGACACCATCTACCACTTCATCTAATTCACTCCAGAATCTTTCCTTCTCCTCCATCTCACAGCCAACTTGTGGAGCATAGGCACTGATGACATTTATCATGATCCCTTCAACTTCCACCTTCACGATCATCACCCTATCAAAAACTCTCTTCACCTCCACTACACTCTTACTGTACGCTTCCTTCAGAATCACCCCTACACCATTTCTCTTTCCATCCACACCATGATAGAACAGTTTAAACCCACCTCCAATGTTCCTGCTCTTACTCCCTTTCCACTTGGTCTCCTGAACACACAACACATCTACCTTTCTCCTCTCCATCATATCAGCTATCTCTCTCCCTTTACCCGTCATAGTACCAACATTTAAAGTACCAACCCGAACCTCTACTCTCCTACACTGCTCCTTTCCCTGCCGTCTCTGTAGACGCCTTCCTCCTCTCCTTCTCCTTCTTCGGCCAACAGTAGCCCAATTTCCACCGGTACCCTGTCGGCTAACGATACCTGTGGCGGTCGTTGTTAACCCGGGCCTCGACCGATCCGGTATGAAATTCTCATTTGTGATCCGCATATTTGATTTGGCACATGTTTTACGCTGGATGCCCTTCCTAACGCAACCCTCCCCATTTACCCGGGCTTGGGACCGGCACTAAGAGTGCACTGGCTTGTGCCCCCCTAATGGCTGGGTTAGCCCCTGCTGTTAATATGTAAAATAAAAAAAATAAAAAAAACTCCTAGTCCACTGAAGCAGGCAAAAGATATTTCAATCTTTTTTTGAATGTTTACAGGAACAAATTCTATGTTGTATGTTAATTGCTTTATGCTAAAGCCAGCAGTAGCTCGAGCTGTTTTCAGACTTCATGGCTCAGAGGGATAAGAGTGAGTTGCTCCTTACTGTGCAATGGTTAGGGTTCAAATCCTGCTTTGGCTTCTTTATTAAGTATTTGTATTTAAAAAAAAAACAATAAAACTGCAAAAAATAGAGCATGTCATTGGGTGAGTGATTGTGGCCTGGAGGTTGAAAACCTTACTCCAATGCTTTGAGATTCCTGGTTCAAATCCACCTTCTACTATTGCTGGCTGAATTATGCAAATAGTGTATGTTTTAAAGAACCTTTCTGGTCTTTAATTAAAAAAACTAATGAAAACTAAACCCAAATTTGAACTATGAGACAAATAAATAAAACTAGGAATATTGTGTAGTAAAGACTGCAACTCTAACCTCTACACCACACAGACACAGGAAAGACAACATGGGTTACAGTTAGAAGGTATGGTGAGTGCGCTGTATTTGGACAAGTAGACAAAAGAAATTTCAATTCAATTTCAATTAATTTTTATTTGTATAGCGCTTTTAACAATGAACATTGTCTCGAAGCAGCTTTACACAGATAATGCGGTGATTAAAAATGAATATGTTCTTTATGAGTAAGTTTGTCCCTGATGAACAAGCCGGTGGCGACTGGCGACTGTGGCAAGGAAAAACTCCCCGAGATGGCATAAGGAAGAAACCTTAAGAGGAACCAGACTCAAGAGGGAACCCATCCTCATCTGGGTTACACCGAATGTCCATTTGTGGCGGGTATACAATGTTGCGGGGTGCAGTGATGATGATCAAAAGCGAAGTGTATTTCTGAGTCAGTGTAGGAGACTGTTGACATCAACTACAGTCCAATCCATCCTCAAAGCTCCCGTTCTTACTCCGGAATTTCATGGAACCACCCAAGGCGTTGATGACAAACCTTCCCCAGCTGCACAGAGTGGCCTCCAGTCAAAGAGAACACTATCCAGAGGCAGGCCTGGATGAAGTGGGAAGATCCACGGGGGGGAGAGGGGCAGGAACAGTGATCACTGGAGCCTCAGGAGCATGTTTAACTCGACTGAGATAGAGAGAGAGAGAGAGAGAGAGAGAGAGAGAGAGAGAGAGAAGAGGGTGACAGGAAGAGAAGGATATGGATTATTAAGTGTACCTATTGTTGCATGAGAGTTAAAGTCACTGTGCAGTTTGGACTCCGGCAAGACTCGCTATGGCAGCATAACTAAAAGGGAGAACAGACAAAGGCAACACAGACATGAGGGATCTCTGGGATAAGAGACGACCCACCACACCACCATCAACAAACCTGAGTGAACACGTGAATGTGAGGGGACGACAGCGTACAAATATCCCAGTTCACCAAACACTCTATATCAATGTTCCCTCCAGATCTGAGCCTTTACCTGAGAAAAAATCTACTGATTAAAGACTTGACTGAATAAATATGTTTTCAACCTCGACTTGAACACTGAGACTGTGTCTGAGTCCCGAACACTGATAGGAAGGTTGTTCCATAACTGTGGGGTTTATAAGAGAAAGATCTGCCCCCTGCTGTAATCTTCATTATTGGAGGAACCAACAGATAGCCTGCCCCTTTTGATCTAAGTAGGCGTGAAGGATCATACTGGTACAGAAGTTCACTCAGATACTGCGGCGTGAGAGCGTTAAGTGCTTTATATGTCAGTAGTAGAATTTTATAATCAGTGTGAGATGTAATTGGGAGCAGTGTAGATGATTAATACAGGGATGATGTGGTCATATTTCCTAGATCTAGTGAGGACTCTTGCTGCTGCATTCTGAACTAACTGAAGCTTATTTCTGCACTTACTCCAACACCCAGACAGTAAAGCGTTACAGTAGTCTAATCTAGATGTTACAAAAGCATCAACTAGTTTTTCTGCATCCTGTAACGACATCATATTTCTAATTTTAGCAATATTTCTAAGGTGAAAGGAGGCGATCCTGGTGATATTATTCACGTGAGCCTCAAAGGAAAGACTCGAGTCAATAATCACACCAAGGTCTTTGACTGCTGTACACGCTGAAACAGAAACACCATCCAGAGATGCTACGTAATCGGAAAGTTTTCTTCTAGCTGCATGTGGTCCTAGTAAAAGTACTTCCGTCTTATCTGAGTTTAGCAGAAGAAAGTTATCGAGCATCCACTGTCTAATGTCCTTTACACATTTTTTAACATTGTTAAGCTGATCTCTCTCATCTGGCTTTGCTGAAATATATAGCTGTGTATCATCAGCATAGCAATGGAAGCGAATCCCATGTTTATGAATAATTTCACCAAGAGGCAGCATATATAAAGAGAAAAGCAGAGGGCCTAAGACAGATCCTTGAGGAACACCAAACTTTACCTCAGAGAGTGTGGAGAACTCACCATTAACATCAACAAACTGATAGCGATCAGTCAAATAAGACCTGAGCCAAGAGAGAGCCGTTACCTTTATTCCAACAACGTTCTCAAGTCTAGCAAGTAGTATAGTGTGATCAATGGTGTCAAAAGCTGCACTGAGGTCGAGCAAAACAAGTAAGGAGACAAAACCCTGATCAGAGGCCAATAACAGGTCATTTACCACCTTAACTAGTGCCGTCTCTGTGCTATGATGAGGCCGAAATCCTGACTGATACATTTCATAAATATTATTCATAAGTAGGTGTGAGCAGAACTGCTGTGCTACAACCTTTTCCAAAATTTTGGCTATGAAGGGGAGATTTGATATTGGACTGTAGTTGGACAGCTGACATGGGTCAAGGTCAGGTTTCTTAATTAGGGGGTGGATAACTGCCAGTTTGAAGGATTTTGGTACAAAACCAGTGCTAATGGAAGAGTTTATTATTTTTAAAACAGGTTCAATTACCTCTGGAATGATCTGTTTAAAGAAACTTGTAGGCAAGGGATCGAGAATGCAGGTTGATGATTTTGATGAGGAAATTAATGAAATGAAGTCATTCTCGTGAATAGGAGTAAAACTTTGTAATTGATTGTCTGTTATAATTACACTGCTGTCTACAGGGTTACTTGTAAAATAATTTGGCTTTATATTAACCGTCTGGATTGTTTGCCTGATGTTTTTAATTTTATTATTAAAAAAGTTCATGAAATCATTACTACCTATTGATGGTGTGCATGTGAGTGCAGTGCTTTTATTCCCTGTTAATTTTGCTACCGTGCTGAATAGAAATCTAGGATTATGCTTGTTATTTTCTATGAGGGTGGAGAAATATGCTGATCAGCAGCACTAAGAGATTTTCTATAAATTAGGAGGCTCCCCTTCCATGCTATTTGAAATACTGTTAATTTTGTTTGACGCCATTCACGTTCTAATTTTCGAGTGGTCTGTTTTAAGGTGCGTGTATGATCATTATACCACTGTGCTAATTTTTTCTCCCTGATCATTTTGGTCTTAAGGGGAGCTACATCATCTAGGGTATAACGTAATGTTGATTCTAGGTGTTTAGTGGCCCAGTGGAGCTCTGCAGGGTCAGACGGAGATCTATCTAATATCGTAATTTCTGGAAGATTGTTAATAAAACGCGCTGCTGTAGCTGACGTGAAAGTACGCTTAACACGATAACGTGGTGAAGTAGTAATGCAATGACTGAGGCAGATTTTAAACGAGATGAGATAATGGTCTGAAATAACTTCAGACTGTGGAATTATGACTACGTTTTTTATTTTTAATCCAAATGTTAACAACAAATCGAGAGTGTGTCACCACTATGAGTGGGTCCTATAACATTCTGATTAATTCCAACTGAATCTAGAATGGACACAACAGCTGCTCTTAAGGAGTCTTCCTGATTATCAAAATGAATGTTAAAATCACCAACAATTAATGCTTTGTCTAGAGAAGTAACTAAATTTGTGATGAAATCTGCAAATTCTATGAGAAAATCAGAGTCGGGCCCCTGGGGGTCTATAAATAATAATGAGTGGAATTGTCTGACTGGACCTGCTTTCAGACACTGAATATTTTATGTTGGTGTAAAGAACTTCAAATGTTTTACATTTGTGTTGTCTTTTGTGTGACGCTTAGATTATTATTATAAATAGCTGTGACTCCGCCTCCTCTGCCATTTAGACGGGGTTGGTGTATGTAACTATACCCAGGAGGACTCGCTTCATTTAATGGCTCGGTGTGTATGGGGTCCAAAGAGATTTTTTTTAACCCTTTTCATCACTTCTGAGGTGTGAAGATCTTGGAGGTTGGACAGTGTGTGAGTGATGTGAGTTTTCCCAGCATCACTATCTGCTGCCTATCTGTCAGGAAGATGGAGATCCACTGACAGATTAAGGTGGGCACAGAGATCTTCGTCAGTTTGACCGTCAGTTAAACTGGACTTTTCAAACCGAGAGTAGAACACATTCAGCTCTTCAGCCAGTTGTGTTTGTGTTTATAGATTACAGTAGTGGTTCTCAAAGTGTGGGGTGCGCCCTTTCCTTCGTTTCAGTTATATGTTCAGCCAGCTGTTATGTATCATGTTGTCCAGAATGGCTTCACTCAGCCGGTTTACAGTGACGCACAATGCACCTGTCGCACTGAGACGCACCTCTCACACTGAGACGCACCTGTCACTGAGACGCACCTGTCACACTGAGACATACCTGTCACACTGAGATGTACCTGTCACTTAGACGCACCTCTCACACTGAGACATACCTGTCACTGAGACGCACCTCTCACACTGAGACATACCTGTCACTGAGACGCACCTCTCACACTGAGACATACCTGTCACTGAGACGCACCTGTCACACTGAGACATACCTGTCACACTGAGATGTACCTGTCACTTAGACGCACCTCTCACACTGAGACATACCTGTCACTGAGACGCACCTCTCACACTGAGACATACCTGTCACTGAGACGCACCTCTCACACTAAGACATACCTGTCACTGAGACGCACCTCTCACACTGAGACATACCTGTCACTGAGACGCACCTGTCACACTGAGACGTACCTGTCACACTGAGACGCACCTCTCACACTGAGACATACCTGTCACTGAGACGCACCTCTCACACTGAGACGTACCTGTCACACTGAGACGTACCTGTCACACTGAGACGTACCTGTCACTGAGACGCACCTGTCACACTGAGACGCACCTGTCACTGAGACGCACCTCTCACACTGAGACATACCTGTCACTGAGACGCACCTGTCACACTGAGACGTACCTGTCACACTGAGACATACCTGTCACTGAGACGCACCTGTCACACTGAGACGTACCTGTCACACTGAGACATACCTGTCACTGAGACGCACCTGTCACACTGAGACGTACCTGTCACACTGAGACGTACCTGTCAC
Source organism: Silurus aristotelis (assembly GCF_946808225.1). Taxonomy (NCBI): domain Eukaryota; kingdom Metazoa; phylum Chordata; class Actinopteri; order Siluriformes; family Siluridae; genus Silurus; species Silurus aristotelis. The sequence continues at coordinate 298,656 of NC_139596.1, read as the reverse complement.
ACTGAGACATACCTGTCACTGAGACGCACCTGTCACACTGAGACGTACCTGTCACACTGAGACATACCTGTCACTGAGACGCACCTGTCACACTGAGACGTACCTGTCACTGAGACGCACCTGTCACACTGAGACGCACCTGTCACACTGAGACGTACCTGTCACACTGAGACATACCTGTCACTGAGACGCACCTGTCACACTGAGACGTACCTGTCACACTGAGACATACCTGTCACTGAGACGCACCTGTCACACTGAGACGTACCTGTCACACTGAGACATACCTGTCACTGAGACGCACCTGTCACACTGAGACATACCTGTCACTGAGACGCACCTGTCACACTGAGACGTACCTGTCACTGAGACGCACCTGTCACACTGAGACGTACCTGTCACTGAGACGCACCTGTCACACTGAGACGTACCTGTCACTGAGACGCACCTCTCACACTGAGACGTACCTGTCACTGAGACGCACCTCTCACACTGAGACGTACCTGTCACACTGAGACGTACCTGTCACACTGAGACGTACCTGTCACTGAGACGCACCTGTCACACTGAGACGCACCTGTCACTGAGACGCACCTCTCACACTGAGACATACCTGTCACTGAGACGCACCTGTCACACTGAGACGTACCTGTCACACTGAGACATACCTGTCACTGAGACGCACCTGTCACACTGAGACGTACCTGTCACACTGAGACATACCTGTCACTGAGACGCACCTGTCACACTGAGACGTACCTGTCACACTGAGACGTACCTGTCACACTGAGACATACCTGTCACTGAGACGCACCTGTCACACTGAGACGTACCTGTCACACTGAGACATACCTGTCACTGAGACGCACCTGTCACACTGAGACGTACCTGTCACTGAGACGCACCTGTCACACTGAGACGCACCTGTCACACTGAGACGTACCTGTCACACTGAGACGTACCTGTCACTGAGACGCACCTCTCACACTGAGACGTACCTGTCACACTGAGACATACCTGTCACTGAGACGCACCTGTCACACTGAGACATACCTGTCACTGAGACGCACCTGTCACACTGAGACGTACCTGTCACTGAGACGCACCTGTCACACTGAGACGTACCTGTCACTGAGACGCACCTGTCACACTGAGACGTACCTGTCACACTGAGACGTACCTGTCACTGAGACGCACCTGTCACACTGAGACGTACCTGTCACTGAGATTATTATTTGATTTGAGACTTGGCGCAGAAATAAAACAAAAGTTTACTGATTAAAAAATTTTTATTTGGAGTTTATTTATTTATTTTAGATCTAAGTAAAGAAGGGACATTGTGAATAAGTGTATGTTTTGCTGGAGGTTTTAATTTCGCCTCTTTTATATTTATATTTATTTATTTATACTTTTTTTTATAAAAATGGTAAAAACAGAAATGTGCTGAATTGATAGCGTGTTAATAACATTTAGTGCCGTTTAATATCATTTTTATTTTGACAGCCTAAAATCAATCTATCTATCTATCTATCTATCTATCTATCTATCTATCTATCTATCTATCTATCTATCTATCTATCTATCTATCTATCTATCTATCTATCTATCTATCTATCTATCTATCTATCTATCTATCTGTACAGTATATAAAGCTGAAATACCACTGACTGACTCACTCACTCATCATGAAATCTCAAAAACCACTGAACGGATTGCAATGAAATTTGGAACATACCTTCCTCTTGGGTCTTAGGTGCTCACTAAGAAAGGGTTTTGAAAAATTCGCCCTGGATCGCGGCTAACTCGCGAAAAACGTGATTTCTCACGCAGTGTAAACTCTTCAAAATAACATTACGGATTCTAATGAAATTTACTACATGGTTTCTTATTAGATGTTAGATGCACGATAAAAACATACTTTCAGCTAGTAGATATAATATTAATACAAAACAAATAAAAAATGTTGTTACCTAATGAATGTGTCCAGGCTGAAGATCCACATACAGAACACAAGCAGAGATCTGTGGTGAGGGTCAGGACTTTATACACCAGCGGATTGAAAAAGACGCGCAGTAACAGGAAATCAGTTGTAAAGTAACGAGCCTGTTTTGAAAATGTATATTTTATAATATTATAATATTTTATATTATAAATATGTAGATATTTGTGTAAAAGTAAAAAGTTGTCTGAAAAATAAATAGTGGAGTAAAGTACTGATACAAAAAAAAAAATCTACTTAATTACAGTATCGAAGTATTTGTACTCCGTTACGTCCCACCTCTACCTGTTACACCGAGACGTACCTGTTACACCGAGACGTACCTGTTACACCGAGACGTACCTGTTACACGAGACGTACCTGTTACACTGAGACGTACCTGTTACACCGAGACGTACCTGTTACACGAGACGTACCTGTTACACCGAGACGTACCTGTTACACGAGACGTACCTGTTACACGGAGACGTACCTGTTTCACCGAGACGTACCTGTTACACCGAGACGTACCTGTTACACCGAGACGTACTTGTTACACCGAGACGTACCTGTTACACCGAGACGTACTTGTTACACAGAGACGTACCTGTTACACCGAGACGTACCTGTTACACTGAGACGTACCTGTTACATTGAGATGTGTAAGTAAGACAATAATAATAAGATGAAAAATAAATAAATAATACAGCACTGTTGAACACAATGTTCATGTTAAAAGGAGTCTAACAATAAGATTATGGTTTAATAAATGTTCTGCTTGTGATCTACATAGAATCATTTAATAGATAATAAAATATGAGAAATGAATGTGGGAAAGTAAAAACAGTATCAGGATCACTGTGTGGATTTGAAGGTTCCTGTTAGATTTCTACCCTTTTTGTTCTCTTTCATGTTTCCTCTGTTCATACACCAGATGGCGCCAGTGTGTCCCTCATTTGTTATTAATAGTTTTCACCTGTAACTAATGACTCCTGTGTGTGTTTAAGTTTCCTCTGTGTGCAGCTTCTTTGCTGGATTGTGTTGAAGTTGTGTGATCTGGTGCTCATGGCTCAAACTGTGTGTGTGTGTGTGTGTGTGTGTGTGTGTGTGCGTGCGTGCGCGCGCGCGCGTGCGTGCGTGTGTGTGTGTGCTTGTGTTTACCTTGTACTGAGATTTTGTCTGAATCTCCAGAATCAGTTTTTTTCTCTTTTTCAGTGGTGGATTTATTGTTGCTCTCCTTATTTATATTACATTATATATTTATATTATTCTTTGTGTCATTTTTGGAAGTATTTTTATTTTTTTATTTTTTTATTCAATTGCTGTTCTCTCTCTCTTTTTATTAAAAATAAAACTTTCAACGCATTTGAGTTCAAATATTCATTAACAAGAATATTTAGTCTTCCTGCTCTATGTTGAGTTTGTGTATTAGTGTATTAAAATGTGAAACATATTCATTTAGAACATTTCGCTTGACAGCCCTAATATTAATATGACGTGAGGTTCAGTCCCCAGAGTGACACTAAAACAGGTCGTAATAATCACAGTCTTTTAAAACATCAGTATCTGCATTTCTACTGAGTGAAGAATGGGTGGACTTTTGTATCTCTCAGCTGTTTTCACACTTTTTATTCTCCACACCCTTTGGAATGTACAGAGTTTCTCTAAAAACTCCTCCTTAGCTATCTTCATTCTCCAATCATTTTGAGGTCTTGCATCCTCCTTCTATTTCCTTTGACACATTCAGGTCAATTCATCTCTTTTCTTTGAATCCTCATTTACCTCCATCCAGTATTAGTGCTGCTTTTACACCTCCTTCTAAAATATCTCATTTTACACCTTTTTTGCAAACACCTGACCGTGCTCTTTTTTTTTTTGCATAAAACCCCCTGGAGATTTGATACTTTTTCTTCCAAGCATCTCTTGATTGTGCACTTTTTGCAATCCTGCTTTGTTTGGTCTGGAAACTGTAGAAACTTGGATTTAATTCATTATAGTTTTACCAACTCAGCGCTTTAGTTTTAACACACCGACTTTCCAACTTTCTCATTTTAATATTCATTTTACTACTTAGGATTCTACAAATATTTTATAATGTTTATTACTTATATTAACAGATACTTAAGCTTCTCCAAATCATGATTATTATTTCAGCTCTTTCTATATTCCTACTTCTCCATTAAACTAAATCTACTAAATAATAAAAGTGCAGAAACTGGAGCTTAAACTAGTAAATAATGCTGCATGTTAGTGTGTATTATTAATGTTAAATGAAGCTGACATAAGCTGAACTTTTCATCTTGCACATGTGCGTCACTCTGGAGAAAAGTCGAGGAGTGTCTTTAGTGTAGGTGTTTAACCTGCAGACGTCTGCACACATCCTGTCTCACTTTCTGCAGACTTTCTGCCTCTGAACTGATCTGATCTCGAATACAATTCCCTATAAACTCGTCTCTAATCCTCTATAAACTGCTCTTTTTCACACACACACACACACACACACACACACACACACACACACACACACACACACACACACACACACACACACACACACACACACACACACACACACACACACAGGTGTAGATGAGGACAGTAATGTACAGTATAATACAGAGGGGATGTTGATGGTGCTGGAGGACGATGAGGACTGATCAGATGATTCTTGTTTGATTGGACAAAAATGATCTGATTTATATTTATTTTAATGACATTAAGGGAACACCTTCATCCAGAACTTCCACCTGATCAGGAGAAGATTCAGGAACTCGCTCAGGGAGCAGCAGTGCTGCTGAATCATCGTTTATTTTCTGGCTGTATTCCTGCAGTTCTTTCTCAATCTTATCACACCGATTTTCATCCACAATAATAAGTTCCTCATTTTTCTCATGGCTTTGGAGTCTCCTTCACCACCCTGCTGCTGCTCAGCCTCCAGATCTTCTGCTCCCTGCACCTTCTCTAATCTCCTCCAGATCTGATTCCACATGCTGATACACTCTGTTCTGCTTGTGTGTGTGGAGGATTTTAGATTCTCCACGTCTCAACATCTGTAAAATCACCACACACTCCATCTCATGTCGTACCTTCTGTACGTCCTCCTGCTTCATCTGCTTAATCTGCTTCATCACCTCCATCTGTTTAAGAAATACCACACATATATTTATAATGCAGCAGTCAGAGTTCTTACTAGGTCAAGAAAATACGATCATATAACCCCAATCTTATCGTCCCTACATTGGCTTCCTATTAAGTTTCGAATAGACTACAAACTACTGCTACTCACTTATAAAGCACTAAATGGTTTGGCTCCCATGTATCTATCCAGTCTTTTAACACGCTACAATCCGTCACGCTCCCTGAGATCTCAAAACTCTGGGCTTCTAGTAGTTCCTAGAATAGCAAAGTCCACTAAAGGCGGTAGAGCATTTTCACATTTAGCTCCTAAACTCTGGAATAGTCTTCCTGACAGTGTTCGGGGTTCAGATACACTCTCCCAGTTTAAGTGCAGATTAAAAACATATCTTTTTAGCAAAGCCTACACATAACACACATCACACACATCACATCACAACCTTGTGCTCCAGAACATCTGATCACATGCACATTATCAACTTGTGCTGTTAATATCATGAACAGCAGCTACGCTAATTCCTCTCCACTGCTTCTCTTTCTCTCCCCATCCCGAGGCTTCCTGAGGTTTGGCCAGCTCCAGTCACGTCCCACCTCGTGAAGATTATGGACCTATGGGTGATCATGGAGAAGTAGATGCCGAACTCGCAAACATCCCGAACCATCTAGAGACGTACGAGTGCCAATTGGATCCCGCTACATGTGTGGCATTTGACCTCCTGGAGTGTTTAAAGGCTCTGGCATGGAGAAGCTGGTGTTGGATCTGTGATGATCTCAGATGTGGAGTTATTTTATGAGTTGCTCAGTAGCTCCTAGTTTTATAACCACAATGACTGTAAAAGATTGTAAAAGACTGTTGAACTTGGACCTACTTCGGGTTGAAAGGGCACGCTGGTGCATTTTGGCTGCCGCTCCTCTCCCCCGTTTATTTTTATTTTAGTAGTTGTTTTTGGCTATGGGCCAGTGAAGACAATTTGCATCTTTTTTTTTTCGTGATCTGGATTCATACTTCACATGTTGGATTACTGCTTTTATCTCTGAGATCACTGTTTTGTTGCCTGGTCCAGGACGTACACTGCTTACACTGCTGTGAGGCTGCTGTTGGTGTGGACCCTCCCCGAATGGCTCTCAGGTACACTGCACACCAGTTGTTGAACCTGAACAGACATTTTGTTTTGGCGAAAGATGTACGTGTTCTCTCATGTTGGAATATTGCAACCTAAGCGTTACATACATCGCTCGTCAAGGCGGAGCTGTGAGAGCTCAACATCTAAACCTGTCGCTTATTTTTTTTAAATGGAGTAACCTGTCATGAACACTACCTCTTCTCGCATCATTAATTACCGCAAGTGGAGATCTATTGAGCCCACTACTTTTTCAGACTTTATTGACTCTACTTTGAGTTGTGATTCTCTATCTGATGATCTGGATGATAAGGTTTCTATGCTGAACTCTGTCCTCCTGTCTGGCCTGGACACATTGGCTCCCTTGAAGTCACGATCTGTTTCTTTTGCACGCTCTGCTCCATGGTACAATGATGATTTGCGTACAATGAAGGCTTTGTGTCGCAAAATGGAGCGTTGATGGCACATTTCAGGTTTAACTGTTCTTTACCAGGCCTGGAAAGTCAGTTTACTTGAAGATAAGGCTGAAATGGTGTTTGCCAGATCTGTGTATTTTTCTCAGATAATTGTCAATAATCAGAAAAACCCTAAACAACTGTTTCAATCATCAAAAAAATAAAAAAAAATAAAAAGTTTTTTAGCACAAAAATTGAAAATATACTTAATCACATTGTTAACACTGCTAACCTCATCCTTAAGTGTGTCTGCATACTCTGGAATTTGTCTCTCTAACTTTGCTGTTCATGACTCCCAGTCATTACGTAATATGGTTTCAAAACCGAAAGCCTCAACTTCCAGAGTAGATCCGATACCATCTTGTCTTTTTAAATCTTGTTTTGATTCCCTCTCTCCTGTTGTTTTGAGAATTATCAATAACTCTCTGTATACCGGTGTTGTACCATCAGCACCATCAGCACAACATGAACTTTGATAATCTAAAAAATTTTCGTCCCATCTCTAATCTTCCATTCCTCGCCAAAATTTTAGAACAAACAGTGGCTTCTCAACTACTTTCGCATCTCTCTACTAATGATCTTTTTGAGCCACTTCAGTCTGGTTTCCGTAAACTCCACAGCACTGAAACGACGTTAGTTAAGGTCACTAATGACTTGTTAATGTCTTCTGATTCCGGCCGTCTATCTATATTGATTCTTCTTGATCTTAGTGCTGCTTTTGACACTATAGATCACGCAATTTTGATCGTGACTGTCTTTGGGGTTTCCGAATCTGCTTTAGAGTGGTTTAAGTCCTACCTTTCAGACCGTAAGCAGTTTGTTGTGATGGGTGATTGCAAGTCTAAGGTTGGTGTGGTGCAATCTGGTGTTCCTCAGGGATCGGTTTTGGGCCCATTACGTTTTAGTATTTACATTTATCCATTTGGCCAGCTTTTAAGATCACTTGGTCTTAACTATCACTTTTATGCCGATGACACTCAGATCTATATACATTCTAAACCTGATGTCAATATGCCTTTGTTGCCTCTATGCCTTTTCTCTCTCAATGTTTTACTGAGATTAAGAAATGGATGTCTGAAAATTATCTTTGTCTGAACAGTGACAAGACTTAAGTGATGCTTATTGGTTCACCTCATCAGTTGTGTAAAGCCGTAACCTTAAGTTTGGATGGCTCTGCTTTTCAATTCCAAACTAAACAAAAAAATTTAGGGGTGATATTTGACGCTAATTTAACATTTGATCATCATGTTCGTAGCCCTGTCAAGGCGTCGTCAAAGCGTCGCAGAAACATTGCTAAATTACGTCCCATGCTGACTTTCTCTGTGGCTGAAAAGTTGATCAACACTTTTGTATTTTCACGTCTTGTACTACAGTAATGCTTTGCTGGCTGGAGTTCCTAAAGCTACCCTAAGTAAATTACAGTTGGTAAAAAATTCAGCTGCTAGAATTCTGACTTGGACCAGTGCAAGGGAACACATCACACCTATCCTGGAAAAATTGCACTGGCTTCCTGTTAGTTTTCGTATTGAGTTTAAATTCTCATGCTCACTTATAAGGCCTTGAATAATTTGGCACCTCAATATCTTTGTGAGCTGTTAACGCCCTACACACCTTCACGTGCTCTACGCTCTTCTAAAGCTGGTCTTCTAACTGCCCAAAAAACACGTCTTAAAACTGTGGTTAATCGGGCTTTTTCTTCTTTGGCTCCCAAACTGTGGAATTCCCTGCCCTCAGAGATTAGGAATCTTAAAACGTAATTTTTTTGGGTAGCTTTTATGTGACTTCTATGTTTGTTATTTATTCGGTTTTTATTTTTGTATGGTTAGTTTTAGTTTCTGTAATATTATGTGTATCTTTTAATTTCATCTTTTATGTCAAGCGCTTTGAGAAACTTCTTTTAAGATAAGATAAGATAAGATGAACCTTTATTCGTCCCACAGTGGGGAAATTTCAATGTTACAGCAGCAAAACTAAGAAATAAAAATAAAATGCAAATATATAAAAAAAAGAATATACACATACTATAATATACAATATATACAAAGTACAATGTATAAATACGAATAAGGGAAGAAGAAAAGTACGCATTGCAGGTAAAATTTCAAGTAAAATTTCAAGGTGGTATTGCACGTAATTGCAGGTAATATTGCACATAATATTGTACATGTTGCATTGTAATATTGCACACAGGTAATGTTTATTGCACAGCTAAAAAGTAAGGAAATAGGATGGGGAGATAAATAAAACAAAGAAAACAAAGAAAAATGAAGCTGATGAAGTTGTTTGAGTTTCCCAGTAAACCATGGTTTATCATTAATAAATGATAAGAAAGACCTGGTGGAGATGCACATATCCTCACAGAAACTGATGTATGAAGTTACAGTCTCCATGAACTCGTCCAGATCAGTGGCTGCAGATTCAAAGACACTCCAGTCAGGTTTAGCTGATTTCAGTATTTGCCTGTAGGATGAGATAAGATAAGATAAGATAAGATAAGATAAGATAAGATAAGATAAGATAAGATAAGATAAGATAAGATAAGATATACCTTTATTCGTCCCACAGTGGGGAAATTTCTTTTGTTACAGCAGCAAAGGAAAGAAATAAAAAATAAATGCAAATATATATAAAGAATATACACATACTATAATATACAGTATATACACAGTACAATGTATAAATATATAAATACAATAAGAGAAGAAAAAAAGTACGCATTGCAGGTAGTATTTCACACAAGTAATTATTGCACGTATTGCAGATAATATTTCACATGTTGCATTGTAATATTGCACACAGGTAATGTTCTTGCACAGCTAAAAAGTAATAACAGTGTTGTATTTTGGTGACTGGTTTTACTGGGAGCAGCTTTGATTGTAAAGTCTAACAGCAGCAGGGAGAAAAGACCTTCTGTATCACTCCTTCAGACACTTAGGATGTAACAGTCTGTCACTGAAGGAGCTGCTCAACAATGTAACAGTTACATACAGGGGGTGGGAGGCGTTCTGAGGTTATGATGATAGTTTTGCTACCATCCTCCTTTCTCCCACCTCCTGTACAGTGTCCAGGGGAATCCCCAGGACTGAGCTGGCCTTCCTGATCAGCTTGTCTAGTCTCTTCCTGTCTGCAGTAGAGATGCTGCTGCCCCAGCAGACCACTCCATAGAAGATGGCTGATGCCACCACAGAGTCAAAAAAGGTCTTCAGTAGCTCTCCTTTCACTCCAAAAATCCTTAGTCTCCTCAGCAGAAAGAGTCTGCTCTGCCCTTTCTTGTAAATTGCCTCAGTGTTGTCCGTCCAGTCCAGTTTGTTGTTTAGGTGAACACCCAGGTATTTGTAAGAGTCCACTCTCACAATGTCCTTTCCCTGAATGTTCGCTGGTGATGAAGTGTGTTTGTGCCTACGGAAATCCACTACCAGTTCTTTGATTTTCCCCGCATTTATCTGGAGGCAGCTCCATTGGCACCAGTCCACAAAGTTCTGTATAAGTCCTTTGTACTCCCTGTCATCATCATCCGTGATCAGACCGACAATGGCAGAGTCATCAGAGAACTGTAGGTGACAGGTTGCTGAGCTGAACATGAAGTCTGCAGTGTAAATGGTGAAGAGAAACGAGGCAAGAACCGTTCCCTGCGGGGCTCCAGTGTTGCAGACAATCATGTCAGACTCACAGTCACGAGTCCTCACATACTGTGGTCGGTCTGTGAGGTAGTCCAGTATCCAGGCAGACAGAGGATGGTCCACTCCCATGTACACCATCTTATCCCTCAGGAGCGCAGGTTGGATGGTGTTAAAAGAACTAGAGAAGTCAAAAAACATGACTCTCACAGTGCTCCCAGCCTTTTCCAGGGTGAAATAGCCCAATTTTGGAGGAAGATGACTGTGTCTTCCACTCCAATGCCAGGTTGGTAGGCAAACTGAAGTGGATCCGTTGATGGGCTCACCAGAGGTCTGAGATGAGTGAGCACCAGCCTAGTCTCCGAATTCTTTTGGCCGCAACGTCTTTGGAACAGGCACCACGCAGGATGTTTTCCATATCTGTGGCACCTTTCCCAGCTTCAGGCTCAGGTCAAACATGTACAGCAATATGCCGCACAGCTGGTCTGCACAGGTCTTAAGTAGCCTGGAGCTGATGCCCTCTGGGCCTGCAGCCTTCCTCGCTTTGATCCTTCCTCGCTTCATTCTCACCTGGGCTTCTGTAAGGGGCAGTGTGTATTGGATGGAGTGTTGACTGGAGGGAATCGGCAGGGGGGGGGTAGGTGTGTTGTGTATTGTCCGCGAGCTGATAGCAGTACAGAAAGAGGTGGGGCTGGAGCTGCTTGCTGTGTAAGCCGAGAAGGGGGATTGCAGCAGGGGGGTTTGGATGGGGGCAGCGGAGGGTAGCTGATCAAATCTGTTAAAGAATAGATTAAGATCATTCACCCACTTCTGGTCACCCACAGCCTGAGAGCTGGGCTCCTTATGACCAGTGATGGTTTTGAGCCCCTTCCACACACCACTGATGTTCTGCTGCAGCTGATCCTCCATCTTCTTCCTGTAGCAGGCTTTTCCTTTCCTGATCTTCTTTCTCAGTTCTTTCTGGACATTTTTCAGCTTCTTTTTTGTTTGTTTCCTGATTTAAACACCCTCTTCTTCTCTTTAAGGAGAGTCTTTATATCAGGGTTAATCCACGGTTTGTTGTTGGGAAAACACCGTACAGTCCTGGTGGGAACAGTATTCTCCACACAGAAGTTAATGTAGTCCGTAATACAGTCTGTTAAACTGTCAATACCCTCCCCATGTGGACTGCACAATTCCTCCCATACAGTTGTTTCAAAACAGTCTTTCAGAGCCTCACTGGTCTCATCAGACCATGTCGTCACTGTGCGGGAGGTAGCTGGTTGCCTGCATACAATGGGTTTGTACACAGGTAGGCGATGAACCAGGTTGTGATCCGATCTTCCCAAGGGGGGGAGGGCTGCTGATGTATAAGCCTCCTTTGTGTTTGCATAAAATAAATCCAGTAGATGAACTAGATGGTGATCAGAGCCCCAGAGCTGCTCGTGGAACAGAGTGATATGATCCTTTATTGAGGTGTAACAGTGATCTAAAATATTGCTGTCTCTGGTGGGACATGTAACGTGTTGTCTGTATTTTGGTAGTTAACAGGAAATATTCACTTTGTTAAAGTTTCTGAGAATGATTAAAAGAGCGTCTGGTACCTTTGCTCTGTTTCAGTTATATGTTCCGCCAGCTGTTTCAGCGCTGCGCTCACATACGTGTCTGGAAGAACGTACACATTTATGAGAATGAAAGAGGAAAACTCCCACGGCGAGTAGAAAGGTTTACAGATTATGAACAGAGCCTCTAGATTAGGTCCACAAATCTTTTTTCAGCATTGTTACATCTGAACACCAACTTTTATTGATATAAATATACAATCCACCACCTCTCGTTTTCCCAGTTAACTCCATGATGCGATCCGACCTGGACAGCTGGAAGCCCGGCAGATGTTGTGTTGTCCGGAATGGCTTCACTCAGCCAGGATACATTGACGCAGTGACACCGAGACGCACCCGTCACACCGAGACATACCTGTCATTGAGACGCACCTGTTACACTGAGACCTACCTGCCTCTGAGACCTACCTGTCACACCAAAACGTACCTGTTACACTGAGATGTGTAAGTAAGACAATAATAATAAGATGAAAAATAAAGAAATAAGTAATACAGCACTGTGGAACACAATGTCCATGTTAAAAGGAGTCTAACAATAAGATTATGGTTTAGACAGACAGACAGAGAGACAGAGAGACAGATAGACAGATAGATAGATAGATAGATAGATAGATAGATAGATAGATAGATAGATAGATAGATAGATAGATAGATAGATAGATAGATAGATAGATAGATACAACTTTATTGTCATTGCATTGTACAGGTACACAGCAACGAAATGCAGTTTGGCATCTACCAGAAGTGTAGCTATGTAGCTATCGTGCAAAAGTGCAGATAAATATATGGCATACAGTTGAGACCAGATATTTACATACACTTCAGAAAAAAACACAAAAATGTTTATTTCTTTACTGTCATACATTAAATCAGAGTTTTTCTGTTTTAAATCAATAAACATTAACATATTTTTTGCATTTTTTTTATGTCAGAATCGAGCGAGGGAGAATCTTCATGTATTTTTATTATCACTTTCATCAAAGTCAGAAGTATACATACACTAAGTTTATCGTGCCTTTAAACAAAAAAAGAAAACCTCCAGATGATTCTATTCTGAGCTTAAGAAGACTCTGATAGGTTCATTGATTCTATTTGAGTTAATTTGTGGCACACCTGTGGAGGCATATAAAGGCACACCTCAAACACAGAGCCTCTTTCTTTGACATCATGGGAAAATCAAGAGAAATCCACCAAGACATCAGAAAAAGAATTGTTGACCTCCACAAGTATGGCTCATCCTTAGGTGCAATTTCCAGATGCGTGAAGGTCCCACGTTCATCAGTTCAGACAATAATACTCAAGTATAAAAAACATGGGAATGTACAACCATCATACCGCTCAGAAAGGAGATGGATTCTGAGTCCCAGAGAGGAACGCTTTTTGAAAAAGGGCGAAGCTTTGAAGCCTCAGAACACCATCCCAACTGTGAAGTATGGGGGTGGTAGTATAATGTTGTGGGGCTGCTTTGCTGCAGGAGGGACTGGTGCACTTTACAAAGTAGATGGCATCATGAGAAAAGAAAATGATGTGGATATATTAAAGCAACATCTGAAGACATCAGCCAGGAAGTTAAAGCTTGGGCGCAAATGGGTCTTCCAAATGGACAATAACCCCAAGCATACCTCCAAATTAAAAAGTGGCTTAAGGACAACAAAGTCAAGGTATTGGAGTGGCCATCACAAAGCCCTGATCTCAATCCCATAGAAAATTTGTGGGTGGCACTGAAAAGGCGAGTGCGAGCAAGAAGGCCTACAAACCTGACCCAGTTACACCAGTTCTGTCAAGAGGAGTGGGCCAAAATTCCAGCAAACTATTGTAGAAAGCTTGTGGAAGGATCCCAAAAATATTTGGCCCAAGTGAAACAGTTTTGGGGCAATTCCACCAAATACTAAGGAAGTGTATGTTTACTTCTGACTTTGATGAAAGTGATAATAAAAATACATAAAATTTCTCCCTCGCTTCATTCTGACATTTAACAAATGCAAAAAATATGTTAATGTTTATTGATTTAAAACAGAAAATGTTTACTCTGATTTAATGTATAACAGTAAAGAAAAAAAAGGTTTTGTGTTCTTTTATGAAATGTATGTAAATATCAGGTTTCAACTGTATTTACAGCAAGTGATAAAGTGATAAATATGTAAACATCTGTACAGTGAATAAATATAAAGGCAGTAACAGTGAGAGACGTGTGGACATCATTAAGAAGTACAGAAATGGTTCTGAGGCGATGGCATTGAAGAGGAATGTGCAGAAGTGAAGGTTACAAAATTATGGCATTTAAGTATATATATATGTATATACACACACGTGTTATATATTTAAATGAATGAAATGTTGGGCAGAATGTACAGTAATGATATAAAGATACGTAGATAAAAATAGTGCAGATGTAATGAGTAATAAATAATATATGTAATATGTACATGTACAGTACAGAGGTTATATACAGTGTTGTGTTTTGTGGTGATTTAGCGGTGTAGTGTAGAGTTCAGTAGTGTGATGATGGATGGAAAAAAGATGTCGCTAAACCTGCTGGTTCTGGTGCGTAAGTTCCTGTATCTCCTTCTTGATGGAAGGAGGTTGTCGAGAAAAATATTCGAATGAACCTTATCTAGAGTGTGTTTTAATCCAATTATTATCCATCCAACAAATTGACCTAATAATTAGTATAGAACCTATTAGATACAATAGAAGCAGCTTGATTAAACCTATTTTAGCCTATGTGCTTTAATCAATCTCATGTAGTCTTTGTACTCCAAGTATATTTAACATAATAGCGATCAGATATTAATAAATAGAGTAGAGTAGAGTCTGACTGGTGTTATGAGTGTGTTGGAGAGACAAGAAAGAACAACATACAAGGCAGACATAAGCATATTTATTGGGCAGAGAAAAGGCCGTAGATGGGGTTAAGGCGGTGAAGGTCGTATACCGTAATTTCCGGACTATAAAGCGCACCCATATATAAGCCACACCCACTGAATTTTACAAATATTTTTATTTTGAACATAAATAAGCTGCACCTGTCTACAAGCCGCAGGTGTCTACACTGAAACTAATGACCTTTACACAGGCTTCAACGAAAGACACTAAATGCAATATGTTGTCTATTAGGAGCAGAGCGGTATTTTGGGATTAGCCTGCACTGCATACTTCCGGTATTACTGCATGTGTAGTGTCTTTAGTGACTTTAGTGTCTTTAGTGACTGAGGATTATGTCCTTATTATTTTCTGATGCTCATTTCTAAGTTTCTTTGACTAACCCGTAACGCTGTTGCCAAGAATAATAAAAAAGCACGAGTTTTGGAAAGCTGTCTGTGTTTATATGATTTGTGTTGTAACTGGAGTTAGCGAGCTCTCCCTTCACCCAGACTCAACGTGCTACAACGGCTTGTATCTAAACAGTAGACCACCAAGAAAGTCATTGTTCACTGTCTTCGTCCTTCCTTTCACAACTATTTCTCTCGGGAGTTTATCTTTTGGCATCGTCGTGTGTTTAAAAATCACCTGGTGAAATTATTTCTCCCGATGCCGTGCAGCTCAGAACACAGGTGAGGTGCGTTTTTTCGTTTCCGTTCGGAAATTTCATTGGTCTAATGTTATGTTGCTCAGTTTTTTGGCTTGAAGTTTGTGAAACCGGGAAAAACTCAGGAAAATTCCATAAATTAGCCGCTTCGTTGTTTAACCTGCGGGGTTCAAAACGTGGGAAAAAAGTAGTGGCTTATAGTCCGAAAAATACGGTGTATATTCTTTTCTTAAGTGACCTAGAGAAAAGGCAGTGAATTAGGATAAGGGGGGGGAACAGGAAAACCCAAATATGGAATCACAGGAAGGGGACTTTGCTAGGATCAGGAAAATAGGAAAAAAAAAAAGTAAAGGTGTGATGTAATGTGACACTCACAAAATGAGTTTTGTTGAAGTGATTACTTTTATGTCCTTCTACTGCAATGCTAATTTATTTTATCCTGATGCATATAATTTAATGCTAACGAGAGACTTTGAAAGAAACACATGGAGACATATATTTCATTTAACGGACACAGGGGGGGCAGTAACAACGAGTGCCGCGTCACAATTAGCGATGCACAGAGCAAGACGAGCTCATAATTCGAGTGACTGGAGTATGAGCAACAGTTGTCCTGCTTCGCTGATTTCTTTGTATTATTTGTAATATTTTCAGGTCAGTTCCACACCTTTTTTTGTGATTACAAATGTTTACAAACTAATATGGATCCCCAGTGATTTGTGTTCCATGAGTGAAAATTATGTTAAATGTGAAACAGGTAAATTTAATAGCACGCGGTTAAGAAAATGGCGGCCGGCGGCCGCATGTTGCTTATTTTATATGTTTCTTATGGCTCTGAGGCATTTATGTATTATTTTAGTGTGTGTTGAAAACAGTTCTGTTTGTGACACAATGTTGTAAAAAGGTAAAAGGTTAATACTACAAATATACAGGTGCAGTTCATAGCACTGAACGCTAAGTTATTAGACAGCTAAATGTATTTTTCAGGTTTATGTTCTTATAGTGTAAATGTAATACTGCACATGAGGGTTATTCTGTTGTATAAAGTGTTGTATAAGGCGAACACCTAAAATGTAAAGTTATTACAAAATTACTCTTTTGATAAGAGGATAAAGAGGAAAGATGTCTAAGCGAATGGGTAAATATGATTGATGTTAGACTAAAATTAGGACTTAAAGGGAGTATGTTTATTTTTGGTTTCATATTAATGTTAACAAGTTGATGTCTGTAAAATGTGTGATGATACATTTATGTGGAAACAGAACTTGAAAGACTATTTAAATGTCATGTTATCCAAATGTGGATATAACCTGAGTTTCAATGTGGAACAGACAAAGAACAGAAGATAATTCATGATTGCAGATACAAAGTTAATAATAAAGATAATCCGAGTGACTGGAGTATGAGCAACAGTTGTCCTGCTTCGCTGATTTCTTTGTATTATTTGTAATATTTTCAGAGCACTCCGATCAGAGGATTATACAAATATATCTGCCAGTGGGGACCTAGTCGGGACCCGCTACAGTAACACCAGGGTATAAGAATGAGTGTGTGCAAAGTGTGTGTGTGCTTGATCATTTTGATGTGATGAAGTACCCACCTTCTATGGGCTCATCAGAACGTGTCTGGAATAAAGACGTTTTTGCTCTTTCTCATCCAAGACTGAAGATTTTTCATTTACTTTTGAGGTCTATTTCATTTAATTTGATTAAGTTAAGAGTGTTACATTGGGAATGAGCTGAAACAAAGAATCCACCCGTGATGTGTCTGCTCAGAGACGGGTTCTGAGTTCCAACAATGTTAAACAGTTTATGACTGGGATGTGAAGAGTCCTTGATGATGTTGTGAGCTCTACACAGACATCTGCTGTAGTGAAGGTGCTCAATGGCAGGTAGTTGGTTGCCAGTGATGCGTTGGGCGGTTTTGACCAGCCTTTGCAGTGCTTTACGTTCACACACAGTGGAGCCTCCGTACCATCCAGTGATGGAGTTGGTCAGGATGCTCTCGATGATGCAGCGGTAGAAACTGGTTAATCCCCAGGGACAGATGAGATTTCTTGAGACTTCTCAAGAAGTACAGGCGTTGTTGTGCTTTTTCAACCAGGGCTGAAGTGTCCTGCTGCCATGTCGGATCCTCAGAGATGTGAACTCACAGGAACTTAAAGCTGGAGACTCGTTCTACCTCAGTCCCATTGATGTTGACTGGTAGCTGTCTCCTGCTGTTGGATTTCCGAAAGTCCACAATGAGCTCTTTGGTCTTTGTGGCGTTGAGAGTCAGGTTGTTGGTGGCACACCATGCTGCCAGATTACGGATCTCTTCCCTGAAGGCCGATTCGTCGTTGTTGTCGATCTGGCCGACCACAGTGGGTGTCATGTGCATACTTGATGAAGATGTTGGAGTTATACAGAGGAGCACAATCGTGGGTGAACAGGGAGTAGAGTAGTGGGCCCAGAACACAGCCCTGTGGGATGCAGTGTTCAGAATGAGGGTTGAGGATACCTGGTTGCCCAGCCTGACAGATTGAGGTCTGTTTGGTGAGAAAGTCCAGAATCCATCTGCAAGTGGAGGTGGAGATACCCAGGACTGTATTGAACACAGAGCTGAAGTAAATGAACAGAATTCTGACGTATGTGTTGCTTTTATCCAGGTGCGTGAGCGCTGAATGAAGAGCTGTGGAAACTGCATCCTCTGTTGACCTGTTCGAGCGATAGGCAAACTGGTGTGGGTCAGTGTAGGTGGTAGACCCGCAGTGAGGTGATTCAGGACCAGTTCTCAAAGCACTTCATGGTGATAGGGGGGTAAGTGCAACCGGGCGAAAGTCATTCAGGCATTCAGCAGATGAGTGCTCAGGCACAGGTATGATGGTTGTGGTCTTCAGGCATGTAGGAACTGTGGCTTGTGCCAGCTGCCTTTTGTGCATCCACTCTGCTAAACACTGAATAGATATCCATACACTTTTTACACAACACACACACACACACACACACACACACACACACACCACACACCACACACACA
>NC_139596.1:273984-276484 GCF_946808225.1 Silurus aristotelis | reverse complement strand
TTTACAAGGGGCCACATGAGAGACCTGAATTGTGTCAGGGGGCCACACCAACAATAACTTGAACTCAATTCTGCTCAACTTTCTTCCAGTGTAAAATGCACTAAATGATATATTTTGAATAGCTGCTGCTGATCATCTGAAGAATAAAACTATTCTGTAAATATTTATATTACAATGAAAAACAACAAACAACTTAAATTTATAGAAATACAGCAATACAACAGACAATAACTTGTATTTGACCTCTTCAGTGAGAAGAATCCAGTCTGTTCTGGACTTGAACAAGGGCATTGAAATCTGGCTGAATGTCTGAAATCGCTCTCTGTGGGTCTTTCTCCGAGATACTGAAATAAGTCCACACCGCAGACATGTTGGCTCTTATCCAGATACCCGCGTGCTGACTGTGCTTTTTATTCAGAAGCTTTTTAAGAGTTTACTGATTTTGTGAACTTTCAAGTTTCTGAGTCAGCACTACACACACACACACACACACACACACACACACACACACACACACACACACACACACACACACAGAGGAATGTTTATTTTATTAGAGTATTGTAAATATTATTACTGCATCTTTGGCCTGCAATAAATCTTTATAAGAGCTCTGATTGGTCAGAACTCCTTCATCCTCCTCTTTCATCCTCCTCCTCTTTCATCATCCTCCTCTTTCATCCTCCTCCTCTTTCATCATCATCCTCCTCTTTCATCATCCTCCTCTTTCATCATCCTCATTTTTCATCCTCCTCCTCTTTCATCCTCCTCCTCTTTCATCATCCTCCTTTTTCATCATCCTCCTCTTTCATCATCCTCTTTTTCATCCTCCTCCTCTTTCATCCTCCTCCTCTTTCATCATCCTCTTTTTTCCTCCTCCTCTTTCATCCTCCTCCTCTTTCATCATCCTCTTTTTTCATCATCCTCCTCTTTCATCCTCCTCCTCTTTCATCATCCTCTTTTTTCATCATCCTCCTCTTTCATCCTCCTCCTCTTTCATCCTTCTCCTCTTTCATCATCCTCTTTTTTCATCATCCTCCTCTTTCATCCTCCTCCTCTTTCATCCTTCTCCTCTTTCATCAACCTCCTCTTTTAGAACATCAACAGTTTACACCTTTACACACTTTTATACTGAAAATAATAAGTGTTTGATTAAATAAACACAATTTAAATTAATTAATACAGATGTGTAGATTCTGTAATCCCCTGTTTATAACTGTTATGTTCCAAAAACACCTGCGATAAACAAAATAACTGCTATAAACAGACGCCACCCCAAAAATGCTTTTTTAAATAGTTTAAGCTGTAAATTCTCCTCACACACACACACACACACACACACACACACACACAGAAAACATTTGTGAGATAAAATTTAGTGTAAACTGGTAGAAATACACTTCACTGGATCACATTTATATTGAGCACATGAACTGTACAGTGTAGAGTTGTGTAGTAGTTGTTGTTGTTGTTGTTGTGGTGGTGTTTTATGGCAGTTTGGCAGACCAATGAAGAGGTGCATCACCTCCACCTACTGATAGATTGATTATCTAGCTGGAAGGACCATACTCGGTCAAGACACAGCGATCCAGTGTAGAGTTGTGTAGTAGTGAAGCTTGTGTAGTTTCTCTGCGTGTTTATTGGTTGAAGTGTCACTGCATTCTTGACTTTCTGTAGTGTACAGTTAAACCCTGTTGGACGAGCAAAATTCGTTCTGGGTCCAAGCTCGTAGGTCCATTTGTTCGTACGTTCGAACTGATTTTCCATAAGAATGAATGTAAAAGTGATTTATTCCGTTCTGAGACCTCATTCGATCGCTTATTTCTGCACTGTAAAAGTATTTGTAGATTATTTTAACACACAAATACACCGCAAATTACCGTCATGTAAACATCATTTAACACTGACTCATGTGGTAGTGGTTGATTGCGAGTGTGAGACGCACAACACGCTCATAACCTCCTCGGTTTCCATGGTAACACTATTTACTTTCGTTTTCACAGCACCATCACTGATTTTCTTGGGAGACATTTTTCAAGATTTCTAGTGAAATAAAAATATATAACTAAAAAAAGTTACGTTTTTGCTGCACTGAACAACAAGAGCGACCGAGTGATACGTCATCAACTAAGCGACTGATGCGACCCTCCGTGACCCGGCAGTGTGGGTTTGCTCATAACATTTAACATTCACTTGAACTTGGAAACCCAAAACCTGCTCCAGCATGGTGATGCCCCTGTGCACAAACTGAGCTCCTTGAAGATCTGGTTTACATGCTTTAGAGAGGAAGATCTTGAGGTTCCTGCTATAGAGCTCTGATCTCATCCCTACTGAACACCTTTGGGATGAATGTGAACGCTGACTGCACCACAGGTCTCCTCACCTACATCAGTACCTGACTTTCATAACACCCTTCCGCTGGACCAAACCATCCGGCAAACTATCTGGGGGTGAGGGATTTCCTGTTTATTTGTTGTAAAATTATGTTACTTTCTGTGGT
>NC_139596.1:248984-268984 GCF_946808225.1 Silurus aristotelis | reverse complement strand
CATGCTGCTGTTTGTTGATCAGCTGAAGATCAGCTGCATAAAAGTGCTGCTGAATCAGCGTTTGTTTTCTGGTGGTGTTTCTGCTGCTCGTTCTCTGTAGTTACACAAATTTTCATCCACAATAATAAGTTCCTTATTTTTCTCATGGCTTTGGAGTCTCCTTCACCACCCTGCTGCTGCTCAGCCTCCCGATCTTCTGCTCCCTGCACCTTCTCTAATCTCCTCCAGATCTGATTCCACATGCTGATACACTCTGTTCTGCTTGTGTGTGTGGAGGATTTTAGATTCTCCACGTCTCAACATCTGTAAAATCACCACACACTCCATCTCATGTCGTACCTTCTGTACGTCCTCCTGCTTCATCTGCTTAATCTGCTTCATCACCTCCATCTGCTCCTCCTGCTTCATCTGCTTCTTCTGCTCAAGAAATACCACCATATATTTATATACACACACAATCAGTAAACAACATGCACATCACTAAATACTGTGTGTGTGTGTGTGTGTGTGTGTGTGTGTGTGTGTGTGTAGAAACAACATACCTGTTCTTCAGTAGTCAGTGCAGGAAAGATGTAGTTTATCAGATATAAGATTTTGTAGATTTCCAGTTCAGATCTACATTTACTGCAGTACAGTGAAACACGTGGAGAAACAATCCTGTTCCCTCTGTAATCCAACTCCAGATATTTCATCTTCTCCTCTGCTCTCTCAATCACCTTCTTCATCTCCTCCTGTCCCTCTGCTGTGCCTTTATTTACTGCCTCAATCTGATTAATGACGTCTTTCACTTCTTCCATTCGCCTCTTCAACTGTTCAACACACACACACACACACACACACACACACACACACACACACACACACACACACACACACACACACACAATGTTCAGTGATGTGAAGTTTACAGTAGAAGGTCAAATTAACAGAAAAGGGTGGTGTGTGGATTCCAGATGTTGGTTTCTATCTAACTCCATGTTGGAGGTCAGTGATTGGAGGCGAGGAACGAGAGGAACATATGGGAGAAGAATCCACTCTTCCCACACTGAAGCATGGTGCTGCCTCTCACCCATCAGCTACACAAACACAAGTCAGAAGAAATGTGTTGGTTCTCCAGCATCCTCAGAATCTCCTCCCAACTCGTTTCCTTCTAGAAGTCAGGAACGTGTTCCTCACCCCACTGATGCAGTTTAGAAAGCAAAGCAGATCCTCCACTCTCACCTCGTTCCTCCACACCATCTCATGGCTCATCTTCTTTCTCCTGGCTGTGATGGAGACACACACCTGAGAGCTCCACAACACCCACCTCCCACAAGTTCTGCTTTTCTACACCAACTCCCACTTCCTGCTGAGGAACTCATGTGCTGGAGGTCTTCACTAAGCCCTGGCTGATCTTTTCTCTCCTAATGCCTGAGTCTATTGCTACTGATCCCATGCATCATCTCACAACATCTACTTCCAGCATGATGCTGCACCATGACACACAGCACGAGTCCAACTGCTTCCATCAGCACCATCATGAGCTCAGGGAACTTCCCCGTCCTCCACAGTCCACACATCTGCATCCAGTACAGAACATTAAGGAGATGCAGGAGCTTCACAGCTCAAGTGTGCAGCTGAAACATCTGCAGGAATTATGGGATGTGATCCAGTCAAGATGGAGCAGAACCTTAAAGGAACCTCAAAGGAACATTTTCACCTCTAGTGAGGGAATAAACATCTGCACTGTAATGTGGAGAGGAGGAGTAAAGCGAGGGAATAAACATCTGTACTGTACTTATGGGGTGTGCATGCGTGCGTGCGTGTGTGTGCGTGTGTTCACTACAGGAAGTGCTGCGTCTCCTTAAACACACACACACACACACACACACACACACACACACACACACACACGGTGTATAAAAGAACACGATGTTACATTATTCATAATCACTCATTATATTTGTATTTACAGTTTATACACTGAGACTCCTCACCTTTATACCCGTTCTATAGCCGTATATTAATATTAGAATGATCACCAGCAGCAGCACCAACACCACTACCAGTACAGTCATCCCCTCAGATAACCCTGTAACACACACACACACACACACACACACACACACACACACACACACAGGAGTTAATTATTATCAGTTCTTCCTTTAAGAAGCTTCTAGATTTGATCTCTGTAAAGGTTCTTATCATCAGGATGAAACTGCTTCTCAATAAAGATCTTCAGGGAAAACTTTTATACTGAATCCATCGTACCGGTCACACTGAGACGCACCTGAGACGCACCTGTCACACTGAGACGCACCTGAGACGCACCTGTCACACTGAGACGCACCTGAGACGCACCTGTCACACTGAGACGCACCTGAGACCCACCCGTCACGCTGAGACGCACCTGAGACGCACCCGTCGCGCTGAGACGCACCCGTCGCGCTGAGACGCACCCGTCGCACTGAGACGCACCCGTCGCACTGAGACGCACCTGAGACGCACCCGTCGCACTGAGACGCACCCGTCGCACTGAGACGCACCCGTCGCACTGAGACGTAACTGTGGCACTGGGACGTAACTGTAGCACTGGGACGCACCTGCTGCACTGAGACGTATCTGTCACTGAGAAGTACCGTCACACTGGGACGCCCCGTCACACTGAGACGCTCCCGTCACACTGAGACGCTCCCGTCACACTGAGACGCACCCGTCACACTGAGACGCACCCGTCACACTGAGACGCACCCGTCACACTGAGACGTTGTACACATGGATGTCCTCGTTATACTCCGTGCTCTGGATGGTGTAGGTTCCACTATCACTGGACGTCACTCCTCTCAGTGTGAGCTGTAGATGATGGAGGGATGTTCTGGATGTGTATTTAGATGAACACTGTGCTGAGCTCTGAGTCACGTTGCAGATCAGTTCATCATCAGCTGAACCACTGCTTCTATAAAACACCCTCACTGGCTCTGGTACAGACAAATCCAGGAGCAGATCTTCAGCAGGAATCTTCTGAACTGCTGAGAACACGGCTGAGGAGAAAAAACATTCAGCTGTATTTATTCCGAGTCGTAACTACAGTACACACGTTACAGCAGGATTTACGTGAGGAAAGTTGCTGGTGTTCAGAGTGTGAGTGTGTGAGTGTAGAGGAGTGTGTGTGTGTGTGTGAGTAGAGGAGTGTGTGTGTGTGTGTGTGTGTGTGTGTGTGTGTGTGTGTGAGTGTAGAGGAGTGTGTGTGTGTGTGAGTGTAGAGGAGTGTGTGTGTGTGTGTGAGTGTGTGAGTGTAGAGGAGTGTGTGTGTGTGTGAGTGTAGAGAAGTGTGTGTGTGTGTGAGTGTAGAGAAGTGTGTGTGTGTGTGAGTGTAGAGAAGTGTGTGTGTGTGTGTGAGTGTAGAGAAGTGTGTGTGAGTGTAGAGGAGTGTGTGTGTGTGTGTGTGTGAGTGTAGAGAAGTGTGTGTGAGTGTAGAGGAGTGTGTGTGTGTGTGTGTGAGTGTAGAGGAGTGTGTGTGTGTGTGTGTGAGTGTAGAGGAGTGTGTGTGTGTGTGTGTGTGTGAGTGTAGAGGAGTGTGTGTGTGTGTGTGTGTGTGTGTGTGAGTGTAGAGGAGTGTGTGAGTGTAGAGGAGTGTGTGAGTGTAGAGGAGTGTGTATGTGTGTGTGTGAGTGTAGAGGAGTGTGTGTGTGTGTGTGTGAGTGTACAGGAGTGTGTGTGTGTGTGTGTGAGTGTAGAGGAGTGTGTGTGTGTGTGTGTGTGAGTGTAGAGGAGTGTGTGAGTGTAGAGGAGTGTGTGAGTGTAGAGGAGTGTGTGTGTGTGTGTGTGTTGTGTGTGTGTGTGTAGAGGAGTGTGTGTGTGTAGAGGAGTGTAGAGGAGTGTGTGTGTGTGTGTGTGTGTGTGTGTGTGTGTGTGTGTGTGTGTAGAGGAGTGTGTGTGTGTGTGTGTGTGTGTGTGTAGAGGAGTGTGTGTGTGTGTGTGTGTGTAGAGGAGTGTGTGTGTGTGTGTGTGTGTGTGTAGAGGAGTGTGTGTGTGTGTGTGTGTGTGTGTGTAGAGGAGTGTGTGTGTGTGTGTGTGTGTGTGTGTGTGTGTGTGTGTGTAGAGGAGTGTGTGTGTGTCTGTGTGTGTGTGTGTGTGTGTGTAGAGGAGTGTGTGTGTGTGTGTGTGTGTGTGTGTGTGTGTGTGTGTGTGTAGAGGAGTGTGTGTGTGTGTGTGTGTGTGTGTGTGTGTGTAGAGGAGTGTGTGTGTGTGTGTGTGTGTGTGTAGAGGAGTGTGTGTGTGTGTGTGTGTGTGTAGAGGAGTGTGTGTGTGTGTGTGTGTGTAGAGGAGTGTGTGTGTGTGTGTGTGTGTGTAGAGGAGTGTGTGTGTGTGAGTGTGAGTGTAGAGGAGTGTGTGTGTGTGTCTGAGTGTGAGTGTAGAGGAGTGTGTGTGTGTGTGTCTGTGTGTGTGTGTGTGTGTGTGTGTGTAGAGGAGTGTGTGTGTGTGTGTAGAGGAGTGTGTGTGTGTGTGTGTAGAGGTGTGTGTGCGTGTGTGTGTGTAGAGGAGTGTGTGTGTGTGTGTGTGAGTGTGAGTGTAGAGGAGTGTGTGTGTGTGTGTGTGTAGAGGAGTGTGTGTGTGTGTGTGTAGAGGTGTGTGTGTGTGTGTGTGTAGAGGAGTGTGTGTGTGTGTGTGTGTGTGTGTGTGTGTAGAGGAGTGTGTGTGTGTGTGTGTGTGTGTGAGTGTGAGTGTAGAGGAGTGTGTGTGAGTGTGAGTGTGAGTGTAGAGGAGTGTGTGTGTGTGTGTGTGTGTAGAGGAGTGTGTGTGTGTGTGTGTGTGTAGAGGTGTGTGTGTGTGTGTGTGTAGAGGTGTGTGTGTGTGTGTGTGTGTAGAGGAGTGTGTGTGTGTGTGTGTGTGTGTGAGTGTGAGTGTAGAGGAGTGTGTGTGAGTGTGAGTGTGAGTGTAGAGGAGTGTGTGTGTGTGTGTGTGTGTGTGTGTGTGTAGAGGAGTGTGTGTTAGCGGTTAGTAATGTGGTGGGGTATGAGAACATTGTCTCTGCCTCCTGAATGAACAGTGTTCTAGTGGTATTTATGAGAAAGTGAATAAACTGTTCAGAAGTGAATTGTTATTAATAATGTGTGTACTGGTTTCTCCACTCAGTTCTCCTGATAAACAGGTGTTGCTGTCAAATGTCCCCCCTTTTATTGTGAAAGAGTGTCTCGGTACGGGGGAACCGTCTCCACTATGAAGAAAATCCCCCTCGGCTGTAAGACACCACTAGTTAAACACTTGGTGTGTTTTAGGAGGATAGTGTTTATGGTTCTAAATGAAGGTGTTGAGGAACTAAATGTGGTCTTTAAGTTCAGGATTGATGGGTTTAACTACAACATCTTTGTCTCCACCGACTCAGAAATAAAAAGTTTTAAATGTGGTCAGTTTGGGCATCTTGTTTGCACCTGTCCTAAAAGACAGAGTGACCCTGGTGTCTCCAAGCGACCGGGGCAGGAAGCAGCTGAACCTGCTGGAGTCGTTCCTCCTGCGGCTTAACTGCTGCTGCACCAGGGCCTAGGGAGCGTGAGCCCCAAGCTCAGACTGTAGACCAGAGGTTCACTAACGACATAACCACCCCAGAGAAGCCCCGCTCGGCTGAACCGGACCAGGAGAAGCTCTGCTCGGCTGAACCGGGCCCAGAAAAGCCCTACTCAGTTGAACTGGGCCTGAAGAAGCCATGCTCAGCTGAACTGGACCAGGAGAAGCTCTGCTCAGCTAAACCGGGCCTGGAGAGGCCTTGTGAAACCAAAAAAGTCCCAGTGGACTCTGGAGCAGTGCTGGAGCTGCCAGCGCTGGCAGAGGCAGGCACAGGGGTGCAGAGCTGTCACCAGGAGACACCAGTCACTACACCAGTGCAAGGGGATGGGGAGACAAGGGTTAGGGTTAGGGTTAGTGTTAGGAGGAAGGGCACAAGGAAAAAAGCAGGCAAAGAAAGACATGAAGGTGGAGGAACCTGAATCAGACAGTGAAGACACCATGTCTGATTCAGTCTTTAATCTAGACTCTCAGGAGAACAGTTAAACGTATTATATAGTGCTGAGGACATTAAAGAGTTTTTAAGAACCACCAAGTGGCAAAATAATGTTTTAATCGAGGAGTTTTTCCAGGAACACAAACAGTTTGTCAACAATTTAAAGCACTTTAGAAGAGAAGGAGCTTTTACAGATCAGGAGATTTTTATATTGAAAAAGCTAAAAATGAAGGTCAGTAGGGAGAACTCTGATCAAGACTGATATTGTTTGTTTTACTTTTATTTCATTCACCAGTTCAACATGAACGGGTTTGAAGTTGCGAGTGTTAATATAAATGGAGTGAGGGAATATGATAAGAGAGTAAAGCTTTATGAGCTCGGTAAACAGAAGCGTGTTGATGTTGTGATGCTGCAGGAGAACCACAGCGACAGCAGGAACACTGCTGACTGGGTGAAGGAGTGGGACGGGATGGTGAGTTTAAGCCACAACACGTCACTTATTTCTGCTGCTCTGCTTTTTACTCACAATTTTATTCCTGTTTCTTACACGGTAGAAGAAATTTGAAACGGGAGGCTTTTAAAAGAAAGTGTTTTGATGAGAATGAGGTGGAATGAAGTTTTTACACAAACTCAATAATGTGATTTTAAACTGCAGCACTGCAGAGTTTTTAGTTTTGGGAGGAGATTTTAATTGTACAGCAGAAAATCTGGACAGAAATCATGCAGAACCTCATGTAGCTTCCCCTAAGTGTCTGTGGGAGATGGTGGAGACCCACGATCTCTGTGACGTTTGGAGAAATTTGAATAAAAACAGAGACAGAACACGTGAGACCACAGCATAGACAACACGCTCTCCCTGGAGAGATTAGATCAGTTTTATGGTTTTAAGCATCAGCTAACTTTTTTTTTTACAAAGTGTTTATTTTTCCAGTAGACATCTCAGACCACTGCATGGTTCAGTCTACCATCAGTGAGAAAAAACATCAAACTGAAGAGCAGCTACTGGCAGTTTAACACTGCTCTTTTAGAAGATGTTCATTTTAGACAATCTTTTTTTTTTTTAAATTGTTTTAAACTTGAGAAGGAGCTTTTAACTCCTACAGCAGTGGAGGGATGTAACAAAAGCTCACGTCATAGAATTCTGTCAACAGTACACTCTCAATGTCACAAGAGACATTGGCAGATCTCTGAGAGCTCTGGAGATAGAGACGGTGGAACTCCAGTGTTTGGAGGCTACAGGAAATCGAGGGCATATTGAAGCCCTCAAAAGCAAAAAAGCCAAAATGAACGACCTGTTGGACACTGCAGCACAGGGGGCGCTGGTCTGCTCACGCTTTAGAAGCGTCACTGAGATGGATGCTCCTTCTAAGTTCTTCTTCAGTTTAGAGCAAAAGAATAGACAGAAAAGATTCATGCATGCTGTGCGAACAGAATCAGGGGATCTCGTGTCAGAACCTTCTGAAATTCGCCAGCTGACAGTCAGCTTCTACTCGAAGCTGTATAGCAGTGAGAGGTCAGGGGCACAGGAGGTGGAGGAGAGCTTCCTTAAAGATCTGCCTAAGCTCACAGAGTCAGTGGCCAGGGAGTTGGACCGGGAGCTGACACTGAGCAGCGACAATGTCAGAGGTGGTCATCTCCCATCGAGCTGCAGGAGAGCCGTCCTGACCCTGCTACCAAAAAAGGGAGACCTGACCCAGCTGAAGAACTGGTGCCCAGTGTCACTACTGTGCACTGACTGCAAGCTGCTGTCTGATGAATGCGATTGAGCAGATCATTCACCATGACCAGACATACTGTGTGCCTGGCAGGTCGATATTTGATACCTAATTCGTGACATTTTGGACGTCTCCAGGTTATTGGGTTTAAAGACTGGTCTGATTCTCCTAGACCAGGAAAAGGCTTTTGACCGGGTTGAGCATGAATACTTGTGGAAGGTGCTGGAAAGCTTTGGGTTCAACCCTGGTTTCAGAGCCATGATCAGGGTGCTGTACAGTGAGATTGACAGTGTACTGAAGGTTAACGGTGGTTTATGTGCCCCTTTTAGAGTGTACAGAGGAATCAGGCAGGGCTGTTCCCTCTCAGGTATGTTCTACTCTCTGGATATTGAACCTCTTAAATAAGTTAAGGAGTCATCTCTCTCTGGTTTTAATATTCCACATGTTCATGCCCCTATATGCTCGTCAGCTTACGCAGATCACTTAGTAGTCATGATGAACACACGGGATGATGCAAAGCTTTTAACTGACATTTTAAAGGACTTTCAGGTTTTATCTTCTGCCAACGTCAACTGGGGTAAAAGTGAAGCCATTTTAGTTGGGGAGTGGGGAGGTGGGCAACCTTGTTGGAGCGTGTTCAGCTAATAGACTATCAACACAAAGAGGCTGGTCCTGCAGAGGATGAACCCTTTCCCCAGCTGAACATCGCTCCTGACCTCGAGGGGTGTGAGCGCCCCCTCCTGGAGTGCTGGGGTGAAGGGGAGATGGACTTTGGGTCAGTGTCGGGGAAGCTGCTCTACAGAGCATGTGTGAAGGTTCTGAATAAGAAGAAGCTGAGTGGGAGGGTGGACCCCCATGGAGAAGTGTTCAGGGTTTAAATGCTGATATTAAACCAGAATGGAGACACTGTACAAACCACTGTTACCTAAAAGAGCTGCTGAGCTCCGGTGGAGGATTTTACATGGTATCATCTCTGTGAACTCTTTTATTTCTGTTTTAAATCCTGATGTTTTCATGCTTTTATTCACTGCTCCAGGTTGCAGTCACTGTTTGTGTTTTTACGGAGCATTTTAAGGTCTTTTTATGTTGATTTTACTGTTCAGTGTTTTACTTTTGGTTTTAAATACGTTAGGAAACAGGTTCAGGTGCCAACTGGTTAATTTTAACCTCGGTCAGGTGAAGAAACACCAGATCACACAGAACACTGACTGTGAGAACACAAGAATGTTAAAAAAGCTGATCAAACCAAGAGTTTTAATAGATTTTAACTTTTACAGAAGTATGAATGATGTGGAAGTAACCCAGCCATTAGGGGGGCACAAGCCAGTGCACTCTTAGTGGCGGTCCCAAGCCCGGGTAAATGGGGAGGGTTGCGTTAGGAAGGGCATCCAGCGTAAAACATGTGCCAAATCAAATATGCGGATCACAAATGAGAATTTCATACCGGATCGGTCGAGGCCCGGGTTAACAACGACCGCCACAGGTATCGTTAGCCGACAGGGTACCGGTGGAAATTGGGCTACTGTTGGCCGAAGGAGGAGAAGGAGAGGAGGAAGACGTCTACAGAGACGGCAGGAAAAGGAGCAGTGTAGGAGAGTAGAGGTTCGGGTTGGTACTTTAAATGTTGGTACTATGACGGGTAAAGGGAGAGAGATAGCTGATATGATGGAGAGGAGAAAGGTAGATGTGTTGTGTGTTCAGGAGACCAAGTGGAAAGGGAGTAAGGCCAGGAACATTGGAGGTCGGTTTAAACTGTTTTATCATGGTGTGGATGGGAAGAGAAATGGTGTAGGGGTGATTCTGAAGGAAGCGTACAGTAAGAGTGTAGTGGAGGTGAAGAGAGTTTCTGATAGGGTGATGATCGTGAAGCTGGAAGTTGAAGGGATGATGATAAATGTCATCAGTGCCTATGCTCCACAAGTTGGCTGTGAGATGGAGGAGAAAGAAAGATTCTGGAGTGAATTAGATGAAGTGGTAGATGGTGTACCTAGGAAAGAACGATTGGTGATTGGGGCAGACTTTAATGGGCATGTAGGTGAAGGGAACAGAGGTGATGAGGAGGTGATGGTAGGTATGGTTTTAAGGAGAGGAATGTGGAAGGGCGGATGGTGGTGGATTTTGCTAAAAGGATGGAAATGGCAGTGGTGAACACGTATTTTAAGAAGAAGGAGGATCATAGGGTGACGTATAAGAGTGGAGGAAGGTGCACACAGGTGGATTATCTTCTGTGTAGGAGATGCAACCTGAAGGAGATTGGAGACTGTAAGGTGTTGGCGGGGGACAGTGTAGCTAGACAGCATCGGATGGTGGTCTGTAGGATGGTTTTGGAGGCGAAGAAGAAGAGGAGGAACGTAAGGTTTGAAAGAAGAATAAGATGGTGGAAACCGAAGGAGGAAGAGTGTAGTGTGAGGTTCAGGGAAGAGGTCAGACAGGGGCTCGGTGGTGGTGAAGAGGTGCCGGATGATTGGGCAACTACTGCAGGAGTGATGAGGGAGGCAGCTAGAAAAGTACTTGGTGTGACATCTGGAAATAGAAAGCAAGACAAGGAGACGTGGTGGTGGAATGAGGAAGTGCAGGAGAGCATTAGGGGAAAGAGATTGGCAAAACAGAAGTGGGATCGACAGAGTGATGAGAAAAGTAGGCAGGAGTACAAGGAGATGCGGCAGCAGGTTAAAAGGGATGTGGCGAAAGCCAAGGAAAAGGCATATGAGGAGCTGTATAAGAGGTTGGACACTAAGGAAGGAGAAAAGGATTTATACCGATTGGCCAGGCAGAGGAACCGAGCTGGGAAGGATGTACTGCAAGTTAGAGCAATAAAGGATGGAGAGGGAAATGTGTTGACTAGTGAGGAGAGTGTGTTGAGAAGATGGAGGGAGTATTTTGAGCAGCTGATGAATGAGGAAAATCAGAGAGAGAGAAGGTTGGAGGATGTGGAGTTGGTGAAGCAGGATGTAGATAGGATTAGTAAGGAGGAAGTGAGAGCAGCGATTAGGAGGATGAAGAATGGAAAGTCGGTTGGACCAGATGACATACCGGTAGAAGCGTGGAGATGTTTAGGAGGGATGCAGTGGAGTTTTTAACCAGATTGTTTAACAGGATTCTGGAAGGGGAGAGGATGCCTGAGGAATGGAGAAGGAGTGTGCTGGTACCGATCTTTAAGCATAAGGGAGATGTGCAGACCTGCAGTAACTACAGGGGAATAAAGTTGATCAGTCACACCATGAAGTTATGGGAAAGAGTAGTGGAAGCCAGGCTGAGAGAAGAGGTGACCATCTGTGAGCAACAGTATGGATTCATGCCAAGGAAGAGCACCACAGATGCCTTATTTGCTTTGAGGATGTTGATGGAGAAGTATAGAGAAGGACAGAAGGAGCTGCATTGTGTATTTGTGGATTTAGAGAAAGCGTACGACAGGGTGGAGAGAGAGGAGTTGTGGTATTGTATGAGGAAGTCAGGTGTGTCAGAGAAGTATGTGAGGGTGGTCCAGGACATGTATGAGGGATGTGGAAGTGTTTAAATGTGTGTGGTGTTGGAGAATGATTTGTGCTCTGTTACAGAAGGAGAATAAACTTTACACCAGAACTGAACTCATCACTCATGTTTTACTCAATTATGAAACCATCTTAACACGTATATTATTAGGCAGAAGCATCTGATACGCCAAACCATGCATTTACATTCTGCACTTGCAGGAAATAACATTACTCTCCCATACCAGCAGGTGGCAGTAGTGGGTATTTAAGTCAAGTCAAGAGGCTTTTATTGTCATTAGGGCCCGAGCACCGAGGAGCAGGCCAGAATGGCCAGAATGTCCTGCACTGAAAGGTGTGAAGCCCTATTGTTTTCGCTCAGATTTATTATTATTATAATTTTTTTTTTTTCCAACACATTGGCCATTTGTGGTCCCTTAACATGCTCGAAAACTCTTGAAATGTGGCACACACGTCAGAGTCGTGCGCCACTAGGCTCGGGCAAAGGCTGGAATACAGGCGTGGCAGGGGGGCTCTGTAGCGCCCCCTGTAATGCAAAAACAAACATTGGTGCACAGATCGGGCAATTATGTACGCACATGTACGGGAGTTGGTACGCATATAGATCTCATCGACCCGAACAACTTTCACCCTCAAAACTATGAGCTCCACCCAACAGGAATTCATGCGCTTGACATCAAACGTGGTGAACATGATGCCGAGACATTGCACTTGCTAAATTGTGAAGGGATTTTTGATATCTCGAACGGTGCTGCCATGGCGAGGCGACTAAGTTATGGCGAATTCAGAGAAACAGGAAGTGTCTAATATCCAAGGCAAAAAATGTCTTATTGTGATGACACGTGGTGTGTATGTTCGGCCAAAGATTCCAATCGCATTGATTTGCCTATTGTGAGTCCCGGGTATAGCGCCACCAACAGGCCCCAGGAAGTGTGTCAGTCACAAAGGTGGATTTTTTGACAGCTGCATGCGGTAAACTTTTAAATACTCCTCCTAGGGGATTCATGCGATTGAGACCAGACTTGGCCAACATGACGTAGAGAACTTGGAGATGCTAAATTGCGACCAGATTTTTGATCTCAAACACTGTTGTCATGGCATCGTGTCAAAGTTTACTTTTATTTCAGGGATTTTTAAGGCTTTTGGCGTGCTTAGATTAACTTAAAATTTGACACATACATCACATGTGTCGGCTGTTAAGTGTGGACAAAAAGGTCAGACACAGGTATGTCTCTTAAGTGGCTCACTAGCGCCCCCGTTTGTCTAAAATGTGGGGTTTCTTTTACCTACAGTCCCCAAATAGGTCGGTAACAACATAAAATACTCCACTGATATTTACCCACTTGATGCACCTGCCCACCGTGCATTGTTTTCTGGGAGGCACCGTACAGCGATACACAAACGTGCGAGGGTCCGCCATCACTGCTTACAGCTATATTTTCTACTATGTTCACAAATTAAACACGACCTGCTGTTTTTACTGTTTTTTCAGTTGAAATTCAGCTTCTGTGTATTTTGGAAGCACAAAAGTAACATTAGTGACTCAGAACAATCTGTTTATTTGTGATGTCACTGCTGCTGAATCTCTGAAGCTGTGGGTCATGTGTTTCGCTGGAGCTGAGACTCAGATCACATTACAGAACATCACCACAGACGACAGGAAATATTAGCATCATAGCCCTCAGCAGCTCCACAGCCTCTCGTACCTGAAAATCCCCCACTGGTGATAAATCTTCTACACTGAAGAACATGTTAAAGACATGAAGTTTATCAGAGACTGAAAGAGTTACGCTGTTTACTTTCCCTGCAAGGCCTCAGAGATTCACGTCTGAACATTGAGAAGAAGCAGATCACCTGGTCAGAAGAAATGACTACATCAGTGGAAGACTCTAAACTTGCTTTAGCACAAGCAACATGTGCTTCCATCCGGTTCCTGATGCTCCCATTCCTATCACTACTGATGCCTCATATCTCACTGTGGATGCTGCAAATGAACACTTCATGCATGGTGTTTAGGAACCGTCACATTTTCTAGTCAGCAGCTCCAAACTAATGAGCAGAAGCACAGAGCATTTAACAGAGTTACTTTCACTGTATCCAGCAGGAAGACGTTTCTGCTTCTTTTTGGAGGGATGTGTGTCACAGCATCACAAACCCTTGGTTCTTCCCATGTCTTAAGTTTCTAAGCTCTGATCAGCATGACAACAACATCACTTGGCCTTCATACCTGAGTTTAAAACAGACATTAGGCACATTGAACACCATCTGAACACCATCTCACCCCATCAATGACCATTCCACACACCACTGCACGCCATCATACACCATCAAAAACCATCACGCACCATCAGAATCACATTGAAGGTCACACCCCGGCCGGTTTGTGTAGCATGGGTAAAAAAGGATGTTGGAACTGGGTTTCATCTTGTGTTCAGCATGTCAGCACGTGAGAAGTGCAATGACAGCTCAAAGCACCACTATGTTTCGAGGTGTCTGAATGACGCTGTGAGCGTGTTCACACTGACCTGGTGGGTTCTTTTCCACCCTCCTGTGGATTTACTCAAATTCTGACCACAGAGGATTGAACTAATATGTAGACTACAGCTGAGGTAACATGGTGTTAAACCCAACATTGTGTGAAACCTTGGAGTGCAGCTTTACCAGACCACAGCGTTCCACACACAGACAAATGACCTTTGTGAACTTTCATCACTCTCTCAAAAGCACCTCAGGCCAGGCTGATAGATGGCAGATGGTGGAGTGACCTTGGGTGCTGCTGGACCTGTAAACAGCTCCTACAGCAGATGGGAGATGGTGTATGGTCAGTGAACAGTGAACAAATCACCCAGTTTACATAAAAAGCTGATTCATGTTCCCTGTTTGTGTTCTGATTCTGAAGCCCACATGAAGCTGTTTTAATAAACATCAAATTATAGTTTTATCAGTTACTCATCAGATGCTGGAAGATGAAACAGTATTTTCTAGAATCTCTCTTTTTCAATAGTAATGGAGCAGAATTGAGCTCCAGAAAAGAGGGAAAATCACCAAGCAGCAATAAAACTAGTGATGAATAAAGATTTGGAAAACTTTCTGTATGGAATCAATTCATATTTACACTGAGTTTATTAAACATGTGTTGCAGTAATAAGGAGATTGTTGTAATAAAGAATCGTTCCAGTTGCTTAATTTAAATAAATTGGAGAAACTGGTTGATAAAAGCAGCCACAATGATTCACAAATTCAACTGATTTGATTTAACCTCAAGTTCAAACCACTGATTTAATGATCCTTGTTTGGATTCCGTCTCATCACTGCTCCCCTGTATTAATATACAGCTTCTGCTCCTTCTGTCTCCACCCCGTCTCATCACTGCTCCCCTGTATTAATATACAGCTTCTGCTCCTTCTGTCTCCACCCCGTCTCATCACTGCTCCCCTGTATTAATATACAGCTTCTGCTCCTTCTGTCTCCACCCCGTCTCATCACTGCTCCCCTGTATTAATATACAGCTTCTGCTCCTTCTGTCTCCACCCCGTCTCATCACTGCTCCCCTGTATTAATATACAGCTTCTGCTCCTTCTGTCTCCACCCCGTCTCATCACTGCTCCCCTGTATTAATATACAGCTTCTGCTCCTTCTGTCTCCACCCCGTCTCATCACTGCTCCCCTGTATTAATATACAGCTTCTGCTCCTTCTGTCTCCACCCCGTCTCATCACTGCTCCCCTGTATTAATATACAGCTTCTGCTCCTTCTGTCTCCACCCCGTCTCATCACTGCTCCCCTGTATTAATATACAGCTTCTGCTCCTTCTGTCTCCACCCCGTCTCATCACTGCTCCCCTGTATTAATATACAGCTTCTGCTCCTTCTGTCTCCACCCCGTCTCATCACTGCTCCCCTGTATTAATATACAGCTTCTGCTCCTTCTGTCTCCACCCCGTCTCATCACTGCTCCCCTGTATTAATATACAGCTTCTGCTCCTTCTGTCTCCACCCCGTCTCATCACTGCTCCCCTGTATTAATATACAGCTTCTGCTCCTTCTGTCTCCACCCCGTCTCATCATTTCTGGAACTTTAGTGAAGATCAGAAGATTGGAGGAAACTCTGTGCTGATTTACACACTTCTACATTTTATACCAAGAGGAAGACATTCATCTGATTAATTCATTCCTGTTGAATAAAACAGATCAAACAGATCCAGTTCTCTGTGATGCCCCTCTGGATCTACATCTGGATCTGCATCTGGATCTGAATCTTCTGGAACTGGAGACTCCATTCAGAGTTAAATATAAATGATTAAAGAGAAAAAGCAGCATTTCTCCAGTAGGTTTTTATGGAGAATAAAGATACAGGTAGAGGAAACAGTTTCCCCCTGTTAGTGTTAAAACTGTTTCTCACACTATCTCACACACATTCCTTGTCTGTTCAGTGTCTATAGGATATTTAGGATGTTAGTCTGTAAGGGAAACAGAGAGTCGTATCTGGGCTCACACATCTCGGGCTGGTATATCCTCTTGTCTAAACAGGAAAACGGCTTTAGGTCAGTCTTTCTACCCTGTGTGTGTGTGTGTGTGTGTGTGTGTGTGTGTGTGTGTGTGTGTGTGTGTGTGTGTGTGTGTGGACTGTATCATCCTGTGTATAAAAACGTGTCTGCCATAAACGAAGAGAAACATTTTGCTACATTCTGTGTGCGATGTGATTCTTCCCTGATCAGAAAAGACATGACGGGTCTCGCAGGTCGTTTGGAAAACTTCTCCATGAATTAAGTTTCGTTTGGGCATGATAAAAATCTAACACCCCCCAAACTCATGTGAAGAAATAACGACTTTAATTCATAAACATTCTCACAGGTAACTGCAGCAGCACTGATGATCTCTGGGTTTTCTGGTGCATTGTGTAGTGAACTGGTGGAGCTTCATGATTGAACCTGTAAAGTTTTTGATCAGTTCCCTCACTGGTGACCTCCAGGTGACCTTTTATTGTGTTTGTGAGGAGGTCATTTCTGGAGAAGATCTGCTTGTTTTATTAGAAATTAAAACTGATAAAACATTTTTTATTACAGTTTCACCTTCTGGTAGAAAAACCTGTAGAATTCTGCATGTCCTACAAACCCCTCAGTGTCCACAAGACCCCATTAAATACACCTGCAGGACCCCCAACATTCTGATGACTGATCAGTCAACAACCCAAACACCACAAACACCAGAACAGTTCCTGAAAGTTCTCACTCACAGTGCAGAGATTAAAGCTCTGGATGAAGTGAAGAGAAATCAAATAATGTTTGATTCAGGATGCAGCGTAAGATCACCTCCAAGAGCTCAAGCCTGAGACCGTTTTCCTTTCTCTTTCATTTCATTTTCATAAACCTTCTGTGTGTGTGTGTGTGTGTGTGTGTGTGTGTGTGTGTGTGTG
This sequence comes from Silurus aristotelis, assembly GCF_946808225.1. NCBI lineage: Eukaryota > Metazoa > Chordata > Actinopteri > Siluriformes > Siluridae > Silurus > Silurus aristotelis. The sequence goes on along the minus strand of NC_139596.1, from coordinate 252,384 downwards.
TGTGTGTGTGTGTGAGAGAGAGAGAGAGAGAGAGAGAGAGAGTGTGTGTGTGAGTGTGTTTCTGTGAGCGTGTGTGTGTGTGTGTGTGTGTGTGTGAGAGAGAGAGAGAGAGAGAGAGAGTGTGTGTGAGTGTGTTTCTGTGAGCGTGTGTGTGTGTGTGTGTGTGTGTGTGAGAGAGAGAGAGAGAGAGAGTGTGTGAGTGTGTTTCTGTGAGCGTGTGTGTGTGTGTGTGTGTGTGTGTGTGTGTGTGTGTGTGAGAGAGAGAGAGAGAGAGAGAGAGTGTGTGTGTGAGTGTGTTTCTGTGAGCGTGTGTGTGTGTGTGTGTGTGTGTGTGAGAGAGAGAGAGAGAGAGAGAGAGAGTGTGTGTGTGAGTGTGTTTCTGTGAGCGTGTGTGTGTGTGTGTGTGTGTGTGTGAGAGAGAGAGAGAGAGAGAGTGTGTGAGTGTGTTTCTGTGAGCGTGTGTGTGTGTGTGTGTGTGTGAGTGTGTGTGTGTGTGTGTGAGAGAGAGAGAGAGAGAGAGAGAGTGTGTGAGTGTGTTTCTGTGAGCGTGTGTGTGTGAGTGTGAGTGTGTGTGAGTGTGAGTGTGTGTGAGTGTGAGTGTGTGAGCATGAGTGAGTACAGATTACTGCCTAAAACGTGTTGTTCAGCTTAGTGTTATGATATTTTATATATTGGGGGGGGGGGGGGGGGCTCCAGGGGTAAATATCTTAATCAGATATAAGAAAGTAAACACAGGAGTTTAAATGAAATGAAGTAAATAATTCACTAATTAACACAAATCTGAACCAGGAGAGGAACAGAAACAGAAACACACAAGATTTCACCCAAAACACCACATTTTTCCTCCATGTGTAATACAGAAGCTGTTTCAGGACACAGTGCAGGAGGGAGAGATGGAAATCAGATCAAATCTCAGTTTCAGTTTCATTCTGTTAAAATTGAACTTCTATATAATATAATATTTAATGTTTAAATAAAGGATTAATTTTATACACACAAATGTAGAATTTGTTTAAGTAAAACTGATTTAAAGACAAATAGAGATTGACTCTTACACTCTATTGTTATTAGAGTATTTATTGGTATTAATTTGATCTAAAAGGTAAAAGCAGCTGCTCAGGAAGCATGTGGAGGTCAGAAATATATCATATCTGTATCACTGTATTGGTGTTTAAATAAAGAGAATCTGAGAGCTTATTAAGGCACTTTGGAGAAATGAAAGAGAAATGAACAGATGTGTGAATGATGAAGTGAGAGATCAGTGGTGTTTAATGGGTTAATGTGGTATTTATGCAGTCAGTATTTTATTATGGGATGGATTTACTGATTAAAGTGTTACAGTCACTGATTAAAAGATTGGAAGAGAAATGAAAGAAAAGATCAGACAGAAGTGCAGGATGAAGTGAAAGTGATGAGAATCACACACAAGATCATGTTTCCCTGCTGTTGATTGGAGGTTGTAAAATGTTGTGTTTGAGGTGAATCAGAGCAGAAGCTTAAGTGTCTCACTGCTCCACAAGTCTCCAGCTTTTCTGAGTGGAATCACTAATAACTCTGAGTGAAAGTGGAATGAGCAGTAGAAGAGATAAAGACACTTACTCGCTATCCTGAGACGCTGTATAGAGTAGTCTATGGTCCGACATTCACATGCGTACGAGTTCCTCTTACTGTAATCAGCTGGAGTGATGGTGAGAGACAGATCTCCCTTCAGGTACTGATCATGTGACATCTTATATCCCTCTTTATATGAGCTGCATGATGTCTCATCACACTGAGCAAAGACTGATCAAGTGCGCAGGTCAGTCCACTTGGCCACACCAGGTGCACAATCATGTTTACAAGTGAGAGTCACAGGCTGATGAAGTTTCCCCCATATAGTAACATCAGCTGATGCAGGAGCTGAAAGAGAGAATAAACACTTTATATCAAATAAATAACTATAAAGATTCAATGTAAATGTAAATGTAAGTGTACTGTGCTATATATTTATACTTATTTTCAACAAAGAGTTTATTTTTTATTCTTTTTTTTTTTTGGTAAATGGTTGAAAAAAGCCATTAAAAGAAATCTATTTTACTACTATATAAATGCAGCTTTTCACAAAATCTTTATTTATGTCCATGTACGACTCAAAAAGAAACAAATATGAAGCATCACATGTTGAGAAAATGCATAAATGAAGAACAGCACATTTAAAATTCTGGTTAATACATTCTTTTTATTAAAAAAGCTGTTTAAATATAAATATAAACATTTGACTATTATTAAAAATAACATTTCAATTACAATTTTACTTTTTTAGGTCAAATAAGTGAAAAAGAAAGAATGCAGAAACACATGTTGAGTAAAGTGCAGGAGTAAAGATCAAAGCACGGTTTTATTTCTGGCTAAAACATGTTTTAAAGAGCAACTGGGAAAATAGTGTTTTATTATTATTATGAAGAAAATAACATTTCAGTAATAATTTAGATTTAGGCCCAACAACAACTCCGAATAAATAAATCAAATATGCAGCAACACAAGTGAAGTGTGTGTGAAGATCAAAGAACAAAAATTATTTCTGTTGCTTTTAAACTATTTACAGACTTTTAATCAAAACTTCATCAAATTAAACTTCTTCACACATCCGTCAGGGAAAAGTGCATTTCTCGATATTCACAGTAAGTGTGACTTCTGGTTTTGCATTCTGTTGTAAAAGCTTGTAGTCTGGTTCATAAGCGTTCAGGTGAAATCTCCTGTAAGGGTTAAACTCTCCTCTGCCCCCTGAGCGCTGATGGACTCCATATTGATATATGTGAGAAAGACTGTGAGAAAGAGCACGTGGACCCAAACATGATCAGAACAGCAGCACTGACGCGTCACATAGTGACAAACTCAGATTGTCCTAAAGCTCGATGTTCCCCATGTGTAGGGAAGCTCCGGGTGACCAGCCATAAATCACAACCGGAGGGGGGAGAGAGAGAGAGAGAGAGAGAGAGAGAGAGAGAGAGAGAGAGAGAAGATAGAGAGAGAGAGATAGAGACAGAGAGAGAGGAGAGATAGAGACAGAGAGAGAGAGAGAGAGAGAGAGAGAGAGAGAGAGAGAGAGAGAGAGAGATAGAGAGAGAGAGAGATAGAGAGAAAGATAGAGAGAGAGAGATAGAGACAGAGAGAGAGAGAGAGATAGAGGACAGAGAGAGAGAGAGAGAGAGAGACAGAGAGAGACAGAGAGAGAGAGAGATAGAGAGAGAGAGAGAGAGAAAGAGAGAGAGAGAGAGACAGAGAGAGAGAGAGAGAGAGAGAGAGAGAGAGAGAGAGAGAGAGATAGAGAGAGAGATAGAGAGAGAGAGAGAGAGAGAGAGAGAGAGAGAGACAGAGAGAGAGAGAGAGATAGAGAGAGAGAGAGAGAGAGAGAGAGAGA
>NC_139596.1:236080-248784 GCF_946808225.1 Silurus aristotelis | reverse complement strand
AGAGAGATAGAGAGAGAGAGAGACAGAGAGAGAGACAGAGAGAGACAGACAGACAGAGAGAGACAGAGAGAGAGAGAGAGAGATAGAGAGAGATAGAGAGAGAGAGAGACAGAGAGAGAGACAGAGAGAGAGAGAGAGAGAGAGAGAGAGATAGAGAGAGAGAGAGACAGAGAGAGATAGAGAGAGAGAGAGATAGAGAGAGAGAGAGACAGAGATAGAGAGAGAGAGAGAGAGAGAGAGACAGACACAGAGAGAGAGAGAGAGAGAGAGACAGAGAGAGATAGAGAGAGAGAGAGATAGAGAGAGAGAGAGACAGAGATAGAGAGAGAGAGAGAGAGAGAGAGACAGAGAGAGATAGAGAGAGAGAGAGATAGAGAGAGAGAGAGACAGAGATAGAGAGAGAGAGAGAGAGAGAGAGACAGACACAGAGAGAGAGATAGAGAGATAGCAAAGCCAGATGAGAGAGATCAGCTTAACAATGTTGAGGAGCGTGTAAAGGACATTAGACAGTGGATGCTTGATAACTTTCTTCTGCTAAACTCAGATAAGACAGAAGTACTTTTACTAGGACCACATGCAGCTAGAAGAAAACTTTCCGATTACGTAGCATCTCTGGATGGTGTTTCTGTTTCAGTGTGTACAGCAGTCAAAGACCTCGGTGTGATTATTGACCCGAGTCTTTCCTTTGAGGCTCACGTGAATAATATCACCAGGATCTCCTTCTTTTACCTTAGAAATATTGCTAAAATTAGAAATATGATGTCGGTACAGGATGCAGAAAAACTAGTAGATGCTTTTGTAACATCTAGATTAGACTACTGTAACGCTTTACTGTCTGGGTGTTGGAGTAAGTGCAGAAATAAGCTTCAGTTAGTTCAGAATGCAGCAGCAAGAGTCCTCACTAGATCTAGAAAATATGACCACATCACTCCTGTATTAATCATCTACACTGCTCCCAATTACATCTCACACTGATTATAAAATACTACTACTGACGTATAAAGCACCTAACGCTCTCACGCCGCAGTATCTGAGTGAACTTCTGTACGAGTATGATCCTCCACACCTAAGGAGTCATGTTACGGTATAGAGTCATGTCAATCAATCAATCAATCTATCAAGTTTTATTTATATAGTGCCTTACAGCAACCAAAAGGAGCACAAGGCACTTTCCAGTAAAAAGTAAAAATAACAAAGACATTAGACAATAAAAATATAAGAACTATAAAAAAACAAAAAAAATGTTAATATAAGAACACAATAAATAAGTAAAATAGCAGTGAAGCAGGGCTACGTGTTAAAAGCTTGTATGAATAAAAAAGTTTTCAACTGTGATTTAAAAACACTCAGCACAGTGATGGATCGGATGTGAGCTGGGAGAGCGTTCCACAGCTTTGGTCCCTGGATGGCAAATGACCGGCCTCCAAACTTTTTACATCTGAACTTAGGAATGACCAGAGAGGTAAGTCCAGAGGAACGGAGAGTTCTGGCTGGTTGGTAAACTGTTATTAATTCGGTAAGGTAGGCCGGGGCAAGACCATTGATGGCCTTGAAAACAAACAGCAAATATATACTTATACTTCACCCTAAACCGCAAGTCAATCCTCAAGCTGATGAAGGCATGTACAGCTTTTTCAAGGTCAGCTTGGGACAGAAATGGTTTTACCTTGCTGAGGAGTCTTAGCTGGTAAAAGCTCGCCTTCACTACTGCACTGATCTGTTTCTCGAATAGCATACTTTGGTCAAAAATAAAACCCAGGTTACGCACGGTAGGTGCAAACTGAGGTGTTAGAGGACCAAAACTCAGAGAACTGCTGGGTGAGTCCGGGCTAAACAGGATATACTCAGTTTTTTCTTCGTTCAGATGAAGGAAGTTCTGGGAAAGCCACTGTTTAATATCCTGAAGGCAGTTATGAAAAGGGTCCAATGCAGAATTATCACTCAGAATCACAGGAAGATAAATCTGGAGGTCGTCAGCATAGAAATGAAATTAAACGTTGTGTTTGGAAATGAGTTGATCAAGTGGCAGCATATAGAGGGAAAACAGAATGGGACCAAGAATAGATCCCTGAGGCACACCAGATGAAAGAGGAGCAACCGATGAAGAATGATCATTTAGCACAACTGAAAAAGTTCTGTTAGTGAGGTATGATGAGAACCAATTAAGCACCGCACCCTGCAGACCAACAACATGCTGAAGATGAGAGATGAGGATGGCATAATCCACGGTGTCAAATGCAGCGGTCAGGTCCAGTAACACCAGAACCACAGAGCTTTTTCCATCCAGGGCTCCAAGAATGTCATTGTGGACCCTCAATAACGCTGATTCAGTGCTATGTCTCGACCTGAAGCCAGACTGAAATGTATCACCAATGTCGTGCAGTTGAAGGTGAGACTGAAGCTGGGTGAAAACAAGCTTCTCCATCAACTTCAACAGAAATGACAGGTTAGATATAGGGTGGAAGTTGGATAGTGCGGAGGGATCAAGATTGGGTTCCTTGAGCAGCGGCCTAACAACAGCGGGAACAGTACCCATGCTAAAACAGCTGTTTATGAAGGAGACAAGGATGGGACCTATGATGTCAACAGCCTCCTTCAAAATCCTGGCAGGAACAGCGTCTAGAGGGCAGGTGGTGGGCTTCAACTCATGGACAGCTTTTTTGAGGTCCACCAAAGTAACTGCATCAAAGTTCTCTAGCACACAATGCGCTGCACAAGTAGAGATGGCAACAGTGGGGATTTGTGTAATAGTTTGCCTAACAGACAAAACCTTGTCCAAAAAATTTTGCTTGAAAGCATTGCATGTGCTTACAGAAAAGTCATTCAAGACGACAGACACTGGATTAATGACAGAATTGATAGTGCTGAATACAATTCCAGGACGGTGGCTATTGCTGTTGATGAGAGCAGAGAGGTACTGTCCTTTAGCTTCCTTCAATGCACTCTGATAGGTGGCAAGACTGTCCCTAAACATCTCGAGTGACACCTGCAGCCTGTCTTTCTTTCATTTTCACTCAGCCTGCCTACACCGGCGCCTGAAGGCCCGAGTTGTATCATTGAGCCAGGGGGTCCGCAGGAACATTGGTTGACTTTACCTTATAGGGTGCAACAGAGTCCATAATCTGGGAGCAGGTGGTATGGAAGGAGGCGAGGAAACGGCCAGGGCAAAGAGGCGATGCCATTTCAGTAGTAGAGGCGAGATCAGAAACAGAGAAGGCAGCAATAAAATCCTCGAATGTAGATGAGGTAATAATGTGACGGCGATGAGGGGCAGTAGACGTTGGTACAGGTGAAACAGCACAAATGTCAAACCGTATAAGAGAATGGTCAGAGATGGGAAAATCCATGACCTCGCAAGTTGACACAATCACCCCACAAGAGATAATAAGGTCAAGAGTGTGACCTAACCTATGGGTGGGACAGGAAATGGACTGAGCCAGATCTAATGAGTCTAAAAGTGCCTTAAAATCATTAGCAGGTTTATCAGCGGGGCAACAAACCCTAAATGTTAAAGTCACCACAGATTAGAACATTGTCAAACTTTGCTACAAACTCTGACAGAAAGCAGAGAACTCAATTAAAAAATCCTTGTTTGATTTGGGCAGCCGGTAAATTACTGCACATAAGATCGGACAGGGTAAAATGAGTACAGATACTTTTACCTCAAAGCTGGAATACCCTCTAGTGGACAGCTGGCGGTACTTCAGGGACTGTCTGTGTATAGTGGCTATCCCCCCGCCCCTACCCGTTTGCCACGGCGTGTTTATGTAAAGGTAACCAGAGGGAAGGATTTCCGAAAAGGCACTGACGTCACCTGGGGGAAGCCAGGTTTCGGTGAGGAGAAACAGATCCAGATTGTGAGAGGAAATGACATCATTGAGGACAAATGTTTTGTTATCGAGCGATCTGGTGTTACAAACTGCCATGCGGAACGTGGAAAAGTTGGCAGGCGATGATGTCACACAAGGAATTTGACGGAGGTTTCCTTGGACACAACCCCGGGTGGATGTTTCAGCGCAGCGGGGACACGGAAATGGAACGCCAGTGTTGGAGCCAACCGGCCGAAGCCATCGGTAGCATTCCTGTGATCTTCAAACATTGCCAAATCCTGGTTGATCTTTACACCTCGAAGATGGAGAATCCAAGTGAGTCCTCAGCCTGGCATGTAACCCGCCTCTCCGACCGCGCCTTCTGCGGCGCTTCCTGCCTGGTAGCAGACAGACAGGGCGTCTCAGGAAAGGAGTAATTAATGTCAACAGTGGTGGTGGTGGTTTAAAGGGCTGGGTATTCAAGAGGCGATAGGTTGTAAAATGCAATTCCAGCAGCATGGTGCGATCATACACAATAAACGATGAGACAGTAGCAAAAACAAACATGAAAAAAAACAGAGGAAGCAAGTGGCAGGCCAAACACAGTGGCGCCATCTTGAACATCAAAAGATGTCACTGTATATGGTCATGTTACTGTATGGAGTCATGTTACTGTATAGAGTCATGTTACTGTATAGAGTCATGTTACTGTAGGGAGTCATGTTACTGTATGGAGACATGTTAATGTAGGGAGTCATGTTACTGTATGGAGTCATGTTACTGTATAGAATCATGTTACTGTATTTGGTCATGTTACTGTATAGAGTCATGTTACTGCTTATGGTCATGTTACTGTATGGAGTCATGTTACTGTATGGAGTCATGTTACTGTATAGAATCATGTTACTGTATATGGTCATGTTACTGTATGGAGTCATGTTACTGTATTTGGTCATGCTACTGTATGGAGTCATGTTACTGCTTATGGTCATGTTACTGTATGTGGTCATGTTACTGTATGGAGACATGTTACTGTATGGAGTCATGTTACTGTATAGAATCATGTTACTGTATATGGTCATGTTACTATATGGAGTCATGTTACTGTATGGAGTCATGTTACTGCATAGAGTCATGTTACTGTATATGGTCATGTTACTGTATGGAGTCATGTTACTGTATGGAGTCATGTTACTGCATATGGTCATGTTACTGTATGGAGTCATGTTACTGTATATGGTCATGTTACTGTATATGGTCATGTTACTGTATGGAGTCATGTTACTGCAGGGAGTCACGTTACTGTATAGAGACATGTTACTGTATGGAGTCATGTTACTGTATGGAGTCATGTTACTGTATAGAATCATGTTACTGTATATGGTCATGTTACTGTATAGAGTCATGTTACTGCTTATGGTCATGTTACTGTTTATGGTCATGTTACTGTATGGAGTCATGTTACTGTATAGAATCATGTTACTGTATATGGTCATGTTACTGTATAGAGTCATGTTACTGCTTATGGTCATGTTACTGTTTATGGTCATGTTACTGTATGGAGTCATGTTACTGTATAGAATCATGTTACTGTATATGGTCATGTTACTGTATAGAGTCATGTTACTGCTTATGGTCATGTTACTGTTTATGGTCATGTTACTGTATGGAGTCATGTTACTGTATAGAATCATGTTACTGGATATGGTCATGTTACTGTATGGAGTCATGTTACTGCTTATGGTCATGTTACTGTTTATGGTCATGTTACTGTATGGAGTCATGTTACTGTATAGAATCATGTTACTGGATATGGTCATGTTACTGTATGGAGTCATGTTACTGTAGGGAGTCACGTTACTGTATAGAGACATGTTACTGTATGGAGTCATGTTACTGTATGGAGTCATGTTACTGTATAGAATCATGTTACTGTATATGGTCATGTTACTGTATGGAGTCATGTTACTGTAGGGAGTCACGTTACTGTATAGAGACATGTTACTGTATGGAGTCATGTTACTGTATGGAGTCATGTTACTGTATAGAATCATGTTACTGTATATGGTCATGTTACTGTATAGAGACATGTTACTGTATGGAGTCATGTTACTGTATGGAGTCATGTTACTGGATAGAATCATGTTACTGTATATGGTCATGTTACTGTATGGAGTCATGTTATGTATGAAGTCATGTTACTGTATAGCAGAGGTCACCATCCTTTTTGACACCGAGAGCTACTTCTTGGGTACCGACTAATGTGAAGGGCTACCAGTTTGATACACACTTCTGAAATAACACATTTGCTCAATTTACCTTTAATTATATACAGTAACATGACTCTATACAGTAACATGACTCCATACAGTAACTTGCGTATACAGTATAAAGTAATCTCGCTTTAGGCGGCGCCCAAGTTGCAGCAGCTCCCGTTAAGTTTGTGCTTTTTTAAATTTATTTTATAGTGTTCTGGCACTTTGTTTTTTTCTTTTTTGTATGTACGCGTGAAAGTTGCAAACTGCACAATGGACATTAACAAAGTCACAGAGTTTGCTCTACTTTTCCTGCTTCTTTGGACTTTGTTCACAGTTGCGTCTGGAAACTCTGTTCACAGCCACGGTCCTATTGTTTACACCAGGGATCGCTGTTAACATTCCACAACACGCCGATGCTACTAGAAGAAAAACCGATATTCCCCGCGAGCTAAGAAGGAGAAGACGGGGAACCGTGCTGGAGCTATGTGTCGGAATAAAAGGAGACGTTACAGACCAACTCCCCGTCCATCGTCATGGGAAATGTAAGATCTTTACCCAACAAGATGGACGAGCTAGCGGCTCTTACCCGGCATCAGAGGGAATTCCGGGAATGTAGCTTCATGCTGTTCACGGAGTCATGGCTAACCAAGCTAACACCGGAGACGACCGTGGCTCTGGATGGATTTGATTTACTGCGCGCAGACAGAATGATGGAGAGCGGTAAGAGAAAGGGAGGAGGACTGGCAGTGTTTGTGAAAAATAGATAGTGTAAAACTGGACACATCACTATTAAAGAGCAGATCTGCTGTAAGGACATTGAGCTGTTAGCCGCTAGCATGAGGCCGTACTATCTGCCGATGGAATTCTCGCATGTTATCGCGATAGCTGCGTATATTCCCCCCTCTGCTGACGGTGAATCGGCATGCGATGTCCTGCATTCTGTTGATAACAGACTGTTAACACAGAGCCCAAATTCCCTTCTCATTATCTCTGGAGATTTTAATCATTCCCCTCCATCCTCCACTATGCCCACATTCACTCAGTATGTTTCTAGCCACACTAGAGACAATAAAACACTGGATTTATTTTATGCAAAATCAAAGGAGGCTTATACATCAGCACCCCTCCCCCCCTTGGGAAGATCGGATCACAACCTGGATCATCTCCTACCTGTGTACAAACCCCTTGTACTCAGGCAACCAGCTACCTCCCGCACAGTGACGACATGGTCTGATGAGACCAGTGAGGCTCTGAAAGAATGTTTTGAAACAACTATGTGGGAGGAACTGTGCAGTCCACATGGGGAGGATATTGACAGTCTAACAGACTGTATTACGGACTACATTAACTTCTGTGTGGAGAATAATGTACCCACCAGGACTGTACAGTGTTTTCCCAACAACAAACCGTGGATTAACCCTGATATAAAGACTCTCTTTAAGGAGAAGAAGAGGGTGTTTAAATCAGGAAACAAGGAAGAGCTGAAAACTGTCCAGAGAGAACTGAGAAAGAAGATCAGGGAAGAAAAAGCCTGCTACAGGAGGAATATGGAGGATCAGCTGCAGCAGAACAACGTCAGCGGTGTATGGAAGGGGCTCAAAACCATCACTGGTCATAAGGAACCCAGCTCTCAGTCATCTTCCCCCTAAATCGGGCTATTTCACACCTGGAAAAGGCTGGGAGCACTGTGAGAGTCATGTTTTTTGACTTCTCTAGTGCTTTTAAAACTATCCAACACCTGGAAAAGGCTGGGAGCACTGTGAGAGTCATGTTTTTTGACTTCTCTAGTGCTTTTAAAACTATCCAACCTGTGCTGCTGAGGGATAAGATGGTGTACATGGGAGTGGACCATCATCTGTCTGCCTGGATACTGGCTACCTCACAGACCGACCACAGTATGTGAGGATTTGTGACTGTGAGTCTGACATGATTGTCTGCAACACTGGAGCTCCGCAGGGAACGGTTCTTGCCCCGTTTCTCTTCACTATCTACACTGCAGACTTCATGTTCAGCTCAGCAACCTGTCACCTACAGAGGTTCTCTGATGACTCTATATATATATATATCTCATCTAAACCAGGCGATACAGCTCAATTAACTCGCATAACTGAGTGTGTTAAGGAAATAAGAGATTGGATGACCCATAACTTTCTGCTATTAAATTCTGATAAGACTGACATTTTGCTCATCGGCCCAAAAAATAGTACACAGAAGCTCCAGCATCTCAGCCTGCATTTAGACGGTTGTTCTGTAACTACTAGTTCAACGGTAAAAGACCTGGGAGTTATTTTAGACAGCAACTTATCTTTTAAAAATCACATCAATCAAGTTACAAAAACAGCCTTCTTTCACCTTAGAAATATTTCTAAGCTAAGAAATATGTTATCTATATCTGATGCAGAGAAGCTCGTCCATGCGTTTATGACCTCTAGAATAGACTACTGTAATGCATTACTAGGTGGATGTCCTGCATCATTAATAAACAAGCTTCAGTTAGTTCAGAATGCCGCAGCAAGAGTTCTTACTAGGTCAAGAAAATACGATCATATAACCCCAATCTTATCGTCCCTACATTGGCTTCCTATTAAGTTTCGAATAGACTACAAACTACTGCTACTCACTTATAAAGCACTAAATGGTTTGGCTCCCATGTATCTATCCAGTCTTTTAACACGCTACAATCCGTCACGCTCCCTGAGATCTCAAAACTCTGGGCTTCTAGTAGTTCCTAGAATAGCAAAGTCCACTAAAGGCGGTAGAGCATTTTCACATTTAGCTCCTAAACTCTGGAATAGTCTTCCTGACAGTGTTCGGGGTTCAGATACACTCTCCCAGTTTAAGTGCAGATTAAAAACATATCTTTTTAGCAAAGCCTACACATAACACACATCACACACATCACATCATAACCTTGTGCTCCAGAACATCTGATCACATGCACATTATCAACTTGTGCTGTTAATATCATGAACAGCAGCTACGCTAATTCCTCTCCACTGCTTCTCTTTCTCTCCCCATCCCGAGGCATCCTGAGGTTTGGCCAGCTCCAGTCACGTCCCACCTCGTGAAGATTATGGACCTATGGATGATCATGGGAAGTAGATGCCGAACTCGCAAACATCCCGAACCACCTAGAGACGTACGAGTGCCAATTGGATCCCGCTACATGTGTGGCATTTGACCTCCTGGAGTGTTTGAAGGCTCTGGCATAGAGAAGCTGATGCTGGATCTATGATGATCACAAATGTTGAGCTCAGTAGCTCCTACTTTTATACCAAAGACTGTAGAAAGAACATTTACTTATAATCTTATACTCCAGTACTCATGTTAGTTCTCACTCTCCAGTGTTCTGTAGTGTTGAAAGATTTATGATCAAACTTTTGATGTCACCCATATGAGGATGGGTTCCCCTTTTGAGTCTGGTTCCTCTCAAGGTTTCTTCCTCATTAAATCTAAGGGAGTTTTTCCTTGCCACAGTCTCCACGGCTGCTCATCAGGGATAAACACACACCTTCACCTTCACTGTTGATTTCTGTAAAGCTGCTTTGAGACAATGTCTGTTGTGAAAAGCGCTATACAAATAAACTTGACTTGACCTGACTTGACTTGACTCTGCCATCGTCGGTCTGATCACGGATGATGATGACAGGGAGTACAAAGAACTTATACAGAACTTTGTGGACTGGTGCCAACGGAGCTGCTTCCAGATAAATGCGGGGAAAATAAAAGAACTGGTGGTGGATTTCCGTAGGCACAAACAAACTTCATCACCAGTGAACATTCAGGGAAAGGACATTGTGGGAGTGGACTCTTACAAATACCTGGGTGTTCACCTAAACAACAAACTAGACTGGACGGACAACACTGAGGCAATTTACAAGAAAGGGCAGAGCAGACTCTTTCTGCTGAGGAGACTAAGGTCTTTTGGAGTGCAAGGAGAGCTACTGAAGACCTTTTTTGACTCTGTGGAGGCCTTAGCCATTTTCTATGGTGTGGTCTTCTGGGGCAGCAGCATCTCTACTGCAGACAGAAAGAGACTAGACAAGCTGATCAGGAAGGCCAGCTCAGTCCTGGAGATTCCCCTGGACACTGTACAGGAGGTGAGAGAAAGGAGGATGGTAAACTATCATCATTGCTGGAGAACGCCTCCCACCCCCTGTATGTAACCGTTACATCGCTGAGCAGCTTCTTCAGTGACAGACTGTTACATCCTAAGTGTCTGAAGGAGCGATACAGAAGGTCTTTTCTCCCTGCTGCTATTAGACTTTACAACCAAAGCTGTTCTCAGTAAAACCAGTCACCAAAATACAACACTGTTATTACTTTTTAGCTGTGCAAGAACATTACCTGTGTGCAATATTACATGCAATTACGTGCAATACCACCTTGAAATATTACTTGAAATTTTACCTGCAATGTGTACTTTTTTCTTCCCTTATTTGTATTTATACATTGTACTGTGTATATATTGTATATTATAGTATGTGTATATTCTTTTTTATATATATGCATTTTATTTTTATTTCTTAGTTTTGCTGCTGTAACATAGAAATGTCCCCACTGTGGGACGAATAAAGGTTCATCTTATCTTATCTTAACATGACCATATACAGTAACATGACTCTATACAGTAACATGACCATATACAGTAACATGACTCTATACAGTAACATGACCATATACAGTAACATGACCATATACAGTAACATGACTCTATACAGTAACATGACCATATACAGTAACATGACTCTATACAGTAACATGACCATATACAGTAACATGACCATATACAGTAACATGACTCTATACAGTAACATGACCATATACAGTAACATGACCATATACAGTAACATGACTCTATACAGTAACATGACCATATACAGTAACATGACTCTATACAGTAACATGACCATATACAGTAACATGACTCTATACAGTAACATGACTCTATACAGTAACATGTCTCCGTACAGTAAAATGTCTCCATACAGTAACATGACTCCATACAGTAACATGACTCCATACAGTAACATGACTCTATACAGTAACATGACCATATATAGTAACATGACCATATACAGTAACATGATTCTATACAGTAACATGACTCTATATAGTAACATGACTCCATACAGTAACATGACCATATACAGTAACACGACTCTATACAGTAACATGACCATATACAGTAACATGATTCTATACAGTAAAATGACTCCATACAGTAACATGACCATATACAGTAACATGCCTCTATACAGTTACATGACTCCATATAGTAACATGACCATATACAGTAACATGATTCTATACAGTAAAATGACTCCATACAGTAACATGACTCTATACAGTAACATGACTCCATACAGTAACATGACCATATACAGTAACATGACCATATACAGTAACATGATTCTATACAGTAAAATGACTCCATACAGTAACATGACCATATACAGTAACATGCCTCTATACAGTTACATGACTCCATATAGTAACATGACTCTATACAGTAACATGACTCCATACAGTAACATGACCATATACAGTAACATGTCTCTATACAGTTTTTCATGATGCTTCTGACTGTTCCTGGCTTCTGCTGCATGTTGTTTCACTGCTGCACAAACTACAATATTCTTCCTCATGTGGTGTTTTTAGCAGTGTTATGGTCACTTTCAGATGATTCCCTTCTGTGTTTATCTTCACATTATACACAATATATATATATATACATATACAATATATACACTAGTATTGTAATGTATGTTGCACATTTGCACTCTAATAATATGTTAATTGTATATTTGTATAATTAAATATTTATATTATATTTATTTATATACATTTTTATTTGCACTTCTGGTTTGATGCTGCTGCATTTCATTGTCTCTGTTCTTCTCTTCTGCATAATAACAGTCTAATCTAAAACATTACAGAAGAACATGTGAAAGTTCTTTAATAGAAAAGCTTCAGTGTGGTGGTGCTGCAGATGGAGATGTTGATCCTGGTGGACTGAGGGATTCAGTGACAGAGGGGGATGGTCAGAGAAAGTAACAGCTGGATGTGGAGAGACTCTGTGTGATGAAGAAGTTGATATTTTGTGAGTATCAGGATCATGGATCAGACGTGTTACAGATCTTTGATTATTCTCTGATTGATGTTTGTCCATGTGGTCTATTTCTGGTCTCAGGGTGGTGATGTGGAGATCATGTAGCCACTGCTGCTGGACCCACAATGCTTTGTGTGTTCAGGTGTGTTGGAGAGCAGCAGGTACGTCAGGTTGGTCACCGTCATGAACTCCTCAGGATTTGAGTGAAGACTGAAGAACGAGTGCATGTGAATTTCCTGTTCCATGATCTCAACATCACAGCTTTCACACTCCTCCACCTCCAGAGCTCCGATCTCCTTACTCACCTGCACAGGTATTATTATTATTATTATTATTATTATTATTATTATTATTATTATTATGAATATTATTATAAATATTATTATTATTATTATTATTATTATTATTATTATTATTATTACAGTGGTCCCTCGCTTATCGACTTTAATCCATTCCTTAAAACCGGTCGAAATTCGAAAAGGTCGAAAAGCGAATGTAATTATCCCATAAGAAATAATGGAAAAC